>NW_027514664.1:312930-625861 GCF_048772815.1 Callospermophilus lateralis | reverse complement strand
GGGAAGGTGGGCTGTGATCAGCTCCGTGGATCTGAGAATGAGGAAGGAGAGATGTAAAAGAATAATGGGAAACGGGTTTGAGATTTTCCTAGCAACAAAAACTTGAGCAGTAGAACAGGTAGAGCAGAGAGGATGATGGGAGTGAGTATATCAAAACGCATATGAGGGACGTTTAATTATTAGTAAACTGTTTTCAGTGATGACAAACCAACTTTAAATGCCATTTTTATTACATCTTAGATAGGGGACTGAGGGCTCTCCTCAGCTGGTTTGAGCTTTGGTTTAGCTGGTAAGAAGACCTGGCGGGACCCGGTGCGAGCACTGACAGGACAAGAGAGGAGTGAGTGGGTGGAGGGGTACTTCAGTAACTGCTGCCTCAGCAAGGAGGCAATGGTCTGAGAACCGGCAGAGGTTTGGGTTTTTGATCTAGTAATTGGAGGGGAGAAATCAGGTTGCTGAGGTGGGAGTGACAGCAGAATGTCTGGAGCAGAAGGCTGAGGGTGAGGATCTATTGGAGAAGCATAGTTCAGGATGTGAGTGAAGGAGGGAAAAGGTCACGCAGAATTTGAGGATCTAGAGACCCCTCTGGGGGCCATCGGTTCTTCTTATCTAATTGGTAATATGGCCAATGATGTGTACTGAATTTGATGAGGAGTTTGGGCTCCATCAGGCAGCCCCTGTTTGCTCAAATCCCCATGACTTACAGAAGAAGTCGGCTTTCCCCCCACACAGCCGTGACTGTGGCTTTGAGAGTCTGCCCGGCAAACATAGTAATCTAGGCTAGCCAACCTGCATCTGGCTTGCATGTCCCTTCATCCATAATGTTTGTTTCCATTATCTATGCTACAGAAGTAATTTAATGGAATTTTAGTGGTATCCTCTTCATCAGGGATATCCCAATAGGTAAGACCTATAGCCAGCTGACAAATGTCTGGGAGGAATGATGGCCACCAGGTCCCTCAGGGGGCTGTATGCGAGATAGATTATACTTCTTTTCCAGTAGGATTTGTGATCAGCCATCACTGCTGAATGGGCTGATGTGGCTTAGGACTACTTGTGGCCAAGGAGAGAGTCCACAGACTTATCCACATGGCGAATACGCAATTTGAAGGTTTTACCAGTCTTTTCCAGTTTCCAGCCAGAGTCTGGACAGGGCGCAGGCTTGAGATGAGAGGCATGGATCCAGAAATTGATTCCATCTACCTTTACCACTGGAGGTGTTATAAGTAGCACCGGCTATGGTCCTTTCCAGCGGGGTTTCAAGCATGATACCTGATGTCGTCTTACGTAGATGAAGTCTCTTACTTGATATCGATGTGGAGTCCCTTTGTCCCCAGTTTGGTAGGCAGTGGACAGCTGTTTACACAGGTATCACTGAGTTCTTTTTAGAGCTTTAAGTCTGTCAAGCAAGGGGGTGTGGATGGAATGGTTAGGTCTTTGAGTCGGGCTTAGGTCCCTTACTGCAGGAGGGCAACAATAGAGAATTTCACAGGGGCTAAGGTTACTCAAAGAAACAGAGGGAGTATTTCTTGCATGAAACATTGCATAAGGCAGGAGCATAGTCCAATCTTTTATGCTGTTCTCTAAGTTTAATTTTCTTAAGGTCTCTTTAATGGTTCAATTTATTCTATCTGCCTGTCCTGAACTCGGGTATCTATAAGCACAATATAACTTCCAATTAATTCCCTGGTTCCTGGCTAACCCCTGACTTACCTGGGCCATGAACACCGGTCCATTATCAGACCCTATTACCGGCTTAGCTTCCTCCAATGGTAAAGAGGCTGAGTCAGCAGCAGGGAAATCCATTTGAGGGTGTTGTGGGTTAGGGGACAAGGACAGGGGATTAGTAAGGGAAGAAGAGTCCAGTAGAGTCAAATCTGTGACTCGGGGAGAACAGGGGGTGGAGGAGGAGGAGGTTGAGAGGGTTTGAGAGATCATGGGGGAAGGAGTAGGAGCAGAGGCAGGGGCAAGGAAAGGCTTCACCCATGGAGGAGGAGATTTGCAGATGTTCTGCCAAGTTAAGATATATGGCTGTTGATCCAGATGGCTATGTGTCCCCGGCTGAGATAATATCTCTGAATTTTTAAATTAGTGCGAAGTAGAAAGATCCTTCTAGGGGCCATCCGAATTCAAAGGTGGGCCATTCTGAGGCACAGAGATTCTGCCAGGTCCAGCATTTTACTAAAACAAGAAAGATTCTGAGCTCTTAAGCGGACTTTGTTCCAGTGATCAAGGGTCAGGGACAGAGGCATTGAACTGCTCTGTCCCATAATGAAAGGTACACAAACAGCAAAAGCAAGGACACATGACACAGATAAGACAAGACCATAAACACAGGCAATGGACGTCAAACACTGAAACCAGGAATGAGTAGCCGGCAAAACCCGATGGGATGACAATACCGAATCTGAAACAAAATATCACTGAGTTGAGGAGACTATTGTTCCTTAATTTCCCGAGTTTTCTGCGGCGTCCCCCAGGGAGGTGCCCTGTGTCTCCGTGACACGTCTCTCAGCCACCTTCGGAGGGAGCTCAGGCTCTTCATCGCCAGAGATTTTGCCAAGCCCTAACATGAAACCTGAAACCAGAAAGAGGTGCCTTACTTGCTCCGAGAGGAGCCCATTGGGGTCTCTTGTCTGCCACTGCCAGAACTCGGTGGAACCTCAATATGTAAAGGTCGGGCGAGTGTCAAAGGAAGAGACCACCAAGAGTCTGTCTCATGCAACAGCAATGGGTTTATTTGGGGTTCAGCATGCTGTGGCTCAGAACTCACTTAAATAGAGCAGAGAGCCCTGAGAACACCTTAAGCACAGCTTATATACTTTCCTTGGAGAGGGAAGAGAGGGAAGTTTACTAATGGGTGAGGGCATGTGGGCGGTTTGCATGACACTGAGTGAGGGAGTACATTCTGCAGTTTGGCAGTTGGGAACAGAACATTCTGGAAACAAGATTAGCAAACATTTCTCAAGATTTCAACAGTGTTTTGTTAAGCATACAGAAAAACAGGAAGTGACAAGTACCTATTTTATTAACCTTTCACTTCGGACTATCCCTTTTCGACTAGATGTTCCTTCTACATTAATTCATCCAAGGTACAAGGTCCTATGGCATTGTATATCGATTTAATTGAGACACCTCTGCAGAACGTAATTCAAAGCTGCATATCCCAATCAAGAGCCCAATGCCCTTCTGGACTTCAAATCATACTTAGATTTCTGTTTTCATACATATATTTCACCTATATATTCTTATACACATAGCAAGTTCCCAATACCATTATTCATCCAGCAGAATGATTTCTAACCCAAACCGAACATGTTATTAACCATAACCATACACTGTTCCCTCAATCTAACTTTACAGAAGAGCAGGGAAAGAGTTGATCTTACAATACTGAAATGTAGGGAATCTTCCACCTCCTGAGAACCTCAAAGGTACATGCAGAAATGATCCCTGGAGAAGAGGTAGGCAGCTATGAAGGACCTGAGAGACCAAAAGTCATCTTCCATGGCAAACAACCTGGTCAGGATAAAAGGTTGTGTATGAATCAGCTTCTCTTCTTAACGTAGAGAAGTTGGACCAAACTAGGCCTGTGTGGAGATCTATTCCTGGGTGCCTATTGTTGATATACCATTCTAACTTGTGAAAGTGTCACAGAAAGTAGGGGCAGCCTCCGTATCATGGGACCCTTGAAAGCAACAGTTAGGACAAAGTGGTTGCCAAGACAGTGACCTCATTCAATTTCTGAAGGAAGGGACCTCACTTAACTTCCTTGGTGATGGAACTCTCTGAATTTGGGATCCAGGAAGCCAGGCACCCAGAGCCAGTCCCTGTTCCAGTCCCAGTGGTCTCACTTGTTTGGATTCAGCAAGGACAGAGTCAGTCTTTGTTGGTACCTACAGATGTGAGGAAGGCCAAATGAGAGGAAATCTCTGAAGCGGGGCTTTTCCTGAGAAAGCAGGTAGTGGCTCACCGCTGGCTACTGAGAACTTCACAGAGTTGGCCAAGGAGACCAGATCTGAGACAGGACAGGCCAATTTGGGGGAACATATTTTGGCCCACAAGTCAGAGGACACTCTGGATAGTCACAGACCTACTTGGGGGAAGGAGGTGCCTTTGTGGGTGTTGTTGTGGGTTTGTGGTTTTGTCTCATTTTCCTAGAATAGGTATTAAAGTCGGTTTGTTTGGATTGAAGTTTAGTGTTTCTAGTAAGTCTTTTGACATGGCGAGTGTTTCTATGTCTCAGTATTTCACTGTGTCCGTGGTTGTATGCATTAGAAAAGAGAATGCATCAATGGATGTGTCCTGTCTAGTAGAAAGCTTCTCAGCATTCAAATTGCCCCATTTATGAATGGACTGTAGCTTGCCCTATTGATGCGCAATACCTGCTATATTCCTAAGTTCCTGTTTTCTTTCTGAATTCTGGCCACTCTACAGAATAGGACCATGGTTTTTTGTTCACGATATGTACCACCTTCAAGCTCTGTGACTGGCCATGTACTGGATAGCTGAAAGAAATGGCAAGCATCTCAGAAAACTCAAGTATCAGTGTGACCAGGAAATTCTCAGTGGAGCAACCCTGCTTTGGACCATTTGCTTACCTATTGTTCTGTTTTCCTGAATTTCAGGAAGGTCTTTGACTCAGGCCACCCTTTTGTGAAGCCTGAAGAAAACAGTTTTCAAATGGAAATTATTGGGCATACATGTGGCTCTTTCCTTAACTGCTTTGAAAAGGGATGTGTCTGAATCAGCCCCTTGGCTCTGTATGAGGCAGTGGCTTAGATTCTCAGCACCTGAGGGATCTAAAGAAATTTCCCATGCGTGCATTCAAAACCAAAATGGCCAAAAGAGCAGTCATTGGCATGAAGTCTCTCGCCTTCCTCTGTAAGGTTCCTGACCTCCATCAAGTGAGAATAGGAATCCTTTGGGTCAAACGAGTTCTTCAAAACCTGCAGAGGCTAGCCCATAGGTGCTTGGGTTTTCTCATGACTCCAATTCACATAAAGAATCAATATCTGACAGTCAGTAGGCCTCAAATTGGACAAGCAGAACAGTATTAACACCAGGCCTATTTGATCACTCCTGGTTAACAGGAAGCGTGTCCAGGCCACCCTGACTTTAGGCAAATGAGGGGCAAGGTAGATTATTGTGGATACTGTCTTGGTCTGCGCCCCTCATGGAAACCTCCAGCCAGAGGTTATGATGAGTGTCTATATGGAAGGAGATGAGGTCCATATGGGAGTGTTTTGGTTTAAATTGTGGTCAATTGTGTGGTAGTTGGAAGAGATGACTGTGTCCACCGGAGCTTGAACTCTGGTGTGATTACCCTTAGAGACTGAGTTCTGGAACTGACCTCAGAGAAGTATTGCAAAAAATAGTGTTGGGATTTTAGGAGGTCACGCATGAGAATCACCCTTGTAATCTGAGATCTAGGCCCAGGATGGCTTTCCACAGTGCTCGGGGATTCTGAGCCAGGATATCACATGATTTAATTCTTAAAGACTTGGGACCCTTAGTTGAGAATACAAACACACATGGATCTCACTTTGTATACCTCAATGGGCCTGGATTCATGTGACCTTTTGGCCACTCTTTGGGAAGCCTTCCCCGTGAGTGATCTCCAGAGCTTTCATTGAAATGAGCTTCCTCACCATTTAATGGTTCCTGAATTAATTGAAACCCACAGTGCCTCCAACTTCATCCTTGAAAAATGGCTAGATAAATACCATGAAATTTTTGAAATTTCCATGACCAGGTGGCACTGGATAAACTTTGAATGTCCTGTTGCTGATCATGATGGTTCCAAACTGTGCCTTGATTGACTGGGTTTCGTGAAAATGTTGTAGAACAGAGATGCCAGTAAGTTGGAGCCTGCTGAGTAGTGGGCATAGAGCAGTGGACTGTAGGTGTGTAAATAAATATTTTTGGTAGGATCACCTGGATCTTCCATTGGCTTCCAAAAGACTTGCAACTGACATGGTGCAGGCAGCCGACCCTTATATGTAAAGGCATCTTTTTATATGGAGAGGTTTCAGGGCAATGTTCAGAATCAGGTTGCTATAGTCAAGTGGGAAAGCTATGTGGGATTAAAGCCTGGTTCGTACATTCTCTTGTCGACCATGACAAACCACACGTGACAGAACTCCCTCTATCATTGTGTCGCAGTTGAACTCCTTGTATTTCATGAATCTAATACGAAACTCCCAGTTCAGGAGTAAGAAACACCCTGAAAATTGGAGCATGACCAAATGGCTTCACAGACCACACGGGAAGACACTTAGCTCCCAGTGGCCACAGTTTACCTACAAAGAGAGCATTCAGAACTGCTGCCTCATTTTCATTAGAAAATAAGGAACCATGTCCTCCAGGTCACATAGATGCAGACCCAGATTTCATGGTGTCACTACAAACGAAACTAAATTTCCTGACAATTACAAATATTTCATGTGCCCAACCACAGAGGAAGTTTCTCAAGAAGTCTTTAGGCCAGCAGAGCTCCATGTTTGTGAAGTGTTTACCCTCTCCCTTACTTTTGGAAACTGTTCTTCTACTTCCAGTGTTGTGAACTTCTGAGCATTTTACATTTCTCATATGTATTCACAAATTTTCTAACTCCTCTCCTCTAATTGTGTCTTACTTGGAGTGATGGTTATGTCAAGCCATTGTTCTGGAAGAGAGTGGGAAATTGTTCCTGTAGTACATGTTTGCATACACATTAGATTAATTTTTCTATTTTCCATTTGAAATACTGAATCCCTGACACCAACCCATACCCTACTAGAATCTGACTACTAATCCTAATATGATGGAGAAAAAGAAACCTAACTGAATAGAAATACAGTCCTTTCATAGGAAGCATGGTGTATACTTGTATTTGCCTTCTGCTTTATCAAGAGTATGTGTTTTAAATCTAGTCAACTTTTTATTATAATATTTCTTCATGAGTTTTTAAAGTTATCACATATGTAAATTCCTGTCTCCCTTTCTCTGTATCCTATTCAGCACATGTATTTTTTATGCACATATACTATCCTACCTGGTATCCCACGTACATTCTTGTGAGCTCACTGACATTGGAATATAAAAATTGTGAAAAGAGATGACTCCCCCTAAATACTGATTGAACTGAAAATTCAACCTATGGGTGAGCTTCCTAGTAAAAAACATTATACATAAATCCATGTTAAGTAAAATGAATATTTTTGGATATGTGAATGAATTATATTTTATGATGAATTTCAATTGGCATATATATTTCTACATATTAATTTGTGTGTGTGTGTTTGTGTGTGTATTTGTGTGTGTGTATATATATATATATATATATATATATATATATATATATATATTCTCCAGAATTTCCAAAATATGAAATATATGTATCTTATTATACACTCCCTAAATTCATTCGTATTCATGTATTTGGGTGTATAATCAACTTTACACAAGATTATTCTAAGAAATACTCAACCACCTGAAATACATATTGGTTTCCTACTACTGAAAACTAAGTTCAGTGAATGGTGCTTACAAATCCTAATATTTCTACTGTAACTGACCCAGTTTAACATCAATGCAAATAGATTTCTATGGGACATGATGTGTATTTTGAAGTTCATTTTTATTAAACACTGGTACATTAAAATTTCTTCAGTTTATGTACAACATAGGATATATTTTTTTCATTCACAACTTCACAAATTTATAGGCATTTGGTTCACTTTCAATTACTTACTATTTCAGAACACATGTATTCCTCCATATTTCTCTACTGTTCTTTTCACTTGACTTCATTCTAAACACATTATTTTCGATTCCATTATCATTGTTCAAGCAAAACTCACTCTTCATGATAAACTGTAACCCTAATATTACCATTAGATATATAACAGGTTGGAATGAATTTATGTATATCAATATAAGATTTCATATATTTTTTTCAGATGCAAATTCAATCCATTATTTAAAGTTGGAACCAGTTATATACTTTATTCACAATATGGTCTATTCATGCATCATCTGAATAATCATCAACACAGGGTACACCTTTTAGTATCCCCAGTACTAATTTATAAGTTTTCAGGATATTGCTCCCCATAATGGTGGCAGAAAGACTTATGTCACCTGATCTACATATACATTTATCACAGTAGTATTCTGGACACAAAATGCAAAGGTCACACTTATGATTGTACCAAAGCCTAAATGGAAAGTGAGCATGGATTATTAAAAACATCTGTCCAGGTTGAGTAATGCTCTCAAATGTCAATCCTCTTTGTTACTACATATTTGTTTTTTTCCTAAGATTATATATTCAACCTCAAGCCTTTTGAAAATATCTAATCCTATCACTCACTTTATACTATGCCTGATTTCTTAATGTCCCTATTGATATCTGCTTTTCTACATATTGTCCCCAGTTCATCATTGTGACTGTAACTTCAAATGTGCTGACATTTACATTCACTCTCTATCTGAAACCCTATTGCTAAAGAACTTTTGGTCCAACTCCTATACTCACTATTCTTCCTAAACCTACTGACTATCTTCCTAATCCTACAGACTATCCCTTTTTGACTGCATGTTCTCTTCTACATTCAAACATCCGAGGTACACGGTCCTATGCCATTGTATATCAATTTATCTGAGACCTCGGTGCAGAACATAATTCAAGCTAAGTATACCAATCGTGGTTTCAATTCCTATCTGGGCTTCAAATCTTTCCTAGATCTCTGTTCTCATACATATATTTCACGTCTATATTCTTATAAATATCACAGGTTCCCAATACCATTATTCATCCAGCATAATTATTCCTAACCCAAATCGAACATGCTATTAACCCTAACCATACACTGTTCCCTCAATCTCATTTACAGAAGAGCAGGAACAGAGTTGGTCTTACAATACAGGAAGGTAGGGGATCTTCCACCAGCTGACAACATCAAAAGTCCATGCAGAAATAATCCCTGGAGAAGATGTAGGCAGCTATGAGGGACCTGAGAGAGCAAAAGTCATCTTACATGGAAAACATCCTGGTCATGATGAAAGGATGTGTCTGAATCAGCCTCTCTTTTCTTAATGTAGTGAAGATGGACCAAACCAGGCCTGTGTGGAGAGTTGATCCCGGGTGCCTACGGTTGATATACCATTCTAACTTGTGAAAATGTCAGAGCAAGTAGGTGCAGCCTCCATCTGATGGGACCCTCGGAAGGAACTGTTAGGAAAATGTGGTTGCCAGGGTAGTGACCTCATTCAGTTCCTGAAGGAAATGAACTCAACTTACTTCCTTGGTGATGAAACTCTCTGAACATGGGATCCAGGAAGCCAGGCACCCAAAGCCAGTCCCAGTGCAAGTCCCAGTGGTCAAACTTGTTTGGATTTACCAAGGACAGAGTCAGTCTTTCTTGGTACATACTGATGTGAGGTTGGCCAAATGCCAGGAAGATCTGAAGAGGGGCCTTTCCTGAGAAAGCAGGTAGTGGCTCATCGCTGGCTTCTGACAGCATCACAGAGTTGGCCACGGAGACCATATCAGAGACAGGACACCCCAATATGGGGGAATATATCATGGCCCACCAGTCAGAGGACACTCTGGATAGTCAGAGACCTACTGGGGGAAGGAGGTGTCTTTGTGGGTGTGGTTGTGGGTTTGTTGTTTTGTCTCCTGTTCTCAGAATAGGTAGGAAAGGTGGTTTGTTAGTTTTGGAGTGGACTGTTTCTAGTAAGTCATTTGACAAGGCGAGTGTTTCTGTGTCTATATATCCCATTGTGTCCGTGGTTGTAGACATTAGAAAAGAAAATGCATCAAGGGATTTGTCCAGTCTACTAGAAAGCTTCCCAGCATTCATCCTGTGCAATTTATGAATGAACTGCAGCTTGCCTTATAAATGGGCAACACTCGCCATCTTCCTAAGTTCCTGTTTTCTTCCTGAATTCTGGCCACTCTCTAGAATACGCTCATGGTTTTGTGTCCAAGATATGTACCACCCCAAGCACTGTGACATGGCAATGTACTGGATAGCTGAAGGGAATGGCGAGTATCTCAGAAAACTCAGATATCAGTGTGACCAAGAAAGTCTCAGTGGAGAAACCCTGCTTTGGGCCTTTTGCTTCCCTGTCTGTTGCCCTGAATGTCAGGAAGGTCTTTGCCTCCGGCAACCCCTTTGTGAAGACTGAAGAAAACAGTTTTCAAATGGAAATAAATGTGCATCACCTGTGGCTCTTTGCTTAATTGCTTTGGAAAGGGATGTTTCTGAATCTGCATCTTGGCCCTGTGTGAGCCTGTGGCTTAGATTCTGAGCACCTGATGGATCTAAAGAAAGATCCCATGTGTGCATCCAAAACTAAAATGGCAAAAAGGGCAGTCATAGTGGATGAAGTCTCTTGCCTTCCTCCAGACAAAAGCTGAATAAAGATACTATAGAACTCAATAGCACAATCAATAACCTAGACGTAACCAACATATATATAATATATCAACCATCATCAAGTGGATACACGTTCTTCTCAGCAGCACATTGATCCTACTCCAATATAGACCATATATTATGCAATAGGGAAACTCTTAGTAAATATAAAGGTATGGAGATAATACCATGCACCATATCTGATCATAATGGATTGAAACTTTAAATCAATGAAAAAAAAAAGGAAGGAAAAATTCTACATCACATGGAAAATGCACAATATGTTACTGAATGATCAGTGGGTTACAGAAGACATAAAGGAGGAGATAAAAAAATTCTTAGAGACAAATGACAATAGAGACAAAACATACCGGTTTGTATGGGACACAATGAAAGCCGTTTTAAGAGGGAAATTCATTTCTTGTAATTCTTTCCTCAAAAAAAGAAAAAAAACAACAACAAATAAATGAACTCACACTACACCTCAAAAACCTAAAAAAGGAAGAGCAAAAGAACATCAAATGTAGTAGAAGACAAGAAATAATTGAAATTAGAGGAGAAATCAATGAAATTGAAACAAAAAATCTACATTGTAAAAATTGAAATAAATAAGAGTTGGTTCTTTGAAAAAATAAATATGTTCGACAGGCCCTTAGCCATGCTAACGAAGAGAAGAAGAGAGAGAACTCAAATTACTAACATATGGAATAAAGATGGAAATATCACAACACACACTACAGAAACACAGAAGATAATTAGAAAGTATTTTGAAACCCTATATTCCAATAAAATAGAAGATAAAGAAGATATCGATAAATTTCTTAAGTCATATGATCTGCCCAGATTGAGTCAGGAAGACACCCACAATTTAAATAGACCAATAACAAAGGAAGAAAAATAAGAAACCATCAAAAGACAACCAACCAAAAAGAGCCCTGGACCGGATAGGTATACAGTGGAGTTCTACAAAACCCTCAAAGAAGAATTAATACCAATACTTTTCAAGCAATTTCAAAAAATAGAAAAAGAAGGAGTTCCTCCAAATTCATTCTATGAGGCCAACATCACCCTGATTCCAAAACCAGACAAAGACACTTCAAAGAAAGAAAACTACAGACCAATACCTCTAATAAACTTGGATGCAAAAATTCTCAATAAAATCATGGTGAATTGAATACAAAAGCATATCAAAATAATTGTGCTTCATGATCAAGTAGGATTCATTCCTGGGATGCAAGCCTGGATCAATTTATGGAAATCAATAAATGTAATCCACCACATCAATAGACTTAAAGACAAAAACCATATGATCATCTCGATAGATGTAGATAAAGCGTTTGACAAAGTACAGCATTCCTTTATGTTCAAAACACTATAAAAATTAGGGATAACAAGAACTTACCTCAACATGGTAAAAGCTATATATGCTAAACCTCAGGCTAGCATCATCCTAAATGGAGAAAAACTGAAGGCATTCCCTCTAAAATCTGGAACAAGACAGAGATGCCCTCTATCACCACTTCTATTCAGTTTAGTTCTTGAAATACTAGCCAGAGCAATTAGACAGACAAAAGAAATTAAAGGCATAAAAATAGAAAAAGAAGAACTTAAATATTCGCTATTTGAGGATGACATGATAATATATTTAACAAACCCTAAAGGGTATGCAAAGAAACTGCTAGAGTTAATAAATGAATTCAGCAAAGTGCCAGTATATAAAATCAACAAGAAAAAATCAAAGGCATTCCTGTATATCAGCAACAAAACTTCTGAAATTGAAATGAGGAAAACCACTCGATTCACAATATCCTCATAGAAAATAAGATACTTGGGAATCAACCTAAACAAAGAGGTGAAAGATTTATACAATGAAAGTTACATAACTTTAAAGAAAGAGATAGAAGAAGATGTTAGAAGATGGAAAAATGTACCCTGTTCATGTATAGGCAGAACTAACATCATCAAAATTGCGATATTACCCAAAGTTCTCTACAGGTTTAATGCAATGCCAATCAAAATCCCAATGGCATTTCTTGTAGAAATATATAAAGCAATCATGAATTTCATATGGAAAAACAATAGACACAGAATAGCAATAGCAATTCTAAGCAGGAAGTGTGAATCAGGATGTATAGCGATAACAGAGTTCAAACTGTACTACAAAGCAATAGTAACAAAAACAGCGTGGTACTGGTATCACAAAAGTCAGCTGGACCAATGGTACAGAATAGAGGACACAGAAACCAATCCACAAAAGTACAACTTTCTTATATTTGAAAAAGGGCCTAAAAGCATGCAATGGAGGAAGGATAGCATCTTCAACAAGTGGTCCAGGGAAAATTGGAAATCCATATGCAACAAAATGAAAATGAATCCCTTTCTCTCGCCATGCACAAAAGTTAACTCTAAATGGATCAAGGAGCAAGATATAAAATCAGAGACACTGCATCTAATAGAAGAAAAATTTGGCTACGATGTACATACTGTGGGGTTGGGCTCCAAATTCCTTAATAGGACAGCCATAGCACAAGAGTTAATAACAAGAATCAACAAATGGGACTTATTTAAACTAAAAAGTTTTTTTCGAAACAAGAGAAACAATAAGAGAGGTAAATAGAGAGCCTACATCTTGGGAACAAATTTTTACCCCTCACACTTCAGATAGAGCCCTAATATCTAGAATATACAAAGAACTCAAAAATTAAACAATAAGATAACAAATAAACCAATCCACAAATGGGCCAAGGACCTGAACAGAAACTTCACAGAGGAGGACATACAATCCATCAACAAGAACATGAAAAAATGCCCACCATCTCTAGCAGTTAGGGAAATTCAAGTCAAAACCACCCTAAGATACCATCTCACTCCAGTAAGATTGGCAGCCATTATGAAATCAAACAACAATAAGTGTTGGCGAGGATGTGGGGAAAAGGGTACACTTGTACACTGCTGGTGGGACTGGAAAATGTTGAGGCCAATTTGGAAAGCTGTATGGAGATACCTGGGAAAGCAGGGAAAGGATCCACCATTTGACCCAGCTATCTCACTTCTCGGACTATTCCCTGAGGATCTTAAAAGAGCGCACTATAGGGATACTGCCACATCACTGATCATAGCGGCACAATTCATAATAGCTAAACTGTGGAACCAAACTAGATGACCTTCCATAGGCGAATGGATAAAAAAGGGGCATCTATACACAATGGAGTATTATGCAGCATTAAAAAATGACAAAAATCATTGAATTTGAAGGGAAATGGATGGCATTAGAACATATAATGCTAAGCAAAGCTAGCCAATCCTTAAAAAACAAATGCCAAATGTTTTCTTTGATATAAAGAGAGCAAATAAGAACAGAGCAGGGAAGAAGAGCATGAGGAAAATATTAACACTAAATGGAGATGAGTGGGGGGAGAGAAAGGGAGAGAGAATGGAAAGCATATGGAAATGGTAGGAGACACTTAATGTTACACAAAATTCCATATAAGAGGTTGTGAGGGGAAAGGGGGGGAAACAAGGGAGAGAATTGAACAATAGCAGATGAGGTATAGAGGGTAGATGGTTGGGGAGGGGAGGGGGATAGTAGGGGATAGGAAAGGTAGAAGAATACAACAATCACTAATATGCCATTATGTAAAAACGTGAGTGTGTAACTGATGTGATTCTACGATTTGTATTGGGGTAAAAATGGGAGTTCATAACCCAAATGAGTCAAATGTATGAAAGATGATATAGCATGAGCTTTTGAACAACCAAAAAAAAGAAAAAAAAAGGAATTTAATTTCCAATATTTGAGACATTTTACAACTTTATTTTTTAATAAAATTGGCTTTTATTTGTTATCTTACTTGCTGTTATCTGCCTTTCAGTTTGAAAAAACGATGTGCTGTAGCCATTCATCCATGTAGTATGTAACAGAAAATTTTCAGTGTCTCCATATAACCAGATTGGCAAGGCATCAAGGTTTCCCTCACAAACAAGATAAAGGCTTTTGCATAAGAAATTTAATATTCTGCAATACAATTTTTTTTAACTTTCCAATTAAATTTCAATTTTTTTTTAAAAAAAGAAGAAACTAAACCCCACAGTAAGAAGGCCTCAAAGTGGAGAAGTGGAGCAGTATTAATGGCAGGCCTATTTAATCACTCCTAGTTCACAGGAAGGGTGTCCAGGCCACCCTGACTTTAGGCAAATGAGGGGCAAGAAAGCTTATTTGGGCCACTGTCTTGGGCTGTGCCCCTCATGAAAAACTCCAGCCAGAGGTTATGAGGAGTGTCTATGTGGAAGAAGATGAGGACAATGTGGGAGTGTTTTGGTTTTAATTGTGGTCATTTGTGTGGCAGATGGAAGAGATGACTGGGTCCAACTGGGCTTGAACACTGGTGTGATTCCCCTTAGAGAATGAGTTCTGGAACTGACCTCAGATAAGTATTGCCATGAATTGTGTTGCGATTTCAGGAGGCCACACATGAGAGTCGCCCTTTGAAACTGAGATCTAGGCCCAGGGTGGCTTTTCCAAGAGTACTGAGAATCTCAGCTAGGATATCACATGATTTTATTCTGAAAGACTTGGCACCCATAGTTGAGAGTCAAAACACACATGGACCTCACATTGTAGACCTCAATGGGCCTGGCTTCATGTGACCTTTTGGCCACTCTTTGGGAAGCCTTGCCTGTGAGTGTTCTCCAGATCTTTCATTGAAATGAGCTTCCTCAACATTTAATGGTCCCTGAATGAATTGAAACCCACAGTGCCTCCACCTTCATCCTTGAAATTTGTCTAGATCAATACCATGAATATTTAGAAATTTTCATGACCAGATGGCACTGGAGAACCTTTTGATGTACTTTTGCTGATCATGAGTATACCAGACAGTGCCTTGATTGACTGGGCTTCATGAAAATGTTTAGAACAGAGATGCCAGAAAGTTGGAGACTGCAGAGTAGTGGGCCTAGAGCAGTGGTGGGAAGGTGTGTGATAAAACATCTGTGGTGGGGCCATGTGGATCTGCCATTGACTTTCAATTGTCTTGAGACAGACATGGTGCAGCCATCAGACCATTGTATATAAAGGCATCTTGTTATATGGAGAAGTTTCAGAGTAATGTTTAGAATCAGGTTGCTATGATCAAGGGGGCAAGCTATGTGGGATAGAAGCCTGGTTGGTGCATTCTACTGTAGACCAGGATACACGTACCACACGTGACAGAACTCCCTCCAGCACTGTGTCCCAGTTGAACTCCTTGTATTTCGTGATGCCAATACCAAACTACCAGTGCAGCAGCAAGAAACACCACGAAAAGTGGAAGATGACCAAATGGTTTCACAGTCCACACGGGGAGACACTTAACCCCCAGTGGCAATAGTTTACCTACAACGAGAGAATTCAGCATTGCTGCCTCATGTTCATTGGAAAATAAGATGCCATGTCCTCCAGGTCACATAGATGCAGACCCAGCTTAGATGGTCTCACTATAAAGGAAGCGAAAGCTCCTGAAAACAACATATATTTCAAGTGCCCAACCTCAAAGGCAGTTTCTCAAGAAGTGTTTAGGCCAGCAGATCTTCATGTCTGTGGAGTATTTCCCATGTCACATACTTTTGGAAACTCCTCTACCACCTCCAAGGTTGTGCACTCCTGAGCATTTTCGTTGCAGATATATATTTACAGATTTTCTAACTCTTCTCCTCTAATTGTGACTTACTTGGGGCAATGGTAATGTCAAGTCATTCTTCTATATGAGAGAAGGAAGATTTTTTTGTAGCACATATTTGCATAGACATTGGATTCATTTTTCAATTTTTCATTCGAAATACTGAATCCTTGACACTAGCCCATACCCTTATAGACTCTGACTACTAATACTAATATGATGAGAAAAATAACCAAAACAGAATAGAAATACAAGCAGTTCAGAAGAGGCATGGTGTGTAGTTGTTCTTGCCATGATATAAGGTAGGAGTTATAAATCTAGTCAATTATTTGTTGAAATAATTCTCCATGTGTTTTTAAAGTTAAGAAATATGTGAATTTCTGTCTCTCTTTCTCTTTAGCCTATTAAGCACATGTATTTTTATATGCAAAAATAGAATCCTACCTGGTTTCACACGTACATTCTTGTGAGGTGGCTGACTTGGCAGATACAAATTGTGAGAAGAGATCACTTCTCCTAAAGGCTGTTGGAACTAAAAATTCAACCCATGGGTGACCTTCCTAGATGAACAACATTATACATAATCCATGTTCAGTATAATGAATATTTTTTGATATGCAGATGAGTTATTTTTCATGATGAATTTCAATTGGCATATATATTGCTACATTATAATGTGTGTGTGTTTGTGTCTATATATATATATAGTCTCCAGATTTTCAAAATATGAAATATAAGTGTCTTACTATACACTGCCTAAATTCATTCATGTTCCTGTATGGGGATATATAATCAATTTTTCACAAGATTATTCTTAGAAATATACATCCACTGAAATACATATTTGTTTCCTAGTACTGAAAACTAACTTCAGGGAATGGTGCTAAGAAATCCTAATATTTCTACAGTGACTCACCCAGTTTAACATCAATGCAAGTAGACACCTATGGGACATGATGTGTATTTTGAAGTTCATTTTTATTCAACACTGGTACATTACTATTTCTGCAGTTTATGGGCAATATAGGATATATCATTTCATCCACAATTTTACAAATTTATAGGCATTTGGTTCAATTTCAATCACTTCCTACTTGAGAAGACATGTATTCCTCCATGTTTCTTGACTGTTCTTTTCATGAGATTCTTTCCAAACACATTATTGTCGATTTCCATAATCACTTTTGAAACAAAACTCACACACTCTTCATAATAAACCGTAACACTAATATTATCATTAGATGTATAACTGTTCGGAATGAATGTATGTATATCAATGTAAGATTTCTTGTATATTTTCAGATATCAATTCAATCCATTATTTAAATTTTGAACCAGTTATATTATTTATTCACAGTATGGTCTATTAAAGAATCATCTCTATATTCATAGACCCAGGGTATACCTATTTGTATCCCCAATACTAATTTATAAGCCTTTAAAATATTGCTTTCAAAAATGGTGGAAGAAATATTCTAGTCACCTGATATACATATGCATTTCATCACAGTAATATTCCTGACAAAAAATGCAAGTGTCACACTTATGATTGTACCAAAGCCTATATTGAAAGTGAGCATGTATTACTAACAACATCCATGTCCTGATTCACTAATGATCTCGAATATCATTCCTATTGGTGACTACATATTTGTTTCTTCCTAAGATTGTATATTCAAACTCAACCCTGTTAAAAATGTCTTATCCTATCACTCTCTTTGTACTTTGCCTGATTTCCTAATATCTCTATTGATATCTGCTTTCCTACACATTTTCCCCAGTTCATCACTGTGCTGACTCTTCACATATGCTGAAATTTACATTCACTCTCTAACCAAAACCCTATATCTAAAGTCTTTTGATCCAACTCCTTGGTTCACTCAAATGGGTTCTTCAAATCCCTTCAGAGGGTAGCCCATAGGTGCTTGGGTTTTCTCATGACCCCAATTCTCATAAAGAATCTATACCCCACAGAGAGTAGGCCTCCAATTGGAGAAGTAGAGCACTATTAATGGCAGGCCTATTTGATCACCCCTCGTTCACAGGAAGGGTTTCCATGTCACCCTGACTTTAGGCAAATGAGTGGCAAGTGAGCTTATTTTGAACACTGTCTTGGGCTGCGCCCCTCATGGAAACCTCCAACCAGAGTTTATTATGACTGTCTATATGGAAGAAGATGAGGGCCATGTTGGAGTGTTTTGGTTTAATTGTGGTCATTTGTGTTACGGTTGGAAAAGATTCCAGGGTCAACCTGGGCTTTAACTCTTGTGTGATTCCCTTTAGAGACTGAGTTCTGGAACAGATCTCAGCGATGTATTGGCATGAATTGTGTTTGGAATTTAGGAGGCCACACATGAGAGTTGCCCTTGGAGACTGAGATCTAGGCCCAGGTTGGCTTTCCAAAGAGCACTGGGATTCTCAGCCAGGATATCACATGACTTTATTCAGAAAGACTTAGCAGTCATAGTTGAGAGTCAAAACACACATGGACCTCAATTGTAAACCTCAATGGGCCTGGCTTCATGTGACCTTTTGGCCACTCCTTGGGAAGCCTTGCCTGTGAGAGTTGTCCCGAGCTTTCATTGAAATGAGCTTCCTCACTATTTCATGGTTCCTGAATGAATTGAAACCCACAGTGCCTCCAACTTCATCCTTGAAAATTGGCTAGATAAACACCATAAAATTTTTGATATTCCTATGAACAGGTGGCACTAGAAAATCTTTGGATGTCTGTTGCTGATCACAAGTATACCAGACAGTGCCCTGATTGACTGGGTTTCATGAAAATGTTGTAGAACAGAGATGCCAGAAAGTTGGAACCTGCTGAGTAGTGGGCCTAGAGCAGTGGTTGGCAGGTGTATGATAAAACATCTGTCGTGGGGCCACATGGATCTTCCCTTGGCTTCCAAATGGATTGTGACTGACATGGTGCAGCCAGCAGACCCTTACAAATAAAGGGATCTTGTTATATGGAGAGGTTTCATGGCAATGTTCAGAATCAGGTTGCTATGGACATGGGTGCAAGCTTTTTGGGATAGAAGCCTGGTTGGTGCATTCTCCTGCAGACCCTCACTCACCACACATGAGAGTACTCCCTCTAGGACTGTGTCCCAGTTTATCTCCTTGTACTTCATGAAGCCAATACCAAACTCAGAGTACTGCAGTAAATAACACCACAAAAATTCGAGTATGACCAAATGGCTTCACAGACCACACTGTTAGACACTTAGACCCCAGTGGCCTCAGTTTACCTACAAAGAGAGAATTCAGAACTGCTGCCTCATGTTCAATAGAAAATAAGGAACCATGTCATCCAGGTCACATAGATGCTGACCCAGATTTGATGGTCTCACTACAAAGGAAGCTAAAGCTCCTGACAACAACAAATATTTCAAGGGCCCAAACTCAGAGGCAGTTTCTCAAAAATTTATTAGGCCACCAGAGCTCCATGTTTGTGGAGTGTTTATCCTTTCTTTTACATTTGGAAATTCCTCTACCACCTCCAAGGTTGTGAACTCCATTCATTTTTTTTCCAGATATATATTCACAGATTTTCAAACTATTCTCCACTAATTGTGTCTTACTTGTGGTGAAGGAAATATCAAGGCATTGTTGTGGAGGACAGTGGGAAGATTTTTGTCTAGCATATATTTGTATACACATTAGATTCATTTTCCTATTTTCTATTTGAAATACTGAATTCCTGACAGTAAGCCATACCCTAGTAGACTCTGACTGTTCCCGGGTGCCTATGGTTGGTATACCATTCTAACTTGTGAATGTGACACAGGAAGTAGGGGCAGCCTCCATGTCATGGAGCCATTGGAAGCAAATGTTAGAACAAAGTGGTTGCCAAGGCAGTGACCTCATTCAGTTCCTGAAGGAAGTGACCTACCTCACTTTCTTGGTGATGGAACCCTCTGAACTTGGGATCCAGGAAGCCAGGCACCAAGAGCCAGTCCCAGTCCCTTTCCCAGTGGGTTCACTTGTTTGGATTTACCAAGGACAGAGTCAGTCTTTCTTGTGGATCACTAAATGCCAGGAAAGCTCTGAAGAGGGGCCTTTCCTGAGAAAGCAGGTAGTGACTCACCGATGGCTCCTGAAAACTTTAGAGAGTTGGTAAAGGAGACCAGATCTGAGACAGGACAGGCCATTTCGGGGGAACATAGTATGGCCTATCAGTCTGAGGACACTCTGGTTACTCACAGACCTATGTGGGTAAACGATATGCCTTTGAGGGTGTAGATGTGAGTTTATGGTTTTGTCTCATGTTCTGAGAATAGGTAGGAAAGGCAGTTTGTTTGGTTTGGAGTGGACTGTTTTTAATAAGTCATTTGACATGGTGAGTGATTCTATGTCTGTGTATCCCACTTTGTCGGTGGTTGAAGATATGAGAAAAGTGAATGCATCAATGCATGTGTCCTGACAAGTAGAAAGCATTCCAGGACACATCCTGCCCAATTTATGAATGGACTGTTGCTTGCCTTATCGATGGGCAACACCTACTATTTTCCTTAGTTCCTGTTTTCTTCCTGAATTCTGGCCATTCTCCAGAATAGGCTCATTTATTTTTTGTCCAAGATATGTACCACCTCCGAGCTCTGTGACATGGCCATTTACTGGATACCTGAAATGAATGGGGAGGATCTCAGAAAACTCAGATATCAGTGTGACCAGTAAAGTCTCAGTAGAGAAACCCTGCTTTGTGCCTTTTGCTTACCTACTGTTCTGTTGACCTGAATGTCAGGTAGGTCTTTGCCTCAGACCACCAGTTTGTGAAGCCTGAAGAAACTGCTTTCAAATGGAAATGAATGAGCATCACCCGTGGCTCTTAGATTAATTGCTTTAGAAAAGGATGTGTCTAAATCATCCTCTCGGCTCTGTGTGAGGCTGTGGCTTACAATCTCAGCACCTGATGGATCTAAAGAAAGATCCCATGTGTGCATCCAAAACCAAAATGGCAAAAAGATCAGACATTGTGGATGAAGTCTCTTGCTTCCTCTGTTAGGCTCCTCACCTCCATCAAGTACGAATAGGGATCCTTTGGGTCTAATGAGTTCTTCAAAGACGAGAAAAGGTGCTTGGGTTTCACATGACTCCAAATCACATAAAGAATCTATACCTCACGTTCAGTAGGCCTCAAAAAGGAGAAAAAGAGCATTATTAATGGCAGGCCTATTTGATCAATCCTGGTTCACAGGAAGGGTGTCCAGGAAACCCAGACTTTAGGCAAATGAGGGGCAAGGGAACTTATTTTGGACACTGTCTTCTGCTTCGCCCCTTGTGGAAACCTCCAGCCACACGTAATGATGAGTGTCTATATGGAAGAATATAAGGGCCATGTGGTAGTGTTTTGGTTTTAATTGAACATGTTAATAACACTAACCATACATTGTTCCATCAATTTAAGTATTCAGAAGAGCAGGGACAGATTTGTTCTTACAATACAGGAATGTAGGGGATCTTCAACCTGCTGAAAACCTCAAAGGTCAATGCAGAAATTATCCCTGGAGAAGATATAGGCAGCTATGAAGGACCGGAGAGAGCAAAAGTAATCTTCCATGGAAAACAACCTGGTCAGGATGAAGGGTTGAGGCTGAATCAACTCTCTATCCTTAACGTAGAGGAGATGGAGCAAACCGGGCCTGTGTGGAGAGCTGTTCCTGGGTACCTATGGTTGGTATACCATTCTAACTTTTGAAAGTGTCTCAGGAATTAGGGGCAGCCTCCATCTCATGGGACCCTTGGAAGCAAGTGTTAGGACAAAGTGGTTGCCACGGCAGTGACCTCATTCAGTTCCCGAAGAAATGACCTTCCTAACTTCCTTGGTGATGGAACTCTCTGAACTTGTGACCCAAGTAGCCAGGCACCCAGAGCCAGTCCCAGTCACAGATCCAGTGGGCTCACTTGTTGGATTTACCAAGGACAGCGTCAGTCATTCTTGGTACCTACTGATGTGAGGATGGCCAAATGCCAGGAGTGCTCTGAAGAGGGGCCTTTCCTGAGAAAGCAGGTAGTGGCTCAACACTGGCTCCTGACAACTTCACAGAGTTGGCCAAGGTGACCAGATCTGAGGCAGGACAGGCCATTTCGGGAGAACACAGTATGGCCCACAAGTCAGAGGACATTCCGGATAGTCACAGACCTACTTGGGGGAAGAAGTTGAATTTGTGAGTTCGGGTGGGGTTTGTGGTTTTGTCTCATGTTCTCAGAATATGTAGGAAAGGAGGTTTGTTTGGTTTGGAATTATCTGATTCTTCTAAGTCCTTTGACAATGCGAGTTTTTCTATGTCTGTGTATCCCACTGTGTTAGTGGTTGTAGACATTAGAAAAGAGAATCCATCAATGGATGTGTCCTGTCTAGTAGAAAGCTTCCCAGCATTCATCCTGCCCAATTTATGAATGGACTGTGGCTTGCCTTATGGATGGGCAACACCTGCAATCTTCCTAAGTTCCTGATTTCTTACTCAATTCTGGTCACTCTCAAGAATAGACTCATGGTTGTGTGTCCAAGATATGTACCACCTCCAAGGTCTGTGAAATGGCCATGTACTGGATAGCTGAATGGAATGGCCGAGCATCTCAGAAAACTCAGATAGCAGTGTGACCAGGAATATCTCAGTGGAGAAACCCTGCTTTGGGCCTTATGCATACATATTTTTCTGTTGCCCTGAATGTCAGGAAGGTGTTTTCCTCAGGCCAAAACTTTTGGAAGCCTTAACAAAAGACTTTTCAATTGGAAATAAATGTGCATCTCCTGTGGCTCTTTGCTTAATTGCTTTGGAAAGGGATGTGTCTGAATCAGCCTCTTGGCCCTGTGTGAGGCTGTGGCTTAGATTCTATGCACCTTATGGATCTAAAGAAAGATTCCATATGTGCATCCAAAACCAAAATGGCTAAAAGTAGAGTCATTGTGGATGAAGTCTCTTGCCTTCCTCTGGTAGGGCACTTACTTCCATCAAGGAAGAATAGGGATCCTTTTTGTCAAATGGGTTCTTCAAAGCTCTGCAGTGGCTTACCCATAGTTCTTGTAGTTTCTCATGCGTCCAATTCCCAAAAAGAATTTAAACCCCTCAGTCAGTAGGCCTCAAATTGGAGAAGTGGAGCAGTATAAATGTCAGGCCTATTTGATCACTCCTGGTTCATAGGAAGGGTGTCCAGGCAAACGTGACTTTAGGCAAATGAGGGACAAGGAAGCTTATTTTGGACACTGTCTTGGGCTGTGCCCTCATGGAAACCTCCAGCCAGAGGTTATGATGAGTGTCTATATGGAAGAAGATGAGGGTCATGTGGGAGTGTTTAGGTTTTAATTGTGAGAGATTACTGGTTCAACCTGGGTTGAATTCTGGTGTGATTCCCCTTAGAGACTCAGTTCTTGAACTGACCTCAGAGAAGAATTGCCATGAATTGTGTTAAGATTTTCGGAGGCAACGCATGAGAGTCGCCATTGGAAGCTGTGATCTAGTCCCAGGGGGACTTTCCACAGTTCACTGGGACTCTCAGCCAGAGAATCACATAATTTTATTCTGAAAGACATGGCAGCCACAATTGAGAGTCAAAACACACATGGACCTCACATTTTAGACCTCAATGGGCCTGGCTTCAAGTGACGTTTTGGCCACTATTTGGGAAGCCTTGCCTGTGAGAGTTCTCCAGAGCTTTCATTAAAATGAGATTCCTCACCATTTAATGGTTTCTGAATAATTGAAACCCACAGTGCCTCCAACTTCATCCTTGAAAATGGTTACATAAATATCATGAAATTTTTAAAATTACCATGACCAGGTGGCACTGGAGAACCTTTGGATGTCCTGTTGCTGATCATGAGTATACCAGAGAGTGCCTAGATTGACTGGGTTTCTTTAACATGGTGTAGAACACAGATGCCAGTAAGTTGGAGTCTGCTGAGAAGTGGACCTAGAGCAGTGGTGGGCAGGTGTGTGATAAAACATCAGTGGTACGGCCATGAGGATCTAGCATTGGATTCCAAATGCCTTGTGACTGACATGGTGCAGGCAGCAGACCCTTCTATGTAAAGGCATCTTGTTATATGCAGAGGTTTCAGGGCAATGTTCAGAATCAGGTTGCTATGGTCAAGGGGGAAAGCTATCTGGATAGAAGCCTGGTTGGTGCATTCTCCTGCAGACACTGACCCACCACACGTGACAGAACTCCCTCCAGCACTGTGTCCCAGATAAACTCGTTGTATTTCATGAAGCAAACACCAAACTCCCAGTGCAGCAGCAAGAAACACAACGAAAAGTGGATCATGACCAAATTGCTTCACAGTCCAAACGGGGAGACACTTAGCCCCCAGTGGCCACAGTTTACCTGCAAAGAGAGAAACCAGCACTGCTGCCTCATGTTCATTGAAAAATAAGATGCCATGTCCTCCAGGTCACATAGATGCAGACCCAGCTTTGATGGTCTCACTAGAAAGAAGCTAAAGCTCCTGAAAACAACATATATTTCAAGTGCCCAAACTCAGAGGCATTTCTCAAGAAGTCTTTAGGCCAGTAGAGCTCCATGTTTGTGGAGTGTTTATCCTGTCCCTTACTTTTGGAAACTCCTCTACCACCTCCAAGGTTGTGAATTTCTGAGGATTTTTCATTGAATATATGTATTCACACATTTTCTAATTCTTCTCCTCTAATTGTGTCTTTCTTGGTGCGAAGGTAATGTCAAGGCATTTTTCTGGATGAGAGTGGGAAGATTTTTGTGTAGCATATATTTACATACACATTGGATTCATTTTCCAAATTTCCATTAGAAATACTGAATCCATGACACTAACCACTACATTACTAGACTCTGACTACTAATCCTAATATGATGGAGAATAAAAACCCAAACAGAATAGAAATATAAGCAGTTCAGAGGATGCATGTTGTATAGTGGGACTTGCCTTTTGCATTATATAGGGTAGGAGTTATAAATCTAGTCAATTTTCTGTTGAAATATTTCTCCATGTATTTCTAAAGTTAACAAATATGTGAATACCTGACTCCCTTTCTCTGCAGCCTATTCAGCACATGTAATTTTATATGCACATATAGAATCCTACCTGGAATCACACGTACATTCTTGTGAGATGGCTCACTTGGCAGATACAAATTGTTAGAATAGTTCACTCTTCCTAAATGATGCTGGAACTGAAAATTCAACCAATGGGTGAGCTTCCTGGTTGAACAACTTTACACAAAAACCCATGTTCAGTAAAATAAATATTTCTGATCTGTGGATGATATATATTTCATGGTGAATTTCAATTGGCATATATATTCCTACTTTTTAAAGTCTGTTTGTGTGTGTGTGTGTATACATACTCTCCAGATTTTTCAAAATATGAAATATGTGTCTTATTATACACTCCCTAAAATAATTCATATTCATGTATGTGGATTTTTAATCAACTTTTCACTAGATTATTCCCAGGAATATTCACACACCTGAAAAACATATTTGTTTCCTCGTACTGAGAACTATCTTCAGTGAATGGTGCATACAAATCCTTGTATTTCTGCAGTAACTTACCCAGTTTAACATCAATGCAAATAGATTTCTATGGGACATGATGTGTATTTTGAAATTCATTTTTATTCAACACTGGTACATTGCAATTTCTTCCGTTTATGCACATCATAAAATATATATTTCATCTAGAAATTCGAAAATTAATAGGCATTTGTTTCATTTTCAATCACTTCCTGCTTCAGAACACATGTATAACTCCATATTTCTTGACTGATCTTTTCATGAGGTTTCTTTTTCGATTTCCTTAATCATTTTTGAAGCAAAACTCACACACTCTTCATGATGAACCATAACCCTAATATTACCATTAGATGTATATTTGGTTTTAATGAATGTATATATATCAATATAAGATTTCCTCTATGTTTTCATTTATCAATTCAATCCATTATTCAAAGTTGGAACCAGTAATACTATTTATTCACAGTATGGTCTATTCATGCATTATCTCTATATTCATAGACACAGGGTACACCTATTTGTACCCCCAGTACTAACTTATACGTCTTCACAATATTGCTCCCAGAAATGGTGGAAGAAATACTCATGTCACCTGATCTACATGTACATGTTATCACAGTAATATTCTGGAAACAAAATGCAAAGGTCACAGTTATGATTGTACCAAAACCTAAATGAAAAGTGAGCATGGATTACTAAAAATATTCCTGTCCAGGTTGCTACCGCTCTCAAATGTCAATCCTATTGGTGACTATATATTTGTTTCCTCCTAAGATTATATATTCAATCTCAAGCCTGTTGAAAATGTGTAATCCTATCACTCACTTTATACTTTGCCTGATATCCTAATGTCTCTATTGATTTCTGCTTTCCTAAATATTTTCCCAGTTTATCATTTTGACTGACTCTTCACATGTGCTGACATTTAAATTCACTTTCTAACCGAAACCCAATTGCTAAAAACATTTCCTCCAAAACCTATAATCACTATTCTTTCTAAACCTACCGACACTTTTCCTAATCCTACCGACTATAGCTTTTCGACTGGATATTCTCGTGACATTCAATCATCCAAGGTACAAGGTCCTATGACATTGTATATGGATTTATTTAAGACATCTGTGCAGAACGTAAGTCAAAGCTAAGTATCCCAATTAAAGGCCCAATGCCCTTCTGGGCTTCAAATTTTACCTAGATTTCTGTTTTCATACTTATATTTCACCTAAATATTCTTGTAAATATCGCACATTCCCAATACCATTATTCATCGCTCAGAATGATTCTTAATCCAAATCGAACCTGTTATTAAGCCTAACCAAACACTGTTCCCTCAATCTAACTTTACAGAAGAGCAGCGACAGAGTTGGTCTTACAATACAGGAATGTAGGGGATCTTCCAGATGCTGAGATCCTCAAAGTTTTAAGCAGAAACGATCCCTGGAGAAGACATAGGCAGCTATGAAGGACCTGAGAGAGCAAAAGTCATCTTCCATGGCAAACAACGCACTCAGGATGAAGCATTGTGTCTGAATCAGCCTCTCTTTTCTTAATGTAGAGAAGAGGGACCAAACCAGGCCTGTGTGGAGAGCTGTTCCCGGATTCCTATGGTTGATATACCATTCTAACTGTTGAAACTGTCTCGGGAAGTAGGGGCAGCCTCCACCTCATGGGAACCTTGCAATCACCTGTTAGGACAAAGTGGTTGCAAAGGCAGTAAAGTCACTCAGTTCCTGAATGAAGCGACCTACCTCACTTCCTTGGTGAAGAAACTCCCTGACCTTGGGCTCCAGGAAGACAGAGAATACCAAGACCTTGTCACAGTTCCAGTGCCAGTGGGCTCCATTGTTTGGAAAAACCAAGGATAGACTAAGTATTCCTTGGTACCTACTGATATGAGGATTTCAAATGCCAGGAGAGCTCTGAAGAGGGGCCTTTCCTGAGAAAGCAGGTAGTGGTTCACCGCGACCAGATCTGAGACAGGACAGGCCTTTTGGGGGAACATAGTATGGCCCACCAGTCAGAGGACACTCCAGATAGTCACAGACCTACTTGAATGAAGGAGGTGCGTTTGCGCGTGTGTGTGTGATTTTGTGGTTTAGTCTCTTCTTATGAGAATAGGTAGGAAAGGCGGTTTGTTTGGTTTGGAGTGGACTGCTTCTAGTAAGTCGTTTGACAAGGCGATTTTTTGCATGTCTTTGTAACCCACTGTGTTCGTGGTTGTAGACCTTAGAAAAAAGAATGCATCAATGTGTCCTGTCTAGTAGAAATCTTCCCAGCATTCATCCTGCCCAATTTAGGAGTGGACTGCCCCTTGCCTTATGGATGGGCAACACCTGCAATCTTCCTAAGTTCCTGATTTCTTCCTCAATTCTGGTCACTCTCAAGAATAGGCTCATTGTTTTGTGTCCAAGATATGTACCACCTCCAATCTGAGTGACATGGCCATGTACAAGATAGATGAAGGGAATGGCGAGCATCTCAGAAAACTCTAATATCAGTGTGTCCAGGAAAGTCTCAGTGGATAAACCCTGCTTTGGGCCTTTTGCTATTGTTCTGTTGCCCTGAATGTCAGGAAAGTCTTTGCCTCAGGCCATCCCTTTGTGAATCCTGAAGAAAACAGCTTTCAAATGGAAATAAATGGACATCAACTGTGGCTCTGTGCTTAATTGCTTTGGAAAGGGATGCGTCTGAATCAGCCTCTTGGTCCTATGTGAGGCTATAGCTTAGATTCTCAGCACCTGATGGATCTAAAGAAAGATCCCATGTGTGCATTCAAAACCAAAATGGCAAAAAGATCAGTAATTGTGGATGAAGTCTCTTGCCTTCCTCTGTAAGGTTCCTGACCTCCATCAAGTGAGATTAGGCATTCTTTGGGTCAAATGAGTTCTTCAAAGCCCTGTGGAGGCCATTAACAGGTGGCACTGGAGAACTCTTAAATGGTCTGTTGCTGATCATGAGTATACTAGCCAGGGCCTTTATTGACTGAGTTTCATAAAAATTATCTAGAACAGCAATGCCAATAAGTTGGAGCCTGCTGAGTAGTGGACCTAGAGCAGTAGTGTGTGATAAAATATCTGTGGTGGGACCATGTGGATCTGCTATTGACTTCCAAATGGCTTGTGACTGACATGGTGCAGCCAGCAGACCCTTCTATGTAAAGGCATCTTGTATATGGAGAGGTTTCAGGGTAATGTTAAGAATCAGGTTGCTGAGGTTAAGGGGACAAGCTATCTGGTATTGAAGCCTGGTTGGTACATTCTCCTGCAGAACGTGACCCACAACACGTGACAGAACTTCCTCCAGCACTGTGTTCCAGTTGAACTCATTGTATTTCGTGAAGCAAATACCAATGTCCCAGTTCAGCAGCAAGAAACACCACAAAAGTTGGAGGATGAACAAATGGCTTCAGAGTCCACATGGGGTGACACTTAGCCCCCAGTGGCCACAGTTTACATACAAAGAGAGAAATCAGCACTGCTGCCTCAGGATCATTGGAAAATAAGAAACCAAGATCTTCTTGTCACATAGATACAGACCCAGCTTTGATGGTCTCACTAGAAAGGAAGCTAAAGCTTCTGACAAACACATATATTTCAAGTGCCCACCCTCAGAGGCAGTTTCTCAAGAAATCTTTTGGCCAACAGAGCTCCATGTTTGTGGAGTGTTTACCCTGTCCCTTACTTTTGGAAACTGCTCTACAACCTTCAAAATTGTGAACTTTTGAGCATATTCCACTACAGATATATATTCACAGATTTTCTACCTCTTCTCTTCTAATTGTGTCTTATTTGGGGTGAAGGTAATTTCAAGGCATTGTTGTGGATGAGAGTTGGAAGATTTTTTTGTAGCACATATTTGCATACACATTGGATTCATTTTCCAATTTTCCATTCGAAATACTGAATTCCTGACACTAACCCATAACCTCCTAGAATCTGACTACTAATCCTAATATGATGGAGAACAATAACCCAAACAGAATAGAAATCCAAGAAGTTCAGAGGAGGCATGGTGTATAGTTGAACTTACCTTTTGCATTATATAGTGTAGGAGTTATAAATCTAATCAATATTTTGTTGACATAGTTGTCCATGTGTTTTTAAATTTAACAAGTATTTGAATTCCTGTCTCCGTTTGTCTGTAGCCTATTCAGCACATGCATTTTTATATGCACATATAGAATCCTACCTGGTATCAAATGTACATTCTTGTGAGGTGGCTGACTTGGCAGATACAAATTATGAGAAGAGATCACTCCTCCTAAACGCTGTTGGAACTGAAAATTTAACCTAAGGGGGAGCTTCCTAGTTGAACAACATTATACACAAATCCATGTTCAGTAAATTAAATATTTTTGGATCTTTGGACGATATGTATTTCTACATCAATTTCAATTGGCATATATATTGCTACATTTCAATGTCTCTGTGTGTATATGTGTTTGTTTGTGTGTGTGTGTATATATATATATATATATATATATATATATATATATATATATACTCTCCAAATTTTTAAAAATATGAAATACTTCTGTCTTCTTTTACACACCCTAAATTCATTCATATTCATGTATGTGGATTTATAATAAACTTTTCACAAGATTATTCTCAGAATTATTCATCCACCTGAAATACATATTTGTTTTCTAGTACTGACAAGTAACATCAGTGAATGGTGCATACAAATCCTAATATTTCTACAGTAACTGACCCAGTTTAACATCAATCCAAGTAGATTACTATGGGACATGATGTACATTTTGACGTTCATTTTTATTCAACACTGGTACTTTACTATTTCTTCAGTTTATTCACATCATAGGATATGTATTTCATCCACAAGTTAGCAAAATTATTTGCATTTGTGTCACTTTCAATCACTTTCTACTTCAGAACACATGCATTCCTCTATGTTTCTTGACTGGTCTTTTCATGAGACTTCTTTCCAAACACATTATTTTCCTTTTCCATTCTCACTTTTGAAGCAGATCTCACACACCTTTCATGATAGAATATAACCCTAATATTACCATTAGATGTATAACTCATCGGAATGAATGATTCTATATCAATATAAGATTTCTTATATATTTTCAGATATCAATTCTAGCAATCCATTATTTGAAGTGGAATCAGTTATATTATTTATTCACAGTATTGTCAATTCATGAATTACTTCTATATTCATAGACACAGGGTACACCTCTTTGTACCCCCAATACTAATTTATTTTTTTTTATTTTGCATTCTTTCTTAAAGTATTTTTATATTATTTTCAACAACATTTGAAACAACAGGATTTTCTAAATAGACTTGTCTTTAGCATACCCAGATGAAAAAATATAATTCTATTTCATATCCCTTTGTGGGATAATGTGGGTTTTTTGTACTGAAAAAATGCTAGGAATATTAGAATATATGATCCGTTAGCCAACTTTGTTTGTTTGTTTGTTTGCTTTTGCAAAGCTAGGAATTGAACCCTAGTAGTAACTAGTAATTCTACTCATTCAGAAAAGTTAGTGTGTCATTTTATTGAAATAACCATACTGGATATAAAATAGATACACATGTGATACAATAGATTGCATGGTATATAAATTTGTATCTCAGTAAAGCTGTAATTAAAATAAAATTTAAAGTATTGAAATTCAGGCAAAGGATAGGAAAGATATTTGTGTCTGTTTTTCAGAAGTTTATTGTCATCCATTTAAAAAATCTTTTAAAAGAGATTGCATTTGAACAAAAGGTATTGTTTAGTGTGCTTTCTCTGTATTCTTAGTGGTTCTTCACTATTACTATTTTATTCACACCCTCTTAATTTCTTATTGTTGAGCCAATTCTGCATCTAAATGTAGTGGCAAGATATATTCAGGAGTCTGGTGCAATAGTGCATGCCTGAAATCCCAGCTACTAAGACCCTTTCTCAAAACAACAAAAAAGTAGTGGGGGTGGGGAGCATGGATGTAGTTTAGCAGTCAAGTGCTTTCCGAAGCATGTGGAGGCCCTGGGTTCTATCTGCAGCACCGCAAAAGCAAAACAAACAAAAGACGTATTCCAGAGATTTTGATTATTTCTGCAGGAGACATGCAGTCAAGACTAAGTAATTTGAAACAGGAGTGGCACAAGAAGTGGAAGATAAAGTATCAATTTTTTTTTCTTTTTTTTTTTGGTTAGAATTAGTTCACTTTGCATTCCTTGCGTATGCGCCTCTACCTTTGGAACCACATTGGTAAAAGTTTGTTTAAGAATTGTTTGTTGGCATATCCTAGAGTGCTCAATTTATACGTCTTCAAAATATTGCTCCCAGAAATTGTGGAAGAAATACTCATGTCACCTGATCTACATATACATTTTATCACAGTAATATTCGGAACACAAAATGCAAAAGTCACACTTATGATTGTACCAAAGGCTAAATAGAAAGTGAACCTGTATTATTAAAAACATTCATGTCCAGGTTGCCTAATACTCTCAAATGTCAATCCTATTGGTGACTACATATTTGTTTCTTCCTAAGATTATATATTGAAACTCAACCCTGTTGATAATGTCTAATCCTATCACTCACTTTATACTTTGCCTGATTTCCTAATGTCTCTATTGATATCTGCTTTCCTACATATTTTCCCCAGTTCATCATTGTGACTCATTCTTCACATGTGCTGACATTTACATTCATTCTCTAACCGAAACCCTATTACTAAAGAACTTTTGGTCCAAATCCTATACTCACTCTTCTTCCTAAACCTACGGACTATATTCCTAATCCTACTCACTATCCCTTTTGACTGGATGTTCTCTTCTACATTCAATCATCCAAGTAAAGGTCGGTCGAGTGTCGGAAGAGGAGACCACCAAGAATCTATCTCATGTAACAGCAAAGGGTTTATTGGGGGTCCAGCATGCTGGGGCTCAGAGTTCACTTGAAAAGAGTAGAGAGCCCTGAGAACAGCTTAAGCAGAGGTTAAATACTTTCCCTTGCGAGTGCAGGGAGGGAAGTTTATTGATGTGTCAGGGCGAGTGGTCAATTTGCATGCAACCTGGTGAAGGAGTACATTCTGCAGTTTGACAGTTGGGGACAGCACATTCTGGGAACAAGATTGGCAAACATTTCTCAAGATTTCAACAGTGTTTTGTTAAGCGTACAGAAAAACAGGAAGTGACAACTACATATTTTATTAACCTTTCATTCGACACTTCTTTTTCTGGCTACTTTTAATCATAAAAATGATCATTGGGGGGTGTCACATTCTATGTCTGCTAGTGGGGTATTACCATTAGTTTAACTTGTCCAATTTGAGCTTGGAGAAAATAAATTACATGGTTGAGCAAGCAGGGTTTAATAGTTAGCAATAATATGAGGATTATTATTGGACCGGCCAGCCGACAAGACAAGACAAGACAATAAAGACAAGACAAGACAATAAAGACAGGATATGGAAGTCCAACACTGAGACCAGGACTTAGTAGTTGGCAGAACCCGATCGGTTGGCAATAACGAATCTGAAACAAAATATCACTGAGTCATGGAGACTATTGTTCCTCAATTTTCTGAGTCCTCTATGACGTCACCCAGGGACTTGGCCTGTGGCCCTGTGACATGACTGTCAGCCATCGTTGGAGAGAGCTCACGCTCTTCATTGACATCCATTTTGCCAAGCCCTGACCTGAAACCTGACCAGAAAGAGTCACCTTACTTACCCTGAGAGGAGTTTGTTGGGGTCTCTTGTCCACCGCTGCCGGATCTCAGTGGAACCTCCATATGTAAAGGTCCGGTGACAATCGGGGGAAGAGACCACCAAGAGACTGTCTCATGCAAAAGCAAAGGGTTTATTGGGGGTCCAGCATGCTGGGGCTCAGAGCTCACTTGAATAGAGCAGAGAGCCCAGAGAACAGCTTAAGCAGAGCTTATATATTTCCCTTGGACAGGGCAGGGGGGTAAGTTTATTGATGGGTCCGGGCGAGTGAGCGGTTTGCGTGCAACCGGTTGAGGGAGTACATTCTGCAGTTTGGCAATTGGGGACAGCACATTCTGGGAATAAGATTAGCAAACAGTTCTCAATATTTCAAAAGTGTTTTGTTAAGCATACAGAAAAACAGGAAGTGACAAGTACTTATTTTATTAACCTTTCACTGCGAACTATACTTTGCCAGAATTCCTAATGTCTCTATTGTGTTTGTTAAAGTTCATTTTTATTCAAACCTGGTACGTTATTATTTCTTCAGTTCATGGACATCATAAGATATTTCCTTTCATTCACAAGTTTACAAATTTATAAACATTTGGTTCACTTTCAATCACTTCCTCCTTCGGAAGACATATGTTCCTCCATGTTTCTTGACTGGTCTTTTTACTAGACTTCTTTCTAAACATATTATTTTCGATTCCATAATCATTTTTGAGGCAAAACTCACACACTATTCATGATAAATGATAACCCTAACATTACAATTAGATATATAACTGGTTGGAATGAATGTATGTATATCAATATAAGATTTTCTATATATTTTCAGATATCAATACAATCCATTATTTAAATATGGAACCAGTTATATAATTTATTCACAGTATGGTCTATTAATGCATCATCTCTATATTCATCAAAACAGGGTAAACCTAATAGTATCCCCAGTACTAATTTATAAGTTTTCAAAATATTGCTCACAGAAATGGTGAAAGAAATACTCATGTCACCTTAGCTACATATACATATTATCACACTAATATTCTGGACACAAAATGCAAAGGTCACACAGAACATAATTTAAGCTAAGTATCCCAATCAAGGGCCCAAAGTCCTTCTGGGCTTCAAATATTACCTAGATTTCTGTTTTCATACTTATATTTCACCTCCATGTTCTTGTAAATATCACAGGTTCCCAATATCATTATTCATCCAGCAAAATGATTCATAACCCAAATCGAACATGCTATTAACCCTAACCATTCTGTAAACTGAGATTGTTCACTCAATCTCACTTTACAGAAGAGCAGGGACAAAGTTAGTATTACAATACAGGAAGTTAGGAGATCTTCCACCTGCTGAGTACCTCAAAATCCATGCAGAAATGATCCCTGGAGAAGACGTAGGCAGCTATGAAGGACCTGAGACAGCAAAAGTCATCTTCCTTTGCAAACAACCCGATCAGGATGAAAGGATGTGTCTGAATCATCCTATCTCTTCTTAATGTAGGGAAGATGTATGAAACGAGGCATGTGTGGAGAGCTGTTCCCAGGTGCCTATGTTTCTATACCATTCTAACTTGTGAAAGTGTCACAGGAAATAGAGGCAGCCTCCTTTTCCTGAGACACTAGGAAGCAACTGTTAGGACAAAGTGGTGGCCAAGACAGTGGCCTCATTCATTTTCTGAAGAAAGTGACCTCACCTCACTTTTTTCATGATGGAACTCTCTGAATTTTGTGATCCAAGAAGCCAGGCACCAAGAGACAGTAACAGTCCCAGTCCAAGTGGGCTCACTTGTTTGGATTTACCAAGTAAAGAGTCAGTCTTTCTTGGTACCTACTGATGTGAGGGTGGCCAAATGCCAAGAAAGCTTTGAAGAGGGTCCTTTCCTGAGAGGGCAGGAAATGGCTCACCACTGCCTCCTGAAAACTTCACAGAATTGGCCAAGGAGACCAGATCTGAGACAGGACCGGCCATTTCTGGGGAACATTCTATGGCCTACTAGTCAGAGGACACTCCGGATAGTCACAGACATACTTGGGGAAGGAGGTGACTTTGTGTGTGTGGATGTCAGTTTGTGGATTTGTCTCATATTCTGAGAATAGGTAAAAAAGGAGGTTTGTTTGGTTTGGAGTGGACTGTTTCTAGTAAGTCATCTGACAAGGAGACTGTTTCTATGTCTGTGTATCCCACTGTGTCCTTAGTTGTAGATATTAGAAAAGAAAATGGCTCACTGGGTGTGTCCTGTCTAGTAGAAAGCTTCACAGCATTCATCCTGCCCAATTAATGAATGGACTGAGGCTTGACTTATCCATGGGCAACACCTAGTATCATCCTAAGTTCTTGAATTCTTCCTGAATTCTGGCAACTCTCCAGAAAGGCTCATGGTTTTTTGTCCAAGATATGTACCACCTCCAAGCTCTGTGACATGGCCATGTACTAGTTAGCTGAAAGGAATGGCGAGCACACCAGAAAACTCAGATATTGGTGTGACCAGGAAAGTCTCTATGGTGAAACCTGGCTTAGGGCCTTTTGCTTAACTATTGTTCTGTTGCCCTGAATGTCAGGAACCTCTTTGCCTCAGGCCACCCCTTTATAAAGCCAGAAGAAAACAATTTTCAAATGGAAATGAATGGGCATCACCTGTGCCTCTTTGATGAATTGTTTTGGAAATGGTTATGTCTGAATCAGACTCTGGGCCCTGTGTGAGGCTGTGGCTTAAATTGTCAGCACCTCTTGCTGATCATGAGTGTACCAGACAGTGCCTTGATTGACTGGGATTTATGAAAATGGTGTAGAACAGAGATGCCATTAAGTTGGACCCTCCTGAGTAGTGAGCCCTGAGCTGTGGTGTGCAGGTGTGTGATAAATCTTCTGTGGTTGCGCCATGTGGTTTTGCCATTGAATTCCAAATGGTTTGTCACTGACACGGTGCAGTGACCAGACACTTATATGTAAAGGTGTCTTGTTAAATGGATAGTTTTCAGGGCAATGTGCAGAATCAGGTTGCTATGGAGAAGGGGGCAAGTTATGTGGGAATGAAGCCTGGTTGGTGCATTCTCTTGTAGACCCTGAAAAACCACAAATGACAGAACTCCCTCCAGGACTGTGTTCCAGTTGAACTCCTTGTATTTTGTGAGGCAAATACCAAACTCTCAGTGCTGCAGCAGGAAACTCTACGAAAATGGAGGATGAACAAAAGGCTTCACAGTCCACACAGGGAGACACTTAGACCCCAGTGGCCACAGTTTACATACGAAGAGAGAATTCAGCACTGCTGCCTCATGTGTATTGGAAAGCAAGAAAGAATGTCCTCCAGGTCACATAGATGCAGACCCAGCTTTGATGATCTCACTACAAAGGAAGCTAAAGCTACTGACAACATATATTTCAAGTGCCCATCCTCAGAGGCAGTTTCTCTAGAAGTCTTTAGGCCAGCAGACCTCCATGTTTGTGGAGTGTTTACCCTGTCCCTTACTTTAGGATACTCCTCTACCACCTCCAAGTTTGTGAACTCCTGAATATTTTCCATTCCAGATATGTATTTACAGATTTTCTAACTCTTCTCCTCTAATTGTTTCTTATTTGGCGTGAAGGTAACGTCAAGGCATTGTTCTGGATGAGAGTGGGAAGATTTTTGTGTAGCACATATTTGCATACACATTGGATTCATTTTCCAATTTTCCATTCCAAAGACTGAATCCCTGACACTAACGCATACCCTACCAAACTCTGACTACTAATCCTAATATGATGAAGAAAAATAACCCAAACAGAATAGAAATACAAGCACTTCTGAAGAGGCATGGTGTATAGTTGGACTTGCCTTTTGCATGATAAAGTGTAGGTGTTATAAACCTAGTCAATTTTTCATTGAAATAGTTCTCCATGTGTTTTTTTTCCTTTAATATTTATTGTTGGTTCTACAAAACATTACATAGTTCTTGACATGTCATATTTCACACTTTGATTCAAGTAGGTTATGAACTTCCATTTTTCTTCGTATACAGATTGCAGTATCTCATCAGTTACACATCCACTATTTTACATATTGCTATACTAGTGTCTGTTGTATTCTGCTGCCTTTCCTGTCCTCTACTATCTCCCATCCCCTCCCCTCCAATCCTCTCTCTCTACCCCATCTATTGTAATTCATTTCTTCCACTTGTTTTTGTCCCCTTTCACCTCACTTCATCTTGTATTTAATTTTGTATAACCATGAGGGTTTCCTTCCATTTCTATGTAATTTTCCTTCTCTTTCCTTTTCCCTCCCACCTCTCACCCCTGTTTAATATTAATCATCTTCTCATGCTCTTCCTCCCAACACTGTTCTTAGTTACTCTCTTTATATCAAAGAAAACATTTGGCATTTGTTTTTTAGTGATTGGCTATCTTCACGTAGCATAATACGTTCTAATGCCATCGATTTCTCTGCAAATTGTATGATTTTGTCATTTTTTAATGCAGAGTAATACTCCATTGTGTATAAATGCCACATTTCTTTTAATCCATTCATCTATTGAAGGGCATCTAGGTTGGTTCCACAGTCTTCCTATTGTGAATTGTGCTGCTATGAACATAGATTTATCAGTGTCCCTGTAGCATGCACTTTTTGGGTCTATAGGGATTAGACCGAGAAGGGGAATTGCTGGGTCAAATGGCGGTTCCATTCCCAAGTTTCCAAGAAATCTCCATACTGCTTTCCAAATTTGCTGCACCAATTTGCAGTCCCACCAGCAATGTACAGGTGTACCCTTTTTCCCACATCCTCGCCAGCACTTGTTGTCGTTTGACTTCATAATGGCTGCCAAGCTTACTGCAGTGAGATGGTATCTTAGGGTGGGTTAGTTTTGCATTTCTCTGAATGCTCGAGATGGTGAGAATTTTTTGATGTACTTATTGATTGATTGTATGTCCTCCTCTGAGAAGTGTCTGTTCAGGTCCTTGGCCCATTTGTTGATTGGGTAATTCATTTGCTTATTGTTTAATTTTTTGAGTTCTTTGTATAACTCTGGATATTAGGGCTCTATCTGAAGTGTGAGGAGTAAAGATTTGTTCCCAGGATGTAGGCTCCTTTTTTACCTCTCTTATTGTTTCTTTTTCTGAGAAAAATCTATTTAGTTTGAGTAAGTCCTGTTTGTAGATTCTAATTATTAACTCTTATGCTATGGGTGTCCTATTGAGGAATTTGGAGCCCGACCCCACAGTATGTAGATCATAGCCAAAGTTTTCTTCTATCAGATGCCGTGTCGCTGATTTGATATCAAGCTCCTTGATCCATTTTGAGTTAACTTTTGTGCATGGCGAGAGAAAGGGATTCAGTTTCATTTTCTTACATATGTAATTCCAGTTTTTCCAGCACCATTTGTTGAAGATGCTATCCTTCCTTCAGTTTATGCTTTTAGCTCCTTTATCAAATATAAGATTGCTGTAATTTTGTGGATTGATTTCTGTGTCCTCTATTCTGTACCATTGGTCCACCCGCCAGTTTTGGTACCAGTACCATGCTCTTTTTGTTACTATTGCTCCGTAGTATAGTTTGAGGACATGTATCGCTATACCGCCTGATTCACACTTCCTGCTTAGAGTTGTCTTTGCTATACTGGGTCTTGTATTATTCCATATGAATTTCATAATTGTTTTATCTATTTCTACAGGAAATGCCGTTGGGATTTTGATTGGCATTGCATTAAACCTATAGAGAACTTTTGGTAATATCGCCATTTTGATGATGTTAATTCTGCCTATCCATGAACAGGGTATATTTTTCCATCTTGTAAGATCTTCTTCTATTTCTCTCTTTAGGGTTCTGTAGTTTTCATTGTGTAAGTCTTTCACATCTTTTGTTACGTTGATAACCAAATATTTTATTTTGTTTTTTTTGAGGATACTCTCAATGGAGTGGTTGTCCTCATTTCCGTTTCAGAGGATTTGTTGCTGATATTCAGGAATGCTTTTGATTTATGATTGTTGATTTTATATCATGCCACTTTGCTGAATTCATTTATTATCTCTAATAGTTTCTTGTAGACCCTTTTGGGTCTACTAGGTATAGAATCATGTCATCTGCAAATAGTGATAATTTAAGTTCTTCTTTTCCTATTTTTATGCCTTTAATTTCTTTCATTTGTCTAATTGCTCTGGCCAGTGTTCGAGAACTATGTTGAACAGAAATCGTGAGAGAGGGCATCCCTGTCTTGTTCCAGATTTTAGAGGGAATGCCTTCAATTTTTTCTCAATTCAGAATGATACTAGCCTGAGGCTTAGCATAGATTGCTTTTACAATATTGAGGTATGTTCCTGTTATCCCAGTTTTTCTAGAGTTTTAAACATAAAGGGATGCTGTACTTTATTGAATGCTTTTTCTGCATCTATTGGGGTGATCATATGGTTCTTATTTTTAAGTCTATTGATGTGGTGAATAACATTTATTGATTTCCGTATATGGAACCAGCCTTGTATCCCAGGAATGAATCCTACTTGATCATGTTGCACAATTTTTTAAATATGTTTTTGTATCTGATTCGCCAGAATTTTATTGAGGATTTTTGCATCTAGGTTCATTAGAGAGATTGGTCTGTATATTTGTTTCTTTGAAGGGTCTTTGTCTGGTTTAGGAATCAGGGTGATATTGGCCTCCTCTGCTGTATACCCATTCGGTCCTGGGCTTTTCTTAGTTGGTAGTCTTTGGATGGTTTCTTCTATTTTCTCAATTGATATTGGTCTGCTTAGGTTGTCTATATCCTCCTGACTCAATCTGGGCAGATCATATGACTTAAGAAATTTATTGATGCCTTCACTATCTTCTAATATAATTTCTGATTATCTTCTGTATTTCAGAAGTGTCTGTTGTGATATTGCCTTTTTCATCCCTTATGATAGTAATTTGAGTTCCCTCTCTTCTTCTCTTCATTAACATGGCTAAGTGTCTGTCGATTTTATTAATTTTTCAACTTTTAGCATTTTCAATTTTTTCAATTGTTTCTTTTGTTTCGATTTCATTAATTTCAGCTCTGATTTTAATTATTTCTTGCCTTCTACTTCTTTTTCTGTTGTTTTGCTCTTCTTTTTCTAGGATTTTGAAATGAACTATGAGATCATTTATTTGTTGTTGTTTTTTTTTCTTTTTTTAAGGAAAGAACTCCAAGCAATGAATTTTCCACTTAGAACTGCTTTCAATGTGTCCCATAGATTCTGATATGTTCTGTCTGTCTTTTTCATTTATGTCTAAGAATTTTTTTTATTTTTCTCCTTGATGTCTTCAATGACCCATTGATCATTCAGTACGTATTGTTCATTCTCCAAGTGATGCATGAATTTTCCTTCCTTCTTTTATTGTTGATTTTCAGTTTCATTCCATTACGATCAGATAAGATGCCTGGTATTATCTATACTCCTTTATATTGTCTAAGGGTTGTTCTGTGACATAATATATGATCTATTTTTGAGAGGTATCCATGTGCTGCTGAGAAAACAGTGTAACTGCTTGATGTTGGGTGGTATATTCTATATATGTTAATTAAGTCTAGGTTATTATTTGTGTTATTGAGTTCTATAGTTTCCTAATTCAACTTTTGTTTGGAATATCTGTCCAGTAGTGAGAGAGGTGTGTTGAAATCTCCCATGATTATTGTATGGTGGTCTACCAGACTCTTGAACTTGAGAAGAGTTTGTTTGATTAACATAGCTGAACCATTGTTTGGGGCACATATATTTATGATTGTTATGTCTTGTTGGTGTATGGTTCCCTTGAGCAATATGTAGTGTCCCTCTTTATCCCTTTTGATTAACTTTGTCTTGAAATCTATTTTATTTGATATGAGTATGGACACTTCTGCTTGTTTCCGAAGTCAATATGAGTGATATGATTTCTCCCAACCTTTCACCTTTAGTCTATATATGTCTTTTCCTATCAAATGTGTCTCCTGTAGGCAGAAAATTTTTGGGTCTTCTTTCGTGATCCATTCTACTAGCCTGTGTCTCTTAATTGGTGAGTTTAAGGCATTAACATTTAGGGTTATTTTTGAAATATGGGTTGTTCTTCCAGCCATATTTGTTTATTTATGTTACTAAACATGGTTTGTTTTTCTCTTTGATTATTTTTCGCCCCTTTACTGTACTACCTCCCACTGTTGGTTTTCATTGTTATTTTCCATTTCGTCTTCCTATAATGTTTTGCCAAGGATCTTTTGAGGAGATGGTTTTCTAGCTGCAAATTCTTTTAACTTTTGTTTATCATGGAAGGTTTTAATTTCATCTTCCATCCTGAAGCTTAAAATCGCTGGATACACAATTCTTGGTTGGAACCCAATTTCTTTCAGTGATTGAAATATGTTATTCCAGGATCTTCTAGCTTTCAGAGTCTGTGTTGAAAGATCAGCTGTTATCCTGATTGGTTTACCCCTAAATGTAATCTGCTTCCTTTCTCTTGTAGCTTTTAAAATTCTCTCTTTATTCTGTATGTTTGGCACCTTCATTATAATATGTCTCGGTGTTTATCTCTTATGATTTTGCACATTTGGCGTCCTGTAGGCTTCTAGGATTTGGGATTCTGTCTCATTCTTCATGTCTGGAAAGTTTTCTCATATTATTTCATTGAATAGATTGCTCAATCCTGTGGTTTGGACCTGTATACCTTCCTGTATCCCAATTACTCTTTAGTTTGGTCTCTTCATGTTATCCCATATTTCTTGGATGTTCTGCTCATGGTTTCTTAACAGTCTTGCTGAGCTTTCTATGTTCTTTTCAAGTTGAAATACTTTGTCTTCATTGTTCTAAGTGATCTATTCTGCTGGTAGTATTCTCAATTGAGTTTTTAAGTTGGTTTATTGCTTCCTGCATTTCTATGATTTCTGTTTGTGTGTTTTTTATAACCTCTATCTCCCTGTATAGTTGATCTTTTGCTTCTTGGATTTGTTTTTGTAATTCATTGTCAAAGTGATCTTTCATTGTCTGATTTTGCTGTCTAATGTCTCCCTGGAGACTTCAGATCATCTGAAGCAAGTATATCCTGATTCTTTATCTGACATTCCATATGCTGCAGATATTACCTCTTCTAATGTTGAGTTGACCTGCGTTGCTTGTGGTCCTTTCTTTCCTTGTCTTTCCCTACTGTTCACGTTTTTTTTGGCTTGGTGAAACTTTTGTGTTATTGAATTTTACCCCTAAATGTTTATATTGCTATTGTATTCTTGAAAAGTCTCCCTCACAGGCGTAAGCAGCGGCTCTGCCCCTCCTCCAATTGGGGCAATGTGCCTACCACACCAGCACGCCGCTGGGCCTGTTCTGCCTCTTGGTAGCTGGTCCGCCTACCTTGCAGGATCGGGCAGTTGATCTACCCCTCTGCGGGTGCTGGTCCTGTTCAGCCAGTGGGTAACAGGTCCAGCTACCTTGCAGGCACAGGCGTCGGCTCTGCCCCTCCGCGCTCCGCTGGGCCTCTTCTGTCTGTGGGTTGCAGGGCTGTCTACATTGCAGGCGTGAGTGGCATCTCTGCCCCCCCCCAAACCGGGGCGATGTGTCTACCATGCTGGTAGGTCGCTGGGTCTGTTCTGCCTCTGGGTGAGAGGTCTACCTGCTTTGCAGGCACGGGCAGCGGCTCGGCCCCTCCCCAAACCTGGTTATGTGTCTAGCACCCTGGCGGGGCCTAGCACCTGGTCTGTCGGTGTTCGCAGGTCCACCTACTTCGCAGGCGCGGGGGCCGGCTCTGCCCCTCTGAAGGCAGCTGGGCCGCTTCAGCTGGTGGGTCGCAGGTTCACCTATCTTGAAGTCACAAGGGGTGTCTCTGCCCCTCCGCGGGTGTCTGGGCCTGTTCTGCCTGTGGGTCGCATGTCCGCGTTCCTTGCACGCGTGCAGTGGCTCTGCCCAACCCCCAACCAGGGTGATGTGTCTTTCACGATGGCGGGCCGCTAGGCCTGTTCTACGGGTGGCTCGCAGGTCCGCCTACCTTACAGGCGCGGTTGGCGGCTCTGCCCCTCCCTTCTCCATGTGTTTCTAAAGTTAACAAATATGAGAATTCCTGTCTCCATTTCTCTGTACCCTATTCAGCACATGCATTTTTATATTCACATATAGAATCCTACCTGGTATCACATGTACATACTTGTGAGGTTGCTGACTTTGCAAATACAAATTGTGAGAAGGGATCACTCCTCCTAAATGCTGTTGGAACTTACAATTCAAACTATGGGTGAGCTCCCTAGTTGAACAACATTATACATAAATCGATGCTCAGAAAAATGAAGATTTTTGGATTTGTGGATGATATATAATTCATGATGTATTTCGATTGGCATATATATTGCTACTTTTTAATGTATACGTGTGTGTGTGTGTGTGTGTGTGCATATATATATGTATAAACTCTCCAGATTTTTCAAAATATGAAATGTATGTGTCTTATTATATACTCCCTAAATTCATTGATGTTCATGAATGTGGATTTATATTCAACTTTTCATAAGAATGTTCTCAGAAATATTAATCCACCTGAAATACATATTTGTTTCCTAATACTGAAAACTAACTTCAGTGAATGGTGCATACAAATCCTAATATTGCTATAGTAAATGACTCAGTTTAACGTCAATGCAAGTAGATTCCTATGGGACATGATATGTATTTTGACGTTCATTTTTATTCAAAACTGGTACATTAATATTTCTTCAGTTTTTGCACATAATAGAATACATATTTCATTCACAAATTCACAAATTTATAGGCATTTTTTTCACTTTCAATTACTTCCTGCTTCAGAACATATGTATTCCCCCAGGTTTCTTGACTGCTCTTTTAATGAGAATTCTTTCCAAGCACATTATTTTCAATTTCCATAATCATTTTAGAAGCAAAGCTCACACACACTTCATGATAAACCATAACAGTGATATTACCATTAGATGTATAACTGGTTGGAATGATTGTATGAATATCAATATATGATTTCCAATATATATTCAGATATCAATTCAATCCATTATTTAAATTTGGAACCAGTTATATTATTTATTCACAGTATGGTCTATTCATGCATTATCTTTATATTCATATAACACAGAGTATACCTATTTGTACCCACAATACTAAATTATATGTCTTCAAAATATTGCTCCCAGAAATGGTGGAAGAAATACTCATGTCACCTGATCTATATATACATTAATCACAGTAATATTGTGGAAACAAAAAGCAAGGTCACACTTATGATTGTACCAAATCCTAAATGGAAAGTGAGCATGGATTAAAAAAAAATCCATGTCCAGGTTGCCTAATGCTCTCAAAAGTGAATCCTATTGGTGACTACATATTTGTTTCTTCCTGAAATTACATATTCAACCTCAACCCTGTTGAAAATGTCTAATCCTATCACTCACTTTATACTTTGCCTGATTTCCTAATGTCTCTATTGAAATCTGATTTCCTGTATTTTTTTTCCCATTTCATCATTATGACTGACTCTTCACATGTGCTGACATTTACTTTCACTCTCTACCCAAAACCCTATTGCTAAAGATCTTTTGGTCCAAATGCTATACACACTCTTCATTCTAAATCTACCGAATATCTTCCTAATCCACCAACTATCCCTTTTGGACTGGATTTTCTCTTCGACATTCAATCATCCAAAAGACAAGGTCCTATGCCATTGTATATCAATTAATCTGAGACACCTGTGCAGAACATAATTCAAAGCTAAGAATCCCAATAGTGGGGCCAATTCCCTTCTGTGCTTCAAAAATTACCTAGATTTCTTTTTTCATACTTATATTTCACCTATATATTATTGAAAATATAGCAAAATTCCAATACCATTATTCATTCAAGAGAATGATTCCTAACCCAAATGGAAGCTGTTATTAACCTTAACCATACAATGTTTCCTCAATCTAACTTTACAGAAGAGGAGGGACAGAATTAGTCTTCCAATACAGGAGTGTAGGGGATCTTCCACCTGCTGAGAACCTCAAAGTTTCATGCAGAAATGATCCCTGGAGAAGATGTAGGCAGCTATGAAGGACCTGAGAGAGCAAAAGTCATCTTCCATGGCAAACAACCCAGTCAGGATGAAGGGATGTGTCAGAATAAGCCTCACTCTTCTTAATGTAGAGAAGATGGACCAAACCAGTCCAGTGTAGACAGCTGTTCCTGGCTGCCTATGGTTGATATACAATCCTCAGTTGTGAACGTATCACAGGAAATAGGGGCAGCCTCCATCTCATGGGAACCTTGGAAGCAAATTTTAGGACAAAGTGGTTTCCAAAGCAGTGACCTCATTCAGTTAACAAAGGAGGTGACCTTCCTCACTTCTTTGGTGATAGAACTCTCTGAACTTGGGATCCAGGAAGCCAGGCTACCAGAGGCAGTCCCAGTACCATTCCCAGTGGGCTCACTTATTTGGATTTACCAAGAACAGAGTCAGTCTTTCTTGGTACATACTGATGTGAGAATGGCCAAATTTCAGGAGAGCTCAGAAGAGGGGCCTTTCCTGAGAAAGCAGGAAGTTGCTCACAGCTGGCTCCTGACCACTTCACAGATTTGGCCAAAAAGACCAGATCTGAGACAGGACAGAACATTTCAGGGAACATAATAAGGCTCACAAGTCAGAGGACACTCCGGATAGTCACAGACCTCTTTGGGGGAAGGAGGTGCCTTTGTGGGTGTGGGTGTGAGTTTGTGGTTTTGTCTCATTTTCTGAGAATAGGTAAAAAAGGCGGTTTGTTTGGTTTGGAGTGGACTGTTCCTAGTAAGTCGTTTCACAAAGTGAGTGTTTCTATGTCTGTGTATCGCACTGTGTCTGTGGTTGTAGACATTTGAAAAGAGAATTCATCAATGGATGTGTCCTGTTTAGTAGAAACCTACCCAGCATTCATTCTGCCCAATTGATGAATGGACTGTGGCTTCCCTTATGGATGGGCAACACCTACTAATTTCCTAAGTTCCTGTTTTCTTCCTGATTCTGGCCACTCTCCAGAATAGGCTCATGGTTTTGTGTCCAAGATATGTACCACCTCCAAGCTCTGTGACAAGGCCATGTAATGGATAGCTAAAGGGAATGGCTAGCATCTCAAAAAACTCAGATATCAGTGTGACCAGAAAAGCCTCAGTGGAGAAACTCTGCTTTGGGTTTTTTGCTAACCAATTCTTCTCTTCCCCTGAATGTGAGGAAGGTCTTGGCCTCAAGACACCGCTTTGTGAAGCCTGAAGAAAACAGTTTTAAAATGGAAATAAATGGGCATCACCTGTGGCTCTTTGTTAATTTCTTTGGAAATGGATGTGTCGGAATCAGTCTCTTGGCCCTGTGTGAGGCTGTGGCTTAGGTTCTCAGCACCTGATGCATCTAAAGAATGATCCCATGTGTGCATCCAAAACCAAAATGGGAAAGAGATCAGTAATTGTTGATGAAGTCTCTCGCCTTCCTCTCTTAGGTTCCTGACCACCATCAAGTGAGAATAGAGATCCTTTGAATCAAATGAGTTCTTCTAAGCCCTGCAAAGGCTATCCCATACATGCTTGTGTTTTCTCATGACTCCAAATCACATAAAGAATCTATACCTGACAGTCAGTAGGTCTCAAATTGGAGAAGCAGAGCAGTATTAAAGGAAGGCATTTTTGATCCCTTGTGGTTCACAGGAAGGGTGTACAGGCCACCCTGCCTTTAGGAAAATGACGGGCAAGCGAGGTTATTTGGACTCTGTGTTGGGCTGCGCCCCTCATGGAAACATCCAGCCAGAGGTTATGAGGAGTGTCTATATGGAAGAAGATGAGGGCCATGTGGGAGTGTTTTGGTTTTAATTGTGGTTATTTGTGTGGAAGTTGGAAGCGATGACTGGGTCCACCTGGGCTTGAACTCTGGTGTGATACCCTATAGAGACTGAGTCCTGGAACTGACCTCAGAGAAGTATTGCCATGAATTGTGTTGGGATATTAGGAGGCCACACATGAGAGTCACCATTGGAAACTGAGATCTATTCCCAGTGTGGCTTTCCACAGAGCACTGGGAATCTCAGCCAAGGTATCACATAATTTTATTCTGAAACACTTGGCAGCAATAGTTGAGAGTCAAAACACAAATGCACTTCACATTGTAGACCTCAATGGGCCTGACTTCATGTGGCCTTTTGGCCACTCTTTGGGAAATCTTGGCAGTGAGAGTTCTCCAGATCTTTCTTTGAAATGAGCTTCTTCACCATTTAATGGTTACCGAATTAAATGAAACACTCAGTGCCTCCAACTTCAACCTTGAAAGATGGGCTCGATAAATACCATGAAATTTTTGAAATTCCCATATCCAGGAGGCACTGGAGAACCATTGGATATCCTGTTGGTGATCATGAGTGTACCAGACAGTGCCTTGATTGGCTGGGTTTCACGAAAATGGTGTAGAACAGAGATTCCAGTAAGTTGGAGCCTGCTGAATAGTGGGCCTAGAGCAAAGGTGGGCATGTGTGAGATAAAACATCTGTGGTGCTTCCATGTGGATTTCCCAATGGCTTCCAAATGGCTTGTGACTGACATGGTGCAGCCAGCAGACCCTTATATGTAAATGATTCTTGTTATATGGGTAAGTTTCAGGGCAATGTTCAGAATCAGGTTCCTATGGTCAAGGGGTCAAGCTATGTTGGACAGAAGCCTGGTTTGTGCATTCTCCTGCAGACCCTGTCCCACCACACGTGACAGAACTCCCTCCAGCACTGTGTCCCAGGTGAACTCCTTGTATTTCGTGAAGGAAATACTGAACTCCCAGTGTAGCAGCAAAAAATATCACAAAAATTGGAGGATGATCAAATGGATTCACAGTCCACATGAGGAGACACTTAGCCCCAAGTGGCCACAGTTGACCCCGAAAGAGAGAATTCAGCAATGCTGCCTCATGATCATTGGTAAATAAGAAAGCATCTCCTCCAGGTCACATAGATGCAGACCCAGCTTTTATGGTCTCACTACAAAAAAAGCTAAAGCTCCTGACAACAACATATATTTCAAAGAGCCCAACATCAGAGCCAGTTTTTCCAGAAGCCTTTAGGATAGCAGAGCTCCATGTTTTTGGAGTGTTTACATTGTCCCTTACTTTGGAATCTCGCCTTCTAAATGCAAGTTTTGTGAACTCTGAGCATATTAAATTCCAGATATGTATTCACAGATTTTCTTACTCATCTCCTCTAATGTGTTACTTGGGACGAAGTTAAGGTCAAGGCATTGTTGTGGATGAGAGTCGGAAGATTTTTGTGTAGCACATATTTGCATACACATTGGATTCATTTTCCAATTTTCCTTTCGAAATACTGAATCCCTGAAACTAACCCATACCCTACAAGACTCTGACAAGTAATCCTAACGTAATGGAGAAAAATAACCCAAACAGAACAGAAATACAAACATATCAGAGGAGGCATGGTGTACCATTGAATTAACTTTTCCATTATATAGGGAAGGAGTTTTAAATCTAGTCAATTTTTCGTTGAAAGAGTTGTCCATGTATTTTTAAACTTATCAAATATGTGAATTCCTGTCTCCCCCATTTCTTTGTATCCTATTCAGCACATGTATTTTTATATGCACATATAGAATTGTACCTTGTATCACACATATATTCTTGTGAGGTGGCTGACTTGGCAGATACAAATTGTGAGAAAAGTTCACTCCTCCTAAATGCTGTTGGAACTGAAAATTCAACCTATGGGTGAGCTTCCTAGTTGAACAACATTATACATAAATCCATGTTCAGTAAAATGAATATTTTTGGATACGTGGATGATATATATTTCATGATGAATTTCGATTGGCATATATATTGCTAGTTTTTAATGTCTGTGTGTTTGTATATATATATATATATATATATATATATATATATATATATATATATACATATATATACTGTCAAGATTTTTCAAAATATGAAATATATGTGTATTTTGGCCACTCTTTGGGAAGCCTTACCTGTGAGAGTTCTCGAGAGCTTTCATTGAAATGATTTTCCTCAACATTTAATGGTTCCTGAATGAATTGAAACCCACAGTGCCTCCAACTTCATCCTTGAAAAATGGCTCTATAAATACCATGAAATTCCCCTGACCAGGTGGCACTGGAGAACCTTTGGATGTCTTGTTGCTGATCATGAGTGTACCAGACAGTGCCTTGACTGACTCGATTTCATGAAAATTGTGCAGAACAGAGATGCCAGTAAGTTGGAGAGTGCTGAGAAGTGGGCCCAGGGCTGTGGTGTGCAGGTGTATGATAAAACATCTGTGGTGGGGCCATTTGGGTCTGCCATTGACTTCCAAATGGCTTGTTGCTTACATGGTACAGCTAGCCGACCCTTATCTGTAAAGGCATCTTGTTATATGTAAAGGTTTCAGGACAATGTTCAGAATCAGTTTGCTATGGATAATGTTTCAAGTTATGTGGGATAGAAGTCTGGTTGGTGAATTCTCCTGTAGACCCTGACCCTCCACACGTGACAGAACTCGCTCCAGCACTGTGTCCCAGTTGAACTCCTTGTATTTCATGAAGGAAAAACCAAAAGCCCAGTGCAGCAGCAAGAAACACCACGAAAATTGTAGGATGGCCAATTGGCTTCACAGTCAAGACGGGGAGACACTTACCCCTCCGTGGCCACAGTTTACCTTCAAAGGAAGAATTGAGCACTGCTGCCTCATGTTCTTTTGGAAAATAAGAAACCATGTCCTCCAGGTCAGATAAATGAAGACCCATCTTTGATGGTATCACTACAAAGGAAGCTAAAGCTCCTGACAACAACATATATTTCAAGTGCCCAACCTCAGAGGCAGTTTCTCAAGAAGTCTTTAGGCCAGCAGAGTTCCATGAATTTGGACTGTTTATCCTGTCCCTTAAGTTTGAAAACTCCTCTAAAGTGCCCAAGCTTGTGAACTCCTGAGCATTTTCCATTCCAGATATGTATTCACAGATTTTCTAACTCTTGTCCTCTAATTGTGTCTTACTTGGGTGAAGGTAATGTCAAGGCATTGCTCTGAATGAGAGTGGAAAGTTTTTTTGTAGCGCATATTTGCATACACAATGGATTCATTTTCCTTTATTTCCATTTGAATTACTGAATCCATGACACTAACGCATACCCTACTAGACTCTGACTACTAATGCTAATATGATGGAGAAAAATAACCCAAACACAATAGAAATACAAGCAGTTCAGAAGAGGCATGGTGTATAGTTGGACTTGCCTTTTGCATGATAAAGGGTAGTTGTTAAAAATCTGGTTAATTTTTAATTGATATAGTTCTCCATGTGTTTTGAAAGGTATCAAATATGTGAATTCCTGTCTCCCTTTCTCTGTTGCCTATTCAGCACATGTATTTTTATATGCACAAATAGAATCCTACCTGGTACCACACGTACATTATTGTGAGGTGGCCTACTTGGCAGATACAAATTGTGAGAAGAGATCACTCCTCCTAAACGCTGTAGGAACTGAAAATTCAACCTATGCGTGAGCTTCCTAGTTGAACAACATTACACATAAATCCATGTTAAGTAAAATAAATATTTTTGGATCTGTGTATGATATGTATTCCATGATGAATTTTGATTGGCATATATATTGCTACTTTTTAATATCTCTGTATGTGTTTTGTGAAAAATCTGCACTCTATAGATTATTCAAAATATGAAATATATGTGTCTTATTATACACTCCTTAAATTCATTCATGTTCATGTATGAGACCACGGCTCATGCAACAGCAAAAGACATTTATTGAGGATCAAATCCAGTATGCTAGGGCTCCGTGGTTACTCAAGAAGGGAGAGCAGCCCAGATCTCCGAGCTGAGGTTGAGCAGTGCTTAAGTACACTTTCTGGGGAGGGCGAGACTTTACATATATCACAGTATCTTTTAAAAAATCATCATACACTGCGGGAAAATCAAACAACAAATCCTAAACATGATTAGTTCATTCATTGGTGGGAACATGTCAGGCAGGAGGGATAGGTCAGTTCTACAGCGGGGTACAGATTCAAATTGATTAGATTAGGCCCTGCGATGCATATGTGCCAAGCCACACAGGGTCCTAGGTTATTAAACAACCAGGCGATCAGGGGGAATATTTACTGGGCAGTCCAGAAATTGTCCTACAAGTAACAGGAATTTCAGATTTTTCATGTAGCATAGGGACTTAACAATACCTGGTCCTTTACATTTTAAATCAGGCCTTGAATCTTAGAAACTTTACAAACCCGGTCTTTTACACTTTAACTTTTACACTTTAATTTCAATTTCTTTTACCCTTAAAGATCACTCCTGGTTCACAAGATGGGTGTCCAAGCCACCCTGACTTTAGGCAAATGAGGGGCAAGGGAGCTTATTTTGGACACTGTCTTGGGCTGTGCCCCTCATGGAAACCTCCAGCCATATGTTATGATGAGTGTCTTTATGGAAGAAGATGAGGGTCATGTAGGAGTGTTTTGGTTTTAATTGTGGTCATTTGTGTGGCGGTTGGAAGAGATGACTTGGTCCACCAGGGCTTGAACTCTGCTCTGATACTCCTTAGAGACTGAGTTCTGGAACTGACTTGAGAGAAGTATTGCCATGAATTGTTTTGGGATTATAGGAGGCCACACATGAGATTAGCCCTTGGAAACTGAGATCTAGGCCCAGGGTGGCTTTCCACTGAGCACTGGGAATCTCAGCCAGGGTAACACATGATTTTTTTACTGAAAGACTTGGAAGTCATAGTTGAGACTCAAAACACACATGTATCTCATATTGTAGACCTCAATGAGCCTGGCTTCATGTGAACTTTTGGGCACTCATTGGGAAGCCTTGCCTGCGAGAGTTCTTCAGAGCTTTCATTGAAATGAGCTTACTCACCATTTAATGGTTCCTGAATGAATTGAAACCCACAGTGCCTCCAACATCATCCTTGAAAAATGGCTATACAAATACCATGAAATTTTTGAAATTTCCATGACCAGGTGGCACTGGAGAAACTTTGGATGTCCTGTTGCTGATCATGTGTGTACCAGACAGTTCCTTGATTGACTGGTTGTCATGAAAATGGTACAGAACCGAGATGTCAGTAAGTTGGAGCCTGCTGAGTATTGGGGCTAGAGCAGTGGACTATACATTTGTGAATAAATATCTGTGGTGGGACCACGTGGATCTCCCTTTGGCTTCCAAAATACTTGTGACTGATATGGTGCAGGCAGCAGACCCTTATATGTAAAGGCATCTTGTTTTATTGAGAGGTTTCAGGGCAATGTTCAGAATCTGGTTGCTATAGTCAAGGGGAAAGCTATGTGGGATAGACCCATGTTTCGAACATTCTCCTGAAGACCCTGAGCAATCACACGTGTCAGAGCTCCCTCCAGAATTGTGTCCCAGTTGAACTCCTTGTATTTCATTAAGCCAATTCCAAACTCCCAGTGCAGCAGTAAGAAACACCACAAAAATGGAGGATGACCAAATGGCTTCACAGACCACACGGGAGACACTTAACTCCCAGTGGCCACAGTTTACCAAGAAAGAATTCAGAACTGCTGCCTCATGTTCATTAGAAAATAAGGAACCATTTCCTCCAGGTCACATAGATGCAGACCCACATTTGATGGTGTCACAATGAGGAAGCTAAATCTCCTGACAACTTCATATATTTCATGTTCCCAACCTGAGAGGCATTTTCTCAAGAAGTCTTAAGGCCAGCAGAGCTCCAAGTTTGTGGAGTGTTTAACCTCTCCCTTACTTTTGGAAACTGCTCTACCACATCCAATGTTGTGAACTCCTGAACATGTTCAGTTCCACATATGTAATCACAGGTTTTCGAACTCCTCTCCACTAATTGTGTCTTACTTGGAGTGAAGTTAATGTAAAGGAATTGTTCTGGATGAGAGTGGCAAGATTTTTGTGTAGCACATATTTGCATACACATTAGATTTATTTTCCTATTTTCATTTGAAATACTGATCCCCGACACTAACACATACCCTAATAGACTCTGACTACTAATGCTAATATGATGGATAAAAAGAAAACTAACAGAATAGAAATACAGGCCTTTAATAGGAGGCATGGTATATACTTGGAATTTCCTTCTGCTTTATCAAGGGTATGTGTTACAAATCTTGTCAAATTTTCATTGTAATATTTCTCCATGAGTTATATATATATATATATATATATATATATATATATATATATATATATATATATATATATCTAGATTTTTCAAAATATGAAAAACATGTGTCTATTAAACACTATCTAAATTCATTCATATTCATGTATGTGGATATAAAATCAACTTTTCATAAGATTATTCTCAGAAACATTCAACCACCTGAAATACATATTTGTTTCCTCATCCTGAGAACTAACTTCAGTGAATCGTGCTTACAAACCCTAATATTTTTACAGTAACTGACACAGTTTATCATCAAAGCAAGTAGATTCCTATAGGACATGATGTGTATATTGATGTTCATTTTTATTCAACAATGGGACATTAAAATTTCTTCATTTTATGCACATCGTAGGATATATATTTCCTCCACAGGTTAGCAAATATATAGGCATTTGTTTCACTTTCAATCACTTCCTGCTTCAGAACACATGTATTCCTCCATGTTTCTTGACTGGTCTGTTCATGAGACTTCTATCCAAACACATTATTTTCGATTTCCTTTATCACTTTAGAAGCAAAACGGACACACACTTCATGATAAACCATCACTGTAATATCACATTAGATGTATTACTGGTTGGAATGAATGATTATATATCAATAAAAGATTTTTTATATATTTTCTGATATCAATTCAATACATTGTTTAAAGTGTAACAAGTTATATTATTTATTCACAGTATGGTCTATTCATGCATTATCTCTATATTCATAGACACAGTGTACACCTGGTTGTACCCCCAATACTAATCTATACATATTTGAAATATTGCTCCCAGAAATGGTGGAGGAAATACTCATGTCACCTGATCTACATATGCATGTTATCACTGTAATATTCTGGACACAAAATGCAAAAGCCACACGTATGATTGTACCAAAGCCTAAAGGTAAACTGAACATGGATTACTAAAAACATCCCTGACCAGGTTGCCTAATGCTCTCAAATGTCAATACTATTGCTGGCTACATATTTGTTTCTTCCTAAGATTATATATTCAACCTCAAAACTGTTGAAAATGTTTAATTTTTTCACTCACTTGATACTTTTGCCTGATTTCCTAATGTCTCTATTGATATCTACTTTCCTACATATTTTCTGCAGTTCAACATTGTGACTGACACTTCACATGTGCTGACATTGACATTCACTCTGTAACGGAAACACTATTGCTAAAGATCTTTGGTCCAAATCCTATACTCGCTCTTCTTCCGAAACATACTGACTATCTTTCTGATCCTATCGACTATCCCTTTTTGAGTAGATGTTCTCTACTACATTCAATCATCCAAGGTACAAGATCCTATGCCATTGTATATCGATTTTTCTGAAACATGTATCTAGAACGTAATTCAAAGCTACGTATCGCAATCAGTTGCCCAATGCTTTTCTGAGCTTCAAATCTTACCTAGATTTCTGTTTTCATACTTATATTTTATCTCTATATTCCTATAAATATTGCAGGTTCCCAATACCATTATTCATCCCGCATAATGATTCCTTACCCAAATCGAACCTGTTATTAACCCTAACCATACACTGTTGCTTCAATCTAAAATTACAAAAGAGCAGGGACAGAGTTCGCCTTACAATACAGGAATGTAGGGTATCTGCCAACTGCTGAGAACCTCAAAGTTCGATGCAGAAATAATCCCTGGAGAAGATGTCAGCAGCTATGAAGGACCTGTGAGAGCAAAAGCCATCTTCAATGGCAAACAATCTAGACAGGAAAAAGGGATGTGTATGCATCAGCCTCTCTCTTTTTAATGTAGAGAAGATTGACCTAACCAGACCTGCATGGAGAGCTGTTCCCAGGTGCCTATTTTGATATACAATTGAAACTAGTCAAATTTTCAAAGGAAGTAGGGGCAGCCTCTATCTAATGGAACCCTTGGAAGCAACGGTTAGGGCAAAGTTGTTGCCAAGGCAGTGACCTCTTTCAGTTCCTGAAGGAAGTGACCTACCTAACTTCCTTGGTGATGGAACATTCGGAAATTTTGATGCAAGAAGCCAGGCACCGAGAGCCAGTCCCAGTCCCTGTCCCAGTGGGCTCACTTGTTTGGATTTACCAAGTACAGATCAGACCTTCTTGGTACCTACTGATGTGAGGATGGCCAAATGTCAGTAGAGCTCTGAAGAGAAGCTTTTCCTGAGATAGCAGGTAGTGGCTAACGGTTGGCTCCTCAAAGCATCACAGAGTTGGCCAAGGAGACAAGATCTGAGACAGGAGAGGCCATTTTGTGGGGAACATAGTATGGCCCACCAGTCAGAAGACATTCCGGATAGTTACAGACCTACTTTTGGGAAGGAGGTGCCTTTGTGTGTGGGTGTGAGTTTGCGGTTTTGTCTCATGTTCTGAGAATAGGTAGGAAAGGTGGTTGGTTTGGTTTGGAGTCGACTGTTTCTAGTAAGTCTTTTGACAAGGCGACTTTCTATGTCTGTGTATCCACTGTGTCCGTGGTTTTAGACATTAGAAAAGAAAATGCATCAATGGAGGTGTCCTGTCTAGTAGAAAGCTTCCCAGCATTCATCCTGCTCAATTGATGAATGGACTGTGGTTTGCCTTATGGATCTTAAACACCTACTAACATCCTAAGTTCCTGTTTTCTTCCTGAATTCTGGCCACTCTCCAGAATAGGCTCATGATTTATTGTGCAAGATATGTACCACCTCCAAGCTCTGTGACATGTCCATGTTCTTGATAGCTGAAGGGAATGGGAACATCTCGGAAAACTCAGACATCAGTATGAGCAGTAAAGTCTCAGTGGAGAAACCCTGCTTTGGTCCATTTGCTTAACTATGGTTCTATTGCCTTGAATGTCAGGAAGGTCTTTGCCTCAGGCCACCCTTTTGTGAAGCCTGGAGAAACAGTTTTCAAATGAAAATGAATGGGCATCTCCTGTGCCTCTTTGCTTAATTGCTTTGAAAAGGATGGTGTCTTAATCAGACACTAGGCCCTGTTTGAGGCTGTGGCTAAGATTCTCAGCTCCTGATAGATGTAAAGAAGATCCCATGTGTGCATCCAAAACCAAAATGGCAAAAAGATCAGTCATTGTAGATGAAGTCTCTTGCCTTCCTCTGATAGGTTCCGGATATCCATCAAGTGAGAATAGGATTCCTATGGGTCAAATGAGTTATTCAAATCCTGCAGAAGTACTTGGGTTCTCTCATGATGCCAAATCACATAAGCAATCTATACCTGACTGTCAGTAGGCCTCAAATTGGAGAAGCAGAGCAGCATTAACAGCAGGCCTATTTGATCACTCCTGGTTCAAAGGAAGGGTGTCCAGGCCACACTGAATTTAGACACATGGGGGGCAAGGGTGCATATTTTGGACATTGTCTTTGGCAGCGCCCCTCATGGAAACCTCCAGCTAGAGTTTATGATGAGTGTCTATACGGCTGAAGATGAGGGCCATGTGGGAATGTTTTGGTTTTAATTGTGGTCATTTGTGTGGTGGTTGGAAGAGTTGACAGGTTCCACATTGTCTTGAACTCAGGTGTGATTCCTCTTAGAGACTGAGTTCTGGAACTGACCTCAGAGAAGTATTGCCATTAATTGTTTTGGCATTGTAGGAGGCCACACATGAGAGTTGCCTTTGAAACCTGAGATCTAGGCCCAGGATGGCTTTCCTCAGAGAACTGAAAATCTCAGCAAGGATATCGCATAATTTTATTCTGAAAAACTTGGCAGCCATAGTTAAGAGTCAAAAGACACATGGACCTCCCGTTGTAGACCTCCATAGGCCTTGCTTCATGTGACCTTTTGGCAAGTGTTTGGGAAGCCTTGCCTGTTAGAGTTCCTCAGAGCTTTCATTGAAATGAGCTTCCTCCCCATGTAATGGTTCCTTGAAGAATGGAAACCCCAAAGTGCCTCCAACTTCATTCTTGAAAAATGGATAGATAAATACCATGATATTTTTGAAATTCCCAATGACCAAGTGGCACTGGAGAACCATTGGATGTTCTGTTGCAGACAGTGGCTTGATTGTTGTGTTACAGACAGTGCCTTGATTGACTGGGTTTCATGAAAATGGTGCAGAACAGAGATGCCAGTAAGTTGGAGCCTGCTGAGTAGTGGGCCTAGAGCAGTGGTGGGCAGGTGTGTGATAATACAACTGTGGTGTCGCCATGTGGATCTGCCATTGGCTTCCAAATAGCTTGTGACTGACTTGGTACAGCCAGCAGACCATTATATGAAAAGGCATCTTGTTATATGGAGAGGTTTCAGGGCAATGTTCACAATCAAGTTGCTATGGTCAAGGGGGCAAGTTATGTGGGATAGAACCCTGGTTGGTGAATTCTCCTGCACACCCTGACCCAACACACGTGACAGAACTCCCTCCAGCCCTATATCCTAGTTGAACTCCTTGTATTTCATGAAGCAAATACCAACCTCCCATTGCAGCATCAAGAAACACCACAACCTCGCCAGCACTTGTTGTTGTTTGATTTCATAATGGCTGCCAATCTTACTGGAGTGAGAAAAGGGTTCTCTTGTACATTGCTGGTGGGGCTGCAAATTGGTGCGGCCAATTTGGAAAGCAGTATGGAGATTCCTGGGAAAGCTGGGAATGGAACCACCATTTGACCCAGCTATTGCCCTTCTCGGACTATTCCCTGAAGACCTTAAAAGAGCGTATTACAGGGATACTGCCACATCGATGTTCATAGCAGCACAATTTACAATAGCTAGATTGTGGAACCAACCCAGATGCCCTTCAATGGATGAATGGATTAAAAAAATGTGGCATCTATACACCATGGAGTATTACGCAGCACTAAAAAATGACAAAATCTTGGAATTTGCAGGGAAATGGATGGCACTAGAGCAGATTATGCTTAGTGAAGCTAGCCAATCCCTAAAAAACAAATACCAAATGTCATCTTTGATATAATGAGAGCAACTAAGAATAAAGCAGGGAGGAAGAGCAGGAAGAAAAGATTAACATTAAACAGAGACATGAGGTGGGAGGGAAAGGGAGAGAAAAGGGGAATTGCATGGAAACGGAGGGAGACCCTCATTGTTATACTAAATTACATATAAGAGGTTGTAAGTGGAATGGGAAAATAAACAAGGTGAGAAATGAATTACAGTAGAAGGGGTAGAGAGAGAAGATGGGAGGGGAGGGGAGGGGGGATAGTAGAGGATAGGAAAGGTAGCAGAATACAACAGTTACTATTATGGTATTATGTAAAAATGTGGATGTGTAACCCATGTGATTCTGCAATCTGTATTTGGGGCAAAAAAGGGAGTTCATAACTCACTTGAAGCTAATGTATGCTAATGTATGAAATATGATATGTCAAGAGCTTTGTAGGGTTTTGAACAACCAATAAAAAAATAAAATTAAAAAAAAAAGAAAGAAACACCACAAAAAGGGCAGGATGACCAAATGGCTTCACAGTCCACTCAGGGAGACAATAAGCTTCCAGTGGCCACAGTTTACAAACAAAGAGAGAAATCAACACTGGTACCACATGTTCAATGGAAAATAAGAAACGATGTCCTCCAGGTCACATAGATGCAGATCCAGGTTTGATGGTCTCACCAGAAATGAAGCTAAAGCTCCAGACAACAAGATATATTTCAAGTGTCCAAACTCAGAGGCAGTTTTACAAGAAGGCTATTGGCCAGCAGAGTTCCATGTTTGTGGAGTGTTTACACAGTCACTTACTTTTGGAAACTCCTCTACCACCTCCAAGGTTGTGAACTCCTGTGCATTTTCCATTCCAGATATGTATTCACAGATTTTCTAACTCTTCTCTTCGAATTGCATCTTACATGGGGTGAAGGTAATGTCAAAGGATTTATCTGGATGAGAGTGGGAAGACTTTTGTGTAGGACATATTTGCATACATATTGGATTCATTTTCCAATTTTCCATTTCAAATACTTTATCTCTGACACTAAACCACACCCTACTAGTCTCTGACTACTAATCCTAATATGAGGCAGAAAAATAACCCAAACATAATAGAAATACAAGCAGTTCAGAGGAGGCATGGTGTATAGTTGGACTTGCCTTTTGCATTTTAAAGGTTAGGGGTTATAAATCTAGACAATTTTTTGTTGCAATAGTTGCCCATGTGGTTTTAAAGATAACAAATATGTGAATTCTTGTCTCTCTTTCTCTGTAGCCTACTCAGCAAATATATTTTTATATACACATAGAGAATCCTACCTGGTACTACACGTACATTCTTGTGAGGTGGCTAACTTGGCAGATACAAATTGAGAGAAAAGATCACTCCTTCTAAATGTCGTTGGAAATGAAAATTCAACCTATGGGTGAGCTTCCTAGTTGAACAAAATTATACACAAATCCATGTTCAGTACAATGAATATTTTTGGATCTGTGGATGATATATATTTCATGGTGAATTTTGATTGGCATATATTGCTATTTTTAATGTCTCTGGGTGTGTATGTGTGTGTGTCTGTGTGTGTATATATATATATATATATATATATATATATATATATATATATATATATATACACTCTCTCCTTCTATTTTTCAAAATATGAAATATATGTGTCTTATATACACTCCCTAATTTTTTATTCATGTTCATGAATGTGGATTTATAATCAACTTTTCACAAGATTATTCTCAAAAAATTTCATCCACCTGAAATACATATTTGCTTCCTAGTACTGAAAACTAACTTCAGTGAATGGTGCATACAAATCCTAATATTTCTATAGTAACTGACACAGTTTATCATCAATGCAAATAGATGCCTATGGGACATGATGTGTTTATCGATGTTCATTTTTATTCAACACTGGGACATTACAATTTCTTCAGTTTATGCACATCATAGGATATATATTTCCTCCACAGGTTAGCAAATTTATAGGCATTTGTTTCACTTTCAATCACTTCCTGCTTTAGAACACATGGATTTCTCCATGTTTCTTGACTGATCTTTTCATGAGATTTCTTTCCAAACACATTATTTTCGAATTCCTTTATCACTTTTGAAGCAAAACGGACACACACTGCATGATAAATCATAACTATAATATCACTATTAGATGTATAACTGGTTGGAATGAATGATTTTATATTAATATAAGATTTCTTATATATTTTCAGATATCAATTCAATACATTTTGTAAAGTGGAACCAGTTATATTATCTATTCACAGTATGGTCTATTCATGCATTATCTCTATATTCATAGACACAGGTTACACCTCTTTGTACCCCCAATACTAATTTATACATCTTCAAAATATTGCTCCCAGAAATGGTGGAAGAAATACTCATGTCACCTGATCTACATATGCATGTTATCAAAGTAGTATTCTGGACACAAAATGCAAAAGTCACACGTATGACTGTAACAAAGCCTAAACGGAAACTGAACATGGATTACTAAAAACATCCATGTCCAGGTTGCCTAATGCTCTCAAATGATCATCCTGTTGGTGACTACATATTTGTTTCTTCCTAAGATTATATATTCAACCTCAATACCATTGAAAATGTCTAATTTTTTCACTCACTTTGTACTTTGCCTGATTTCCTAATGTCTCTATTGATATCTACTTTCCTACATATTTTCTCCAGTTCAACATTGTGACTGACCCTTCACATGTGCTGACATTGACATTCACTCTCTAACCGAAACCCTATTGCTTATGAACTTTGGTCCAAATCCTATACTCACTCTTCTTCCGAAACATACTGACTATGTTCCTGATCCTATCGACTATCCCTTTTTGAGTAGATGTTCTCTACTACATTCAATCATCCAAGGTACAAGATCCTATGCCATTGTATATCGATTTTTCTGAAACATGTATCTAGAACGTAATTCAAAGCTACGTATCGCAATCAGTTGCCCAATGCATTTCTGAGCTTCAAATCTTACCTAGATTTCTGTTTTCATACTTATATTTCATCTCTATATTCCTATAAATATTGCAGGTTCCCAATACCATTATTCATCCCGCATAATGATTCCTTGCCCAAATCGAACCTGTTATTAACCCTAACCATACACTGTTGCTTCAATCTAAAATTACAAAAGAGCAGGGACAGAGTTCGCCTTACAATACAGGAATGTAGGGTATCTTCCAACTGCTGAGAACCTCAAAGTTCGATGCAGAAATGATCCCTGGAGAAGATGTAGGCAGCTATGAAGAATCTGAGAGAGCAAAATCCATCTTCATGGAAAAAAACCTGAACAGGACGAAGGGATGTGTATGCATCAGCCTTTCTCTTCTTAATGTAGAGAAGATGGACCTAAGCAGGCCTGCGTGGAGAGCTGTTCCCAGGTGCTATTTTGATATACCATTGTAACAAGTCAAATTGTCACACAAAGTAGGAGCAGCCTCCATCACATGGAACCCTTGGAAGCAACGGTTAGGACAAAGTTGTTGCCAAGGCAGTGACCTCATTCAGTTCCTGAAGGAAGTGTCCTAGCTAACTTCCTTGGTGATGAAACTCTCTGAAATTGTGATGCAAGAAGCCAGGCACCGAGAGCCAGTCCCAGTCCCAGTCCCAGTGGGCTCACTTGTTTGTATTTACCAAGTACAGATTCAGACCTTCTTGGTACCTACTGATTTGAGGATGGCCAAATGCCAATTGAGCTCTGAAGAGAGGCCTTTCCTGAGATAGCAGGTAGTGGCTAACTGCAGGCTCCTCAAAGCATCACAGAGTTGGCCAAGGAGACAAATTCTGAGAGAGGAAAGGCCATTTCGAGAGGAACATAGTATGGCCCACCAGTCAGAGGACACTCCAGATAGTCACAGATCCACTTTTGGGAATGAGGTGACTTTATGTGTGTGGGTGTGAGTTTGTGGTTTTGTCTCATATTCTGCAAATAGGTAATAAAGGTGGTTCGTTTGCTTTGGAGTCTACTGTTGATAGTAACTCTTTTGACAAGGCGAGTGTTTCTATGTCTGTGTATCCACTGTGTCCGTGGTTTTAGACATTAGAAAAGAGAATGCATCAATGGAGGTGTCCTGTCTAGTAGAAAGCTTCCCAGCATTCATCGTTCATAAGTGATGAATAGACTGTGGCTTGTCTTATGGATAGGAAACAACTACTAACTTCCTAAGTTCCGGTTTTCTTCCTGAATTCTGGCCACTCTCCAGAATGAGCTCATGATTTATTGTCCAAGATATGTATAACCTCCATGCTCTGTGACATGGCCATGTTCTTGATAGCTGAAGGGAATGGGAACATCTCAGATATTAGTGTGACCAGTAAAGTCTCATTGGAGAAACCCTGCTTTCGGCCATTTGCTTACCTATGGTTCTGTTGCCTTGAATGTCAGGAAGGTCTTTGTTTCAGGCCACCCCTTTTTGAAGCCTGAAGAAACAGTTTTCAAATGGAAATGAATGGGCATCACCTGTGGCTCATTGCTTAATTTCTTTGGAAAGGGATGTGTCTTAATCAGACACTAGGCCCTGGTTGAGGCTGTGGCTAAGATTCTCAGCTCCTGATAGATGTAAAGAAGATCCCATGTGTGCATCCAAAACCAAAATGGCAAAAGGATCAGTCATTGTGGATGAAGTCTCTTGCCTTCCTCTGTTAGGTTCCTGACGTCCATCAAGTGAGAATAGGATTCCTATAGGTCAAATGAGTTATTCAAAGTCCTGCATAAGTGCTTGGTTTCTCTCATGATGCCAAATCACATAAGCAATCTATACCTGACAGTCAGAAGGCCTCAAATTGGAGAAGCAGAGCAGTATTAACGGCACGCCTATTTGATCACTCTTGGTTCACAGAAAGGGTTTCCAGACCACCCTAACTTTAGACAAATGAGGGGCAATGGTGGATATTTTGGACACTGTCTTGGGCTGCATCCCTCATGGAAACCTCCAGCCAGAGTTTATGATGAGTGCCTATATGGATGAAGATGAGGGCCATGTGGGAATGTTTTGGTTTTAATTGTGGTCATTTGTGTGGCGGTTGGAAGAGATGACAGGGTCCACATGGGCTTGAACTCTGGTGTGATTCTCCTTGGAGACTGAGTTCTGGAACTGACCTCAGAGAAGTATTGCCATTAATTGTGTTGGCATTGTAGGAGGCCACACATGAGAGTTGCCCTTGAAACCTGAGATCTAGGCCCAGGATGGCTTTCCACAGAGAGCTGAAAATCTCAGCAAGGATATCACATGATTTTATTCTGAAAAACTTGGCAGCCATAGTTAGAGTCAAAAGACACATGGACCTCACGTTGTAGACCTCAATGGGCCTGGCTTCATGTGACCTTTTGGCCAGTGTTTGGGAAGCCTTGCCTGTTAGAGTTCCTCAGAGCTTTCATTGAAATGAGCTTCCTCCCCATGTAATGGTTCCTGGATGAATGGAAACCCCAAAGTGCCTCCAACTTCATTCTTGAAAAATGGAAAGAAAAACACCATGAAATTTTTGAAATTCCCAATGACCAGATGGCACTGGAGAACCATTGGATGTCCTGTTGCTGATCATGAGTGTAACAGACAGTGCCTTGATTGACTGGGTTTCATGAAAATGGTGTAGAACAGAGATGCCAGTAAGTTGGAGCCTGCTGAGTAGTGGGCCTAGAGCAGTGGTAGGCAGGTGTGTGATAATACATCTGTGATGTGGCCATGTGGATCTGCCATTGGCGTCCAAATGGCTTGTGACTGACTTGATGCAGCCAGGAGACCATTATATGAAAAGGCATCTTGTTATATGCAGAGTTTTCAGGGCAATGTTCAGAATTAGGTTGCTATGGTCAAGGTGGCAAGCAATGTGGAATAGAAGCCCAGTTGGTGCATTCTCCTGCAGAGCCTGACCCACCACACATTACAAGACTCCCTCATGCACTGTGTCCCAGTTGAACTCCTTGTATGTCATGAATCAAATACCAAACTCCCAGTGCAGCAGCAAAAAAACACCACGAAAAGTGGAGGATGACCAAATGGCTTCAAAGTCCACACGGGCTGTCACTTTGCCCGAAGAGGCCACAGTTTACCTACAAAGAGACTTCAGCACTGCTGCCTCATGTTCATCGGAAAATAAGAAACCATGTCCTCCAGGTCACATAGATACTGACCCAGGTTTGATGGTCTCACTTCAAAGGAAGCTAAAGCTCCTGACAACAACATATATTTCAAATGCCCAAACTCAGAGGCAGTTTCTCAAGAAGTCTTTAGGCCAGCATAGCTCCATGATTGTGGAGTGTTTACACTGTCCCTTACTTTTGGAAACTCCTCTACCACCTCCAAGGTTGTGAACTCCTGAGCATTTTCCATTCCACATATGTATTCACAGATTTTCTAACTCTTCTTTTCTAATTGTGTTTTACCTGGGGCGAAGATAATTTCAAGGCATTTTTCTGGATGAGAGTGGGAATATTTTTTGTGGCACATATTTGCATACACATTGGATTTATTTTCCTATTTTCCATTTGAAATACTGAATCCGTGACACTAACCCATACCCTACTTGTCTCTGACTACTAATCCTAATAAGATGGAGAAAAATAACCCAAACAGATTATAAATACAAGCAGTTCAGAGGAGGCATGGTGTATAGTTGGACATGGCTTTTGCATGACAAAATGTAGGTGCTATAAATCTAGTCGATTTAAATTGAAATAGTTCTCCATGTATTTTTAAATTTAACAAATATGTGAATTCCTCTCTCCCATTTTATGTAACCTATTGAGCACATCTATTTTTATATGCACATATAGAATACTACCTGGTATCACACATACGTTCTTGTGAGGTGTCTGACTTGACAGATACAAATGATGAGAAGTGATCACTCCACCTAAACGCTATGGGATTTGAAAATTCATCCTATGTGTGAGCCTCCTAGTTGAACAATATTATACATAAATCCATGTTCAGTAAATTGAATATTTTTCTATCTGTGTAAGATATATATATCACGGTGAATTTCGATTGGCATATATATTGCTACTTTTTAATGTCTCTCTCTCTCTCTCTGTGTATATATACACACTCCAGATTTTTTTAAAATATAAAATATATATGCCTTATTATACACTCCCTAAATTTTTTCATATTCATGTATGTGGATTTATAGTCAACATTTCAAAAGGTTATTCTCTGAAATATTCATCCACCTGAAATACATATTTGCTTCCTAGTAATGAAAACTAACTTCAGTGAATGGTGCATACATATCCTAATATTTCTACAATAATTGACCCAGTTTCTCATTAATACAAGTAGATTCATATGGGACATGATGTGTATTTTCATGTTCATTCTTATTCGCCACTGGTACATTACTATTTCTTCAGGTAATGCACATAATAGAGTATATATTTCATCCACAAGTTAGCAAAATTATGGGTATGTGTTTCACTTTCAATAATTTTCTGTTTCAGAACACATGTATTCCTCCATGTTTCTTGACTGGTCTTTTCATGAGACTTCTTACCAAACCCATTATTTTCGATTTCCATAATCCCTTTTGAAGCAAAACTCACACACCGTTCATGATAAACCATAACCCTAATATTACCATTAGATGTATAACTGGATGGAATGAATGATTGTATATCAATATAAGATTTCTTATATATTTTCAGATATCAAATCAATCCATTATTTAAAGTGGAACCAGTTATATTATTTATTCACAGTATAGTCTATTTATGCATTGTCTCTATATTCATAGACACAGGGTACACCTCATTGTAAACTCAATACTAATTTATACGTATTCAAATTATGGCTCCCAGAAATGGTGGAAGAAATATTCATGTCACCTGATCTACATATACAATTTAACCCAGTAATATTCTGGACACAAAAAGAAAAGGTCACACTTATGTTTCTACCAAAGCCTAAATGTAAAGTTAACATGGATTACTAAAAACATCCATGTCCAGGTTGCCTAATGCTCTCAAAAGTCAATCCTATTTGTGACAATATATTCGTTTCTTCCTAAGATAATATATCCAAAATCAACCCTGTTGAAAATGCCTAATTCTATCACACACTTTATACTTTGCCTGATTTCGTAATGTCTCTATTGATATCTGCTTTCCTACATATTTTCCCCAGTTCATCATTGTGATGGTTCATATGTGCTCACATTTACATTCACTCTCTAACCAAAACCCTATTGCTAAAAAACTTTTGTTCCAAATCCTATACTCACTCTCCTTCCTAAACATACCGACTATCTTCCTAATCCTACCGACTATCCCTTTTTGACTGGATGTTCTCTTCTACATTCAATCATCCAAGTAATGTTCAGGTGAGCGTCAGAGGAAGAGACCACCAAGAGACTGTCTCATGGAACAGCAAAGGGTTTATTGGGGGTCCAGCATGCTGGGGCTCAGAGCTCCCTTGAATCGAGCAGAGAGCCCTGAGGACATCTTAAGCAGAGCTTATGTGTTTTCCTTGTGGAGGGCAGGGAGGGAAGTTTATTGATGGGTCAGGGCGAGTGGGCAGTTTGCATGCAACCGGGAGAGGGAGTACATTATATATTTTGGAAGTTGGAGACAGCACATTCTGGGAACAAGATTAGCAAACAGTTCTCAAGATTTCAACAGTGTTTTGTTAAGCATACAGAAAAAGAGGAAGTGACAAGTACCATTTTATTAACCTTTCATTCCCCACGTCTTCTTCTGGCTACTTTTAATCATAAAAGTGATCATTGGAGTGGTGTCACATTCTATGTCTGCTAGTGGGGTATTACCATAAGTTTAACTTGTCTAATTTGAGGTTGGAGAAATGAAAATACATGGTTGAGCAAACAGGGTTTTATAGTTAGCAAGAATGTGAGTATTATTATTGGACTGGCCAAGGTTGATAAACGTATAGTTAACCAGGGGGACTGTGTGAACCAAGACTCAAACCACCCTTTTTGGGCCTCTCTCTTTCGTTGACACTCTTCAAGGCATCCTTTTATTTTACTCATAAATTTTTTACAACTCCAGTATTGTTGCCATAAAAATAACATTCTTCCCTCAATGCAGCACAAAGGCACCATTCTCTCATGAAGAGGAGGTCCAACCCTCGATTGTTGTATGAAACAACATCAGAGAGAGAGGTTAAAGATTCCCACAAAGCTGTGATGGAGGTTTCTAATATCTTTAAGTTTTGGTCTATTGCTGCTTCTAATTGGGTATTTTGCTGTGTACCATGGCCCAAGGCAGTGGTTCCTGTGACCTCCCCTGCAGCAACTCGTATTCCTAATAGGATGGCTGAAGTGAGGGATATATGTTCCCTGTGGAACCGGGTTGTATGCCCCCCTGTTTGATCTTCAAATGATCCTGCATCATGATAGAGCACTCTGGGTAACCTCTGCACCATTACACATTTAATCACCACTGTTGACCATTTAATGAAAACATAAAGATGTTTAAGTATATAGAATTATACTCTTGTAGGATCAGTCAAGACAAGGCACCTAAGATAGCACCAAAGCTAGGGAAACAGTCCTATTTGGTTGCAAACGGATTCAGAGGGCATTGCTTCTGTTGTAATCAATTAATCCCATGAACCCCAAGTTTAGGAAGTTTCAGAATTTTGTACCCAACATGTAAGGGAATGTGCTCAGAAGTTCACAGTCAGCAGAAATTCACAAAAAGCAGTTTTTTTATGTTTTTTTCCTCTGTTGTGAGCAAATTAACTTTTCAAGGACACCTGGGAGGGGGAGAGATATTTCATCCCTTTCTTTTTTCCGCTTGCCAGCTGTTACCATGGAGCCAGTTGGTAACTTCTTTATCATAGAAATGTAGCCATCTCTTTGAAGCCCCAGCTCAAAGTCAGAGGCCTTGTTCACATATTTTGTGAAAAACTAGTAAGGGGGTGTCTAGCTTACAAGTACTGATTGTTTTAGCCAGTGGCCAAGTAGAACAGGGCCACATGAAAACAGGATGTTTGTCTACACTGAACTCTTTTATAGGGACTCTTTTGCTGAACGTCCTAAAGTCAGCCATGGTGAAGACATCTGGAGAAGATCAGTTAAGACTTTTCTGTGGGTGTGGAACAGAGGGGAAAGAGAGGGAAGGCGGGACTTAGAGCAGTTCCGAGGATCTGAGAATGAGTACGGAGAGATGTAAAAGAATAATGGGAAAGGGGTTTGGGATTTTCTAGCAACAAAAACTTGAGCAGTAGAACATGTAGAAAAGAGGGGAAGATGGGAGTGTGTATCCAAAAAGCCTGTGAGGGACTTTAAATTCTTAGTAACCTGTTTTCAGTGATGACAAAGCAACTTTAAAGACCATTTTTATTACATCTTGGATAGGGGTCTTCTCAGCTATTTTGAGCTTTAGGTTAGCTGGTAAAAGGACCTGGTGAAACCCCGTATGGGTGCTGACAGGAGAAGAGAGGAGTGAGTGGGTAGAGTGGTAACTAAGTACCTGCTACCTCAGCAAGGGGGCAATGGTCTGAGAACCGGCGGATGTTTGGGTTGTTGATCTAGTAACGGGATGGGAGAAATCAGGTTGTTGAGGTGGGAGTGACAGCAGAGAGACTAGAGCAGAAGGCTGAGGGTGAGGATCTATTGGAGAAGCATAGTTCAGGATGTGAGCGAAGGACGGAAAAGGCCTCCACATAGGGGAATCTCTTTTCACGCCTTTGAGCCCTTCCCAAAGTTAAAAAGGTTCCACAGAATTTGAGGATCTAGAGACCCCTCTGGGTGCCATTGATTTAGGTTATCTTATTGGTAATATGGCCAATGCTGTGTACTGAATTTGATTAGGAGTTTGGGTTCCATCGTGCAGCCCCTGTATGCTCACATCCCCTTGATTACAGAAGAAGTCGGCTTTTCCCACACACAGCCATGGCTGTTTGTGGCTTTGATAGTTCACCGGGCAAACATAGTAATCTAGGCTAGCCGACCTGCATCTGGCTCACGTGTCCCTACATCCATAATGTTTGTTTCCATTATATATGATACGGAAGGGATTTAATGGAATTTTAGTGGGATCCTCTTCTTCAGGGATATCTGAATAGGAAAGACATATAGCCAGCTGACAAATGTCTGGGTGGAGAGATGGCCACCAGGTCCCTAAGGGGGCTGTATGCAAGATTGATTAAACTTCTTGTCCAGTAGGATTTGTGATCAGCCATCGCTGCTGAAAGGGGTGATGAGGGTTAGAAATACTGGTGGTCAAGGGGAGAGTCTATAGCCTTATCCACACGGCGAATGTGCAATTTGAAAGGGTTACCAGTCTTTTCCAGTTTCCAGCCAATTCCAGTTTCCAGTCAATGTCTGGACAGGGCGCAGGCTTGAGATGAGAGGCATGCATCCAGGAAGTGATTCCATCTACCTTTACCACTGTAGGTGTTATAAGTAGCACCTGGAATGGTCCTTTCCAGCGGGGTTCCAGCGATGTCACCTGATGTCGTCTTACGAAGACAAAGTCTCTTACTTGATATCGATGTGGAGTCCCCTCGTCCCCAGTTTGGTAGGCAGTGGCCAGCTGTTTTCACAGGTGTCACTGAATTCTTTCAAGAGCTTTAAGTCTGTCAAGCAAACTGGTGTGGAAGGGATTGTAAGGTCTTAGAGTTGGTGTTAGGTCCCTTACTGGAGGAGGGGCACCATAGAGAATTTCATAGGGGGTGAGGTTACACTAAAATCAGAGTGAGTATTTTCTTCATTTTACAGTGCATAAGGCAGGAGCATAGTACAATCTTTTATTCCGGTCTCTAAGCTTAATTTTGTTAAGGTCTGTTTAATGGTTTGGTTCATTCTTTCTACCTGTCCTAAACTCTGGGGTCTATAAGCACAATGTAACTTCCAATTAATCCCCAGGGTCCTGGCTAACCCCTGACTTACCTGGGCCATGAACGCCGGTCCATTATCAGACCCTATTAACTTAGGCAGGCTGTATCTTGGAAAAATATCTTCTAGGATATTCTTGACCAAAATTTGCGCTATTTCTTTTCTTTTTTTTTTTTCTTTTTTTTTGTGGGGAAGGCTTCAATGCATCCTGAAAATGTATCTACAAAGACTAGGAGATATTTAAGTCCATACCTTGCTGGCTTTATTTCAGTAATGTCCACTTCCCAGTATTGTCCTGGTTTGGTTCCTCGTATGTGCTTTCATACAGGAAGCTTGGAAGGGTAAGCATTTACCAATTGATGAACCCAACAGGCTTTTGTTACCCATTCAGTTATTTTCTTCACTGTGAGTCTGTTAGTGGAAAACTCTGTTCTTGATCCTTCAGGAATGCCTGCAGTTTCTTTGAACCAAGGTGAGTGAGTTGATGTACATTTTCTACTGACATAGTTAGAGCCGTGGCTCTTGGAGTTTTTACTGAAAGATTTAGAAATTCCACTTAAGGACCTTCAGGGTTAAAATTTATTTTGGCCCAGAGCTTGGTGAGCAGATCTCCGCCGATCAATGGGGCCAGGCATTCTGGGACTACTAGGAAGGAGTGATGGATTTTTTCTTTTCCCAGGTCCATGGTCCTCTTAGTTGTCCAAGCCCGATATTTACTGCCATTAGCCCCTTGAAATAGAGATTTTTTATTTGATAGAGGGCCCAATGTGGCCTTATGGGCTCAGTATATTGCCCCTGTATCCACTTCAAAGTTTACTGGGGTCCCCTCCACTTCAAAAGTTACTCTGAGCTCGGGGAGGGGATCTGAGCCCCGACTTTCTTAGTCATCCTCCAGAGTCAGAATGGCTGGCTGGCGTGGCTGTCGCTTTCTATGTCAATTTTGGCCCAGTGTCCTTTTTGTTTGAGTAGGCACATTGATCTGAGGCCAAGGGTGGCCTCTGTCGTGGGCCAATGTATACCTTCTTGTCTCCCTGTTTCTTAATTTTTGGCCTATTTGTTGTTGTGACCTGGACCTTAGTCAACGCCTTACTCTGCCTTTTGTTTCTTTTATCCTCCATTTGCTCCCTTCTCTTCCTCAGTTTCTCTCTTATAGTATACCTTCTCAGCTTCTCTGACTAAATCTCTCAAAGTCATATCTTGTAATCAATCTAAGCTTTGTAACTTTTTTTTAATATCCAGGGCAGTTTTCCCAATAAGGCCATCGTGACAGATGCCTTTTGATTCTCTGCCTGACGATAAAAAGGATTATAGCTCCTATATGCCTCCATAATTCTCTCTAGAAACATAGAGGGAGATTCGTCAGGCCCCTGATAATCTCTCTTACCTTGGCCAAATTAGTTGGTCACTAGCGGCTGCTCGGAGACCCACTATTAGAGCCCGGCGATAAGTGGACAGATGCTCCCTACCTTCAAAGGTGTTGGGGTCCCAGTTGGGTCGGTTCAAGGGAAAGCCGGCTTTGATTATGTTGGTAAGTTGTGTCGGATGCAAACCTGGTCCAAGGATTTTTTTTTAGCTTCCTGGAGAATTCCCTTTTTTTCCTCTGTCATGAAGAAAGTCCCTAGCAGTTGTTGGCTGTCATCCGAAGTAGGCTGGTGTGAAAACATCAATGACTCAACCACACCTGAGAGCCGGGTGGGGTCCTCGGTAAAAGGGGGATTGCTATTTTTTAAGTTACATAGGTCTGAAGAGAAGACCGGCCAATACTGGTAGGCTTGAATTTTCCCCCAATGGCCATTGTCAATCATTGGTCCATAGGGTCGAAGGGGAGGCATCCCAAGAGTTCCAGGGTTTTCAATCATTCACCGCCAGCGAGTTCCTTTAGCAGGGCCAGCTTCCTCCATGGGAGGAGGTGCTGTGTGTGCTGCAGGGGAATTACCTGGAGGGCGCTGGGCCGGCTTAGCTTCCTTCAATGGAGGAGAGGCTCAGTCAGCAGCAGGGGTATCACTTAGAGGGTGTTGGGGGTTAGAGGATGAGGGCAGGGGATAAGGAGGGGGAGGAGAGTCCAGTAGACTCAAATCTGGTGACACAGGGAAAACAGAGTGTGGAGGAGGAGGAGAAGCAGAGTGTTTGTGAGTTCCTGGGGGAAGGAGTCATTGCGGGGGCAGGGGCAAGGAAAGGCTTGACCCATTGAGGAGGAAATTTGCAGAGGTCCTCCTGAATTAAAATATATGGCTGTTGATCCAGATGACTATCTGGCCACGGCTGAAAGACAATATCTCTGAATTATAAATTAGTGGGAAGTAGAAAGATCCTTCTAGGGGCCATCCGACTCCAAAGGTGGGCCATTCTGAGGTACAGAGAGTCTACCACATCCGGGGCTTTACTGAAATAAAGAGATTCTGAGCCCTTAAACGGACTTTGGTATAGTGATCAAGGGTCAGGGACAGAGGCATTGAAGTGCTCTGTTCCATAATGAGAGATACACAAACAGTGAAAGCAAGACACATGACACAGGCAAGACAAGACAATAAAGACAGGCAATGGACATTCAACACTGAGACCATGACTGAGTAGCCGGCAAAATCCGATGGACTGGCAATACTGAATCCGAAACAAAATATCACTGAGTCAAGGAGACTATTGTTCCTCAATTTCCCGAGTCCTCTCAGGCGTCCTCCAGGGACGTGGCCTGTGGTTCTGTAACACGACTGTCAGCCACCATCAGAGAGAGCTCACACTCTTCATTGACAGCCATTTTGCCAAACCCTAACATGAAACCTGAAACCAGAAAGAGGCGCCTTACTTATCTGAGGGGGGTCCATTGGGGTCTCTCGTCCACCGCTGCTTGATCTCTGTGGAACCTCCATATGTAAAGGTCGGGCTAGTGTCAGAGGAAGGGACAACCAAGAGACTTTAACATGCAACAGCAAAGGATTTACTGGGGGTCCAGCATGCTGGGGCTCAGAGTTCACTTGAATAGAGCAGAGAGTCCTGAGAACAGCTTCAGCAGAGCTTATATACTTTTCTTGGAGAGGGCAGGGAGGGAAGTTTATTGATGGGTAAGGGTCAGTGGGCAGTTAGCGCTTAACCGGGTGAGGGAGTACAATCTGCAGTTTGGCAGATGGGGACAGCACATTCTGGGAACAAGATTAGCAAACAATTCTCAAAATTTCAACAGTGTTTTATTAAGCATACAGAAACACAGGAAGTGACAAGTACCTATTTTATTAAACTTTCACTACCAACTATCCCTTTTTGACTGGATGTTCGCTTCTACATTCAATCATCCAAGGTACAAGGTCCTATGTCATTGTATATGGATTTATCTGAGACAACTTTGCAGAAAGTAATTCAAAGCTAAGTAGTCCCAATCAAGGGACCAATGCCCTTCTGGGCTTCAAATCTTACTTAGATTTCTGTTTTCATACATATATTTTACCTATGTATTCTACATATATTCAAATATATATATATATATATATATATATATATATATCATAGTATATATATTTCATCCAGAGTTTCACAAATTTATAAGAATTTTTTTTCATGTTTAATCAATTCCTTCTTCAGAACACATTTATTCCTCCAGGTCTCTTGACTGGTCTTTTCATGAGACTTCTTGCCAAACACATTATTTTTGACTTCCACAATCACTTTTGGAGCAAAACTCACACACTCTTCATGATAAACCATAACACTCATATTACCATTAGAATGTAACAGGATGGAATGAATGATTGTATAGCAATATAAGATTTTCTGTATATTTTCAGATATCAATTCAAAAAATTATTTAAAGTTGGAACCAGTTATATTATTTATTCTCAGGATAGTCTATTCATGCATTATTTCTATATCCAAAGACTCCAGGTACACCTAATTTTACACCCAACACTTATTTATACGTCTTCAAAATATTGCTCACAGAATTGGTGGAAGAAATACTCATGTCACCTGATGTCCATATACATTTTATCACAGTAATATTCTCGACAAAAAAGCAAAGGTCACACTTTGATTGTACGAAAGCCTAAATGGAAAGTGAGCATGGATTACTAAAAACATCTATGTGCAGGTTGCCTAATGCTCTCAAATGTCAATCCTATTGTTGAGTACATATTTGTTTCTTCCTTAGATTATATATTCAACAACAACCCTGTTAAAAATGCCTAATCCTATCACTGACTTTATACTTTGCCTGATTTCATAATGTCTGTATTCATATCTGCTTTCCTATATATTTTCCCCAGTTCATCATTGTGACTGACTCTTCACATATACTAACTTTTACATTCACTCTCTATCTGAAACCCAATTGCTGAAGAACTTTTGCTGCCAATCCTATACTCACCCTTCTTCCTAAACCTACCAACTATCTTTCTAATAATACCGACTATCCCTGTTTGACTGGATGTTCTCTTCAACATTCAATCATCCAAGGTACAAGGTCCTATGCCATGGTATATCGATTTATCTGACACATCTGTGCAGAACAAAATTCAAAGCTAAGTATCCCAATCAAGAGCCTAATGCTCTTCTGGGCTTCATATCTTACCTAGATTTCTGTTTTCATACTTATATTTCACTTGTATATTCTTGTAAATATCACAGGTACCCAATACCATTATTCATCAATCAGAATGATTCCTAAGCCAAATCGAACCTGTTATTAAGCCTTACCATACACTTTTCCCTCAATCTAACTATACAGAAGAGCAGGGACAGAGTTTGTCTTACAATACAGAAATAGAGGGGATCTTCCACCGGCAGAGAACCTCAAGGTCCATGCAGAAATGATCCCTGGAGAAGATGTATGCAGCTATTTAGGACCTGAGAGAGCAAAAGTCATCTTCCATGGCAAACAACCTGCTCAGAATGAAGGGATTTGTCTGAATCAGCCACTTTCTTCTTTATGTAGAGAAGACGGACCAAACGAGGCTTGTATGGTGAGCTGTTCCCAGGTGCCTATGGTTGATATACCATTTTAACTTGTGAAACTGTCACAGGAAGTAGAGGCAGCCTCCATCACATGAGACCCTTCGAAGCTACTGTTAAAACAAAGTGGTTGCCAAGGTAGTTTCATAATTCAGTTCCTGAAGGAAGTGAACTAACTAATTTATTGGTGATGGAGCTCTCTGAACTTGGGATCCAAGAAGCCTGGCATCCAGAGACAGTCCCAGTCACAGTCCCAGTGGGCTAACTTATTTGGATTTACCAAGAACAGAGTAAGTCTTTTTTGGTACCTACTGATATGATGATGGCCAAATGCCAGGAAAGCTCTGAAGAGGGGTCTTTCATGAAAAAGCAGGTAGTGGCTCACCCCTGGCTCCTGACAACTTCACAGTGTTGGCTAAGGAGACCAGATCTGAGACAGGACAGGCCATTTTGGGGGAACAAATAATGGCCAACCAGTCAGAGGACACTCCGGATATTCACAGACCTTCTTGGGTAAAGAAGTTGCCTTTGTGGGTGTGGGTGTGTGTTTGTGGCTTTGTCACATGTTCTGAGAATTGATAGGAAAAGCAGTTTGTTTGGTTTGAAGTGGACTATTTCTAGTAAGTCATTTGACAAGGCGAGTGTTTCTAGGTCTGTGTATCCCACTGTGTCCGTGGTTGTCGACATTAGAAAAGAGAATGTATCAATGGATGTGTCCTGTCTAGTAGAAAGCTTCCCAGCATTCATTCTGCCTAATTTGTGAATGGACTGCGGTTTGACTTTTCGATTGGCAACACCTCCTATCTCCTTAAGTTTCTGTTTTCTTCCTGAATTGTGGGCACTGTCCAGAATGGGCAAATGGTTTTGTGTTCAAGATATGTACCACCACCAAACTCTGTGACATGGCCATGTACTGGATAGCTGAAGGAAATGGCGAGCATCTCAGAAAACTCAGATACCAGCGTGACCAGAAGAGTCTCAGTGGGAAACCCTGCTTTGGGCCTTTTGCTTACCTATTGTTCTGTTGCCCTGAATGTCAGGAAGGTCTTTGCCTCAGGCCACCCCTTGGTGAAGGCTGAAGCAAACAGTTTTCAAATTGTAATGAATGGGCATCACCTGTGGCTCTTTGCTTAATTGCTTTGAAATGGGATGGGTCTGAATAAGCCTCTTTGCCCTCTGTGATGCTGTGGTTAGATTTTCAGCACCTGAGGGATCTAAAGAAAAATCTCTTCTGTATCCAAAACCAAAATAGCCAAAAGAACAGTCATTGTGGATGAAGTCTCTCGCCTTCCTCTAAGGATCCTGACCTTTATCAATTGTGAATCGGGATCTTTCGGTCAAATGAGTTCTTCAAAGCCCTGCAGAGGCTAGCCCAGAGATGCGTGGGTTTTCTCATAACTCCAATTCACATAAATAATCTAAAGCCCAGAGCCAGTAGGCCTCAAATTGGGGAATTGGAACAGTATTAACAGCAGTCCTATTTGATCACTCATGGTTAACAGGAAGGGTGTCCAGGACACCCTGACTTTAGGCAAATGAGGGGCAAGGAAGTTTATTTTGGACACTGTCTTGCACAGCGCCCCTCATGAAAACCCCCAGCCAATGGATATTATGTGTGTCTATTGGAAGAAGATAAGGGCCATGTGGGAGTGTTTTGGTTTTAATTGTGGTCATTTGTTTGGCGTTTGGAAGAGATGACTGGGTCCACCTAGGATTGAACTCAGGTGTGATTCCCCTTAGAGACTGTGTTCTGTAACTGACCTCAGAGAAGTATTGCCATGTATTGTGTTTGGATTTTAGGAGTCCACCCATGAGAGTCGTCCTTGGAAACTGAGATCTACGCCCAGGGGGGCTTTCCACAGAGCACTGGGAATCTCATCCAAGATATGCCATGATTTTATTCTGAAAGATTGGCAGCCGTAGTTGAGAGTAAAAACACACATGGACCTCACATTGTAGACCACAATGTGACCTTTTGCCTACTCTTTGGGAAGCCTTGTCTCTGAGAGTTCTCCAGAGCTTTCATTGAAATGAGCTTCCTCATCATTTAATGGTTCCTGAATGAATTGAAACCCACAGTGCCTTCAACTTCATTTATGAAATTTCAAAAACTTCATTTTTGAAATTTCCATGACCAGGTGGCACTGGAGAACCTTAGGATGTCCTGTTGCTGATCATGAGGGTACCAGACAGTGCCTTGATTGACTGTGTTTCATGAAAATGGTGTAGAACTGAGATGTCAGTAAGTTGGAGCTTTCTGAGTAGTAGGCCTAGAGCAGTGGTGTGCAGGTGTGTGATAAAACATCTGTGGTGGGGTCATGTGGATCTTACACTGGCTCCAAATGGCTTGTGAATGACATGGTGCAGCCAGCACACCCTTGTATATAAAGGCATATTGTTACATAGAGAGTTTGCAGGGCAATGTTCACAATCTGGTTGCTATAATCAAGGGGGCAAGCAATGTTGGATAGAAGCCTGGTTGTTGCATTCTCCTGCAGACCCTGACCCCCCACATATTACAGGACACCCTCCAGGACTGTGTCTCAGTTGAACTCCTTATATGCCTTGAAACAAATACAAAACACCCAGTGCAGGAGCAAGAAATAACACGAACACTGGAGGATGACCAAATGGCTTTCAAGTCCACATGGGGAGACACTTAGCCCTAAGTGGTGACAGTTTAGCTACAAAGAGAAAATTCAACACTGCTGCCTCATGTTCATTGAAAAATAGGAAACCATGTCCTCCAGGTCACATAGATGCAGACTCAGCTTTGATGTTCTCACTAAAAAGGAAGCTAAAGCTCCTGAAAACAATGTATATTTCAAGTGCCCAACCTCATTGTCAGTATCTCCAGAAGTCTTTAGGCCAGTAGAGTTCCATGTTTGTGGAGTATTACCCTGTCCCTAAGTTTTGGAAGCTCCTCTAAAGCCTCAAAAGTTTTAAACTTCTGAGAATTTTCCATTCCATATATGTATTTACAGATTTTCTGACTCTTCTCCTCTAATTTTGTCTTTCTTTGGGCGAAGGTTATGTCAAGCCATTTTCTGAATTAGAGTGGGAAGTTATTTGTGTAACACATATTGCATACACATTGGATTCATTTTCCAATTTTCCATTTGAAATACTGAATCCCTGACACTAACTTATACCCTACTACACTCTGACTACTAATTCTAATATGATGCAGAAAAGTAACCAAATCAGAATTGAAATACAAGCAGTTCAGAAGAGGAATGGTGTATTCTTGAACTTGCCTTTTGCATGATAAAGGTTAGGTGTTATAAATCCAGTCTATTTTTAATTGAATTAGATATCCATGTGTTTTTAAAGTTAACAAATATGTGAATTCCTGTCTCCCTTTGTGTGTAGCCTATTCAGCACATGTATTTTTATATGCACATATCAAATCCCAGCTGGTATCACACCTACATTCTTGTGAGGTGGCTGACTTGGCAGATACAAATTTTGAGAAGGGATCACTCCTCGTAAACGCTGTTGGAACTGAAATTCAAACTATGGGAGAGCCTCCTAGTAGAACAACATTATACATAAATCCCTGTAAAGTAAATTGAATATGTTTGGATCTGTGAATGATGTGTATTTCATGGTGAATTTCGATTGGCATATATGTTGCTGCATTTTAATATCTGTGTGTGTGTGTGTGTGTGTGTGTGTGTGTGTATACACACACACTCTACAGATTTTTCAAAATATGAAATATATATGTCTTATTTGCACTCCCTAAATTCATTCATGTTCAAGTATGTGGATTTATAATCAACTTTTCACCAGATTATTGTCAGAAATATTCATCCACCTGAAATACATATTTGTTTCCTAGTACTGAAAACTACCTTCAGTGAATGGTGCATACAACTCCTGTTCATAGCTGCAGCCTAAGGGGCCAAGCAAACTTCCAGCTGCCTGCAAACTTTCAGCTGCCGGCTGATGATTGGCTCACAGTGGCCCCAGCAACATCTAGCTGATTGGCTCCTCTGCGGTGATGCTCATTGGAGATGCTCATTGAGCTGTTTCCCCACCCTTTCAGACTGCCAGCTGATATTTGGCTCACAGCGGCCCCAGCAACATCTAGCTGATTGGCTCCTCTGCGGTGATGCTCATTGGGCTGCTTCCCTGCCTTTTCAGATCACAGAGCTGCTCATTGGGGGACTTTTTTGACTCCACACGTGACCCAGCCAATCGGCCTCAAGAGCAGGAGGATTGTGGGAAGAGGAGAGAGGCTTGTGTGGGAGGGAAAGGCTTGTGGGAAGCCGGTGGTGACAGTTGGGGCTCTGAGGGTTTTTCCTGAGAGGCTCTTTTGCTTGGCGTGTGTGGTTCTAAAAATAAAGTTGCTTTCTTTTGAAAAGTGGCTCCTGATTGTGCCCAGCCAGACTGCAGCATTTGGTGGCTCGCATGGGGAGCGACTGAGGGTAACTGATAAGGTAAACTGCTTGCCCCTGAGGGCAGGACAAGAGGATGGGTAGCCATTTTAAGATTCCTCTTTTGTTTTGCTTCACATTTGCTTTAAATTGCCTGTCCCTGGAGACGAGTGAGACGGAAGAAAAACCGCTCACATCTGAGGAAAAACTATTTGTGTCTGAGGAACAGATAGAGAGAAAGGCTATAATGATATTTTGTTTTTCCATTTTTATTTCATTCTATCTCTGTTTTGTTTGGTGTTATCTTGTTGGGTTGTATTATAGTAGAAATATGGCATCAGAAATTAGAAAAAAAAAAACAAACTGAAAAAGTGTTAAGTAAATTGTTAGAGGAAGGAGGCATCCCAGTAAAATTAAGAGCAGTCAGGGCATACGTTGATACAATACAAAAATGTAGCCCATGGCTTTTTAAGGAGGAGTTGTTAAATATATCACAATGGAACCATCATGGTGAAGATTTAAAAAGAATAGAAAAGAAAAGCCCAGGGACTCTGCCAGTTGGCACATTGCCATTGTGGACTTTCGTATCTTGTTTGTTTAGTCAAAAGCCTTCAGTTCAGACAATGGTAGAGGAAGGAGAAGACATATTGATTCAAGTAAAAGAGAAGGTCTCAGTTAGTCAGACAGAGGAAAAAATTCAAGTAAAAGAGAAGGTCTCTCGAACCAGTCAGACAGAGGAAAAAAATCATGTAAAAGAGAAGGCCTCTCAAGCTAGTCAGACAGAGAAAGAAAGTGTAAAACAGTAAAAGCCATCAGGGGGAAATTTACAACAGGAGACTACTACTAACACCTTTCTATCACCAGAGGGTGTAAGTGTCCAACCAACAGAACCACCTCTACAGGAGACTGCTACTAATACTTTTCTATCACCAGAGGACGTAAGTGTCCAACTAACAAGGCCACCTCCATATGCTGGGAAGCCCCCAACCCCCACAGTTGATAGTTGGGATCCTGAGACAAGATCTCAAATATTAACATGCCCTATATTTGAGGTAGGAGGGCAGCGAGTTTACCATGCTTTAAATTTCAAAACAGTGAAGCAGATAAAAGAGGCTGTAACAACCTATGGTCCTCAAGCACCCTTCACTGGAAGCATGGTCGAAACCATTAACAACTTGAACATGTAGCCAGCGGATTGCGCTAATATGTGTAACGTTGTGCTAAATGGAGGACAATACCTGTTATGGAAGGTTGACAATGAGGAATTTTGCAAGGAGACGGCTATGCGAAATGCAGCAGCTGGTTATCCTCAGAGAAATCTAGATATGTTGTTAGGAAAGGGACCTTATGAGGATCAGCAGCAACAAATTGCATATGATTCTGGTGTATGTGCATAAATTGCTGTAGATGCATTTAAGTCATGGAAGACTTTACAAGGACTTGGAGGTTTACAAGGTCAATTATCTAAAGTAATACAAGGAGCTAATTAACTTTATGCTGAATTTGTCGATAGGCTTATTCAAACAGGTACCAGAGGTTCTGGGAAAACAGAACAAGCAATGCTATTACTAAAAAAACTGGCTTATGAGCAAGCGAATAGTTGGTGCAGAGATATAATTAGACCATGGAAACATGAAGATTTAAACACATATATTAAATTATGTAGAGACATTAATGAACAAGAGCAAGTCGTGGCAACTGCAGTAAAACAGGCTTTAGATGCCAGAGACATTAATGAAGAAGGGCAAATTGTGGCAGCTGCACTAAAACAGGCATTAGATGCCAGGCCAAGAACATGCTACAATTGTGAACAAACAGGACATTTTAAAAGGAATTGCCCATAGGAGGAGGGTTTAACAAAATTACTTATATATATTAAAGGTTTTTTTTTTTTTCAATTCCAATTCATCCTGAGGATAGTCCACGTTTTGCATTTACTATCCCTGCACTGAATCATGAAGGTTCTGATCAGAGATATGAATGGAAAGTACTGCCTCAAGGGATGGCTAACAGCCCAACAATGTGTCAAATTTATTTTAACAAAGTAATCAAGCCACTTAGAAATCAAAATCCTGAACTACAAATATTTCACTATATGGATGATGTATTATTAGCACACAAAGCTAAAAACACATTGCTAGAATGTTATGCCACACTTACAAACTTATTAAAAAATAATCTAGATATAGCAATAGATAAAGTACAATTAAATTTTCCAATTAATTATTTAGGTGTTCTATTATCCTCAACCATGTACCGCCACCAAAAATTCAAATACAAGTAGATCAACTCAAATCACATAACGACTTTCAAAAGTTATTAGGAGACATAAATTGGATAAGGCCTTATCTAGGTATACCAACAGGAGAGTTGGGATATTTATTTGATATCCTAAAAGGTCCATCATATCCCAATTCACGGTACATGTTAACGCCTGAAGCAAGAAAGGCATTAAAAATCATTGAAACATATATGGAAAATATGCAATTGGATAGAATTGATATAAGTTTGCCTTTATTATTTATTGTCTACCAACAAAAAATATTCCTACAGGAGTATTTTTGCAAGAAGGTCCATTATTATAGATACATTTATCTTATTCTCCTAACACTATTCTTACTAGGTACCCTGAGGCTATAGGACAATTAATACCCAAAGGAATAAAAGCAGCAAAGTGAGTGCTTGGGATTGCTCCCAATAAAATTATTACTCCACATACTCTGAATCAAATTGATGAGTTAGTTAATGAGTTAAATACTTGGGCAATAATCATGTGCAAATCTAATGTTTCATTTCATAATCACTTACCATCTAATCCTTTATTGTCTTTTTGGTCATCGCATCCTCTAATTTTTCCAAAATTGACAAGAAAAACACCTATCATGAATGCTCCAAATATATTTACTGATGGATCAAATAATGGTACAGCAGCAATAGTTACACCTGATCAAACTTTTACATTTCTAGTACCCAAACAATCAGCTCAAAATGTAGAGCTTAATGCAGTATTACAAGCTTTTGTGATGTTTAAAGATTCTGTATTTAATTTATTTTTGATAGTCAGCATATAGTTAATGCTATAGTATGCCTTGAAGATGCTGGTAGGATTTCCCATTCCTCTACTGTTTTCTCCTTGCTTTCCACTATACAAAGTATAATCTGGGACAGAAAAGATCCATTCTTCATAGGACATATCAGGGCACATACAGGATTGCCTGGAGCCATCAGTTTGGGCAATGATTTAGCAAATAAAAGTACACATGACATACATATTTTCTCTACACTAGAAGAAGCTATAAATTTTCGTAAAAAGTTCCATGTCAAAGCTAATACCTTACAAAAGCCTTCTAAAATAACTAAGGAAAAAGCTAGACAAATAATAAAACAATGTCAAAATTGTGTGACCTTTTTACCACAAGTTAATCTTGGAGTCAATCCTAGAGGATTGATACCTAATCATATTTGGCCGATGGACATCATACACTTGCCAGGATTTGGAAAATTAAAATATTTGTATGTTACAGTTGATACTTCTTCTGGATTTTTGATGGGCACCCTTCATGCTGGAGAAAAAACTAAAGATATTATCACTCATTGCTTACAAAATTTTGCCACTGTGGGCGTTCCCAAACAGTTAAAAACAGATAATGCCCCTGGTTATACTTCTACCTCTTTAAAACAATTTTGGTCATCATTTGGCATTACTCATATAACATTAATCCCATACAATCCACAGGGACAAGGCATAGTTGAAAAAGCTCATCAAACTATTAAAAAGTACTTATTAAAGCAAAAAAGACGCAATTGGGAAAGGGTATATATTCCCCAAAGACAAACTTAAAATAACCCTTTTTATTCTAAACTTTTAAAATTTGGATTCATCAGGACTTAGTGCTGGGGAAAGGCATATGTGTCCAAAAAATGTGCATAAGCCCAAGGTTCTTTGGAAAGATATTCTAACAGGACAATGGAAAGGTCCTGACCCAGTAATTGTCTGGAGTCGGGGGTCTGTTTGTCTGTTTCCACAGGAAAAACAGTAGCCGATTTGGATTCCAGAGAGATTAACCAAGGTCCTGACCCAATGATTGTCTGGAGCCAGGGGCCTGTTTGTGTGTTTCCACAGAGAGAACAACAGCCGATTTGGATTCCAGAGAGATTAACTGAAGCGATTTCTACAGAACAAAAAGAAGATGATTTGACTCAAGTCCATATCAGCTGATATCCAAAATTCCAGTTTGGCTACCCTTACATCTAAGATGGAACCAGGATGCTTTTTTCAATATCTATTTTATTATTGCCTTTTCCCACATTTTATTTTGTTTTTTTGAGCTCATACATACCTAGTTTAATGTTTTGGTGATCAGTTCTATTTTTTGACAATAGAGTTTTTAAACATTGCAATGGAGATTTCACATGTAAAAAGTTATAAGGCCTTTACTATTAGGTTATGTGTTGTATGTATTATATTATGTGTGCACACTTGTGTTTTGTGTTATATGTTTGAATGTTCATATGTCCATATATCATATATGATGAGGGCTCATGAAAAAATTGATCCAAATATTTTTTTATTCACATTATTTAAATGGTTTAATTTAAATTGGGTAAACAGCTGTTGAGGATTGTTTTAAAATGTGAACAAAAAAGGAGGTTAACAGATCTGTTTGTTTTCTTTCACATTTCCTTTTCATTATATTTAATAATTCTCTCCAAGACAATGTAAATTGTTAAGAAAATTGTTTTCTTTCAGTGTTTTCTGGAATGTTACATAATTTTTTCTTTAGCCATTATTGCCAGAATTTCTATCTTCGTCACAGTGCTGGTGAAATCAAAGATAAAACCAATCTACAGCTTCTGCAATAGCCATCACTGAACTGCTTGCAGAACTTGCCTGGACACATTGTGAACTCACATGTATGCATTGTAAACTATCTGTTTGTGCAGCAACTTGTGGTAGTGTTGGGTTATATTTGCTGATGATGTCATTGGTGGTACAATTTTTTCAAAAGGAGCCGTCAATTGGCTTGGTGTATCTTCCTCCCTTCTGAGATTCCAAAAGTAAGGGACAGGGTAAACACTCCACAACCATGGAGCTCTGCTGGCCTAAAGACTTCTTGAGAATCTGCCTCTGACGTTGGGCACTTGAAATATATGTTGTTGTTGGGAATTTTTGCTTTCTTTGTAGTGAGACCATCAAATCTGGGTCTGCATCTATGTGACTTGGAGGTCATGGTTTCTTATTTTCCAATGAACATGAGGCAGCAATGTTGAATTCTCTCTTTTAGGGTAAACTGTGGCCACGGGGGGCTAAGTGTATCCACATGTGGACTGTGAAGCCATTTGGGCATCCTTCACTTTTTGTGGTGTTTCTTGCTGCTGAAATGGAATTTTTGTATTTGCTTCACGAAATACAAAGAATTCAACTGTTACCCAGTGCGTGAGGGAGATCTGTCACCTGTGGTAGGTCAAGGTCTGCAGAAGAATGCATCAACCAGGCTTATATTCCACATAGCTTGCCCCCATGACCATGGCAACCCGATTCTAAACATTGCCCTGAAACCTCTCCATATAACAAGATGCCTTTACATAGAAGGGACTGCTGGCTGCACCATGTCTGTCACAAGGCATTTGGAAGCCAATGGGAGATCCACATGGCCCCACCACAGATGTTTTATCACACACCTGCCCACCACTGCTCTATGCCCACTCCTCAGCAGGCTTCAACTTCTTGGCATCTCTGTTCGGCACCATCTTCATAAAAACCAGTCAATCAAGGCACTGACTGGTATACTCATGATCATCCTCAGGATATCCAAAGATTCTCCAGTGCCACCTGGTCATGGAAATTTTAAAAATTTCATGGTATTTATCTAGCCACTTTTCAAGGAGGAAGTTGGAGGCACTGTGGGTTTCAATTTATTCTGGAACCATTAAATGGTGAGGAAGCTCATTTCAATGAAATCTCTGGAGAACCCTCACAGGAAGGTTCCCAAACAGTGGCCAAAATGTCACATGAATCCAGGCCTATTGAGGTGATGTCCATGTGTGTTTTGACTCTCAATTATGGCTGCCAAGTTTTTCAGAATAAAATCATGTGACATCCTGGCTGAGATTCCAAGTGCTCTGGGAAAAGCCTCCCTGGGCCAAGATCTCAGTTTCCAAGGGTGACTCTCATGCGTGGCCTCATAAAATCCCAACACAATTTATGCCAGTACTTCTCTGAGGTCTGTTCCAGAACTCATTCTCTAAGGGGAATCACACCAGAGTTCAAGTCCAGGTGGACCCAGGCATCTGTTCCAACTGCCACACAAATGACCACAATTTAAACCAAAACACTCCCACATGGCCCTCATCTTCGTCCATACAGACACTCATCATAACCTCTGGCTGGAGTTTTCCATGAGGGGTGCAGCACAAGACAGTGTCCAAAATAACCTCCCTTGCCCCTCATTTGCATAAAGACATGTTGGCCTGGACACCCATCTTGGGAACCAGGAATGATCAAATAGGCCTGCTGTTAATACTGCTCTGCTTCTCCAATATGAGGCCTACTGACTGTCAGGTATAGATTCTTTTTTTTTTTTTTTTTTTTTAGAAAGAGTGAGAGAGTGAAAAGACGGGGAGAGAGAGAGAATTTTAATACTTTTCTTTTTTAGTATTTGGCGAACACAACATCTTTGTCTGTATGTGGTGCTGAGGATCGAACCCGGGCCGCACGCATGCCAGGCGAGCACGCTAGGGCGTGAGCCACATCCCCAGCACCAGGTATAGATTCTTCATGTGATTTGGATTCAGTTGAAACCCAAGCACCTATGGGCTAGTTTCTGCAGGGCTTTGAAGATCTTATTTGAACCAAAGGTTCGTATTCTTACTTGATGGAGGTCAGGAACCTTACAGAGAAAGGCGAGAGAATTCTTCCACAATGAATGCTCTTTTAGCCAATGTAGTTTATGATGCACACATGGGATCTTTCTTTAGATGCATCAGGTGCTGAGAATCTAAGCCACAGCCTCACAGAGGACCTATAGCCTGATTCAGACACATTCCTTTCCAAAGCAATTAAGCAAAGAGCCACATGTGATGCCCATTCATTTGCATTTGAAAACTGTTTTCTTTATGCTTCCCAATGGGTGGCCTGAGGCAAAGATCATCCTGACATTCAGGGCAACAGAAAAATAGGTAAGCAAAAGGCCCAAAGCAGTGTTTCTCCACTGAGACTTTTCCTGATCACAGATATCTGAGTTTTCTGGGACGCTCGCCATTCCCTTCAGCTATCAAGTACATGGCCATGTCACTGAGTTTAGAGGTGGTACATATCTTGGAAACAATATCATGAGCCTATTCTGGAGAGTGGCCAGGATTCAGAAAAAAAACCAGAAACTTAGTAAGATATCAGGGGTTTCTCATTGATAAGGCAAGCCGCAGTCCATTCATAAATTGGGAAGTATGAATGCTGGGAAGCTTTCTACTACACAAGACACATCAATTGAAGTTTTCTGTTTTCTAAAGTCTACAACCACGTACACGGTGGGATACACAGACCTAGAAACACTCACCGTGTCAAAAGACTTACTAGAATCAGTTCACTCCAAAGTAAACAAACCGCCTTTCTTACCTATTCTCAGAACATTAGACAAAACCACAAACCCACACCCACACCCACAAAGGCACCTCCTTCCCCCAAGTAGGTCTGTGACTATCCGGAGTGTCCTCTGACTTTTGGGCCATACTATGTTCCCCCAAAATGGCCTGTCCTGTCTCAGATCTGGTCTCCTTGGCCAACTCTGTGAAGTTGTCAGGAGCCAGCGGTGAGCCACTACCTGCTTTCCCAGGAATAGCCCCGCTTCAGAGCTTTCTTGCATTTGGCCTTCCTCACATCTGTAGGTACCAAGAAAGACTGACTCATACAGGAACATGAATGAATTTAGGGAATGTATAATAAGACACACTTATTTCATATTTTGGAAAATCTGGAGAGTATATATATATATATATATATATATATATATATATATATATATAGACACACACACACACACACACACATTAATATTTAGCAATATATATGCCAATTGAAATTCATCACGAAATATAATACATGCACATGTCCAAAAATATTCATTTTACTGAACATGGATTTATGTATAATGTTTTTCACTAGGAAGCTCACCCATAGGTTGAATTTTCAGTTCCATCAGTATTTAGGGGAAGTAATCTCTTCTCACAATTTTTATATCCAAAGTCAGTGAGCTCACAAGAATATACGTGTGTTACCAGGTAGGATACTATATATGCTTAAAAAAATACATGTACTCAATAGGCTACAGAAAAAGAGAGACAGGAATTTACATATATGTTAACTTTAAAAGCTCAGGGAAAAATACTACAATGAAAACTTGACTAGATTTATAACACATACTCTTGATAAAGCAGAAGGCAAATCCAAGCATACACCATGCTTCCTATGAAAGGCCTGTATTTCTATTTAGTTAGGTTTCTTTTTCTCCATTTTATTAAGATTAGTAGTCAGAGTCTAGTAGGGTATGGGTTAGTGTCAGGGATTCAGTATTTCAAATGGAAAATAGGAAAATGAATCTAATGTGTATGCAAATATGTGCTACACAAAAATCTTCCCACTCTCATCCAGAACGAAGCCTTGACATAACCATTGCTCCAAGTAAGACACAATTAGTTGAGAGGAGTTAGAAAATATGTGAATACATATGTGGAATGGAAAATGCTCAGGAGTTCACAACACTGGAGGTGGTAGAACAGTTTCCAAAAGTAAGGGAGAGAGTAAATACTCCACAAACATGGAGCTGTGCTGGCCTAAAGACTTCTTGAGAAACTTCCTCTGAGGTTGGGCACATGAAATATATGTAATTGTTAGGAGAATTAGCTTCATTTGTAGTGACCCCATCAAATCTGGGTCTGCATTTATGTGACCTGGATGACATGGTTACTTATTTTCTAATGAACATGAGACAGGAGTTATGAATTCTCTCTTTGTCGGTAAACTGTGGCCACTGGGAGCTAAGTGTCTCCCCGTGTTGTCTGTGAAGTCAGTTGGTCATCCTCCAGTTTTAGTGGTGTTTCTTACTGCTGCACTGGGAGTTTGACATTGGCTTCACGAAATACAAGGAGTTGAACTGGGACAAAATGCTGGAGGGAGTTCTGTCACGTGTGGTTTGTCAAGGTCTCCAAGAGAATGTACAAACCATGCTTCTATTCCAAATAGTTTTCCCCCTTGACTATAGCAACCTGATTCTGAACATTGCCCTGAAACCTCTCCATATAACAAGATGCCTTTACATATAAGGATCTGCTGCCTGCACCATGCAAGTCACATGTCTTTGGAAGCCAATGGCAGATCCAGGTGGTCCTACCAAAAATATTTATTCACACACCTACAGTCCACTGCTCTACACTCACTACTCAGCAGGCTCCAACTTATTGGCATCTCTGTTCTACACCATTATCACGAAACCCAGTCAATCAAGGCCCTGTCTGGTACACTCATGATCAGCAACCGGACATCCACAGGTTCTCCAGTGCCACCTGGTCATGGGAATTTCAAAAGTTTCATGGTATTTATATCACCATTTTTCAAAGATGAAGTTTGAGGCACTGTGGGTTTCAATTCATTCAGGAACCATTAAATGGTGAGGAAGCTCATTTAAATGAAAGCTCTGGAGAACTCTCACAGGCAAGCCTTTCCAAAGAGTGGCCAAAAGGTCACATGAATCCAGGACCATTGAGGTCTAAAATGTGAGGTCCATGAGTGTTTGGAATCTCAACTATGGCTGCAAAGTCTTTAAGAATAAAATATTGGGATATCGTGGCTTAGATTTCCCAAGCTCTGTGGAAAGCCATCCTGGGAATAGATCTCATTTTCCAAGGGCGATTCTCATGCATGGCCTCCTAAAATTGCAACACTATTTATTGCAATACTTCTCTGAGGTCAGTTCTAAAACTCAGTCTCTAAGGGGAATCATACCAGAGTTCAAGCCCAGGTGGACAAAGTCATCTCTTCCAACCACCACACAAATGACCACAGTTAAAACCAAAACACTCCCATATGGCCCTCATCTTCTTTTATATAGACACTCATCATAACCACTGGCTGGAGGTTTCCATAAGGTGCGCAGACCAAGACAGTGTCCAAAATATGTTCCCTTTCCTCTCATTTGCCTAAAGTCAGGGTGGCCTCGACACTTGCTGTGAACCTGGAGTAATCAAATACTCCTGTCATTAATTCAGGTCCACTTCTCCAATTTGAGGCCAACTGACCGTGGGGTTTAGAATCTTTATTTGAATTGGAATCATGGAAAACCCAAGCACCTATAGCCTAGCCTCTGTAAGTTGGAAAAATTCATTTCACTCAAAGAATCCCTATTCTCACTTGATGGAGGTCAGGAACCTTACAGAGGAAGGCGACAGACTTCATCCCAAAGACTGCTCTTTTGGCCATTTTGGTTTGGGATGCACACATGGGAAATTTCTTTAAATCCATCAGGTGTTGAGAATCTAAGCCACAGCCTCACTCAGGGCCAAGGGGCTGATTCAGACAATCCCTTTCCAAAGCAATTAAGCAAAGAGCCACAGGTATACCCATTCATTTCCATTTGAAAACTGTTTTCTTCAGGCTTCACAAAGGGATGGCCTGAGTCAAAGACCTTCCTGACATTCAGTGCAACAGAACAATAGGTAAGCAAAAGGCCCAAAGCAGGGTTTCTCCACTGAGACTTTCCTGGTCACACTGATATCTGAGTTTTCTGAGATGCTCGCCATTCACTTCAGCTATCCAGTTCATGGCCATGTTACAGAGTTTGGAGGGGGTACATATCTTGGACACAAAACCATGGGCTTATTCTGGAGAGTGGCCAGAATTCAGGAAGAAAACAGGAACTTAGAAAGATAGTAGGTGTTGCCCATCCATAAGGCAAGCTACAGTCCATTCATCAATTTGGCTGGATAAATGCTGTGAAGCTTTCTACTAGATAGGACACATCCATTGATGCATTTTTTTTAATGTCTACAACCCCGGACACAATGTGATACACAGACATAGAAACACTCGCCTTGTCAAACGACTTATTAGAAACAGTCCTCTCCAAACTAAACAAACCTACTTTTCTACCTATTCTAAGAACATGACACAAGACCACAAACTCATAACCACAAAAAAAAGGCACCTCCTTCGCCCAGGTAGGTCTGTGACTATCCGGAGTGTCCTCTGACTTGTGGGCCAATAATGTTCCCCCGAAATGGCCTGTCCTGTCTTAGATCTGGTCTCCTTGGCCAACTCCGTGAAGTTGTCAGGAGCCAGCGGTGAGCCTCTACTTGCTTTCTCAGGAAAAGCTCTGCTTCAGAGCTTTCTTGCATTTGGCCTTCCTCACATCTGTAGGTACCAAGAAAGACTGACTCTGTCTTTGTAAATCCAAACAAGTGAGACCACTGGGGCTGGGACTGGGACTGGCTATGGGTGCCTGGCATCCTGGATCCCAAGTTCAGAGAGTTCCATCTCCACTGAAGTGTGATGGAACTGTTTTTAGTTCCTCCTTCAGGAACTGAATGAGGTCACTCTCTTGGCAACCACTTTGTCCAAACGTTGCTTCCAAGGTTCCCATGAGATGGAGGCTGGCCCTAATTCCTGTGACACTTTAACAAGTTTGAATTGTATATCAACCATAATCTCCCAGGAACAGATCTACACACAGGCCTGGGTTGGCTCATGTTCTCTGCTTTAAGAATAGAAGCTGATTCAGACACAACCCTTTATCCTGACCAAGCCGTTTGCCATGGAAGATGCCTTTTGCTCTCTCAGGTCCTTCATAGCTGCCTACATATTCTCCAGGGATCATTTCGCCATGGACATTTGAGGTTATCACGAGGTGGAAGATCCATTATATTCCAGTATTATAAGAACAACTCTTTCCCTGCTTTTCTGTAAAGTAAGATTGAGGGAATACTGTATGGTTAGGGTTAATAACAGGTTCGATTTGGGTTAGGAATCATTTTGCTGGGTGAATAATGGTATTGGGAACCTGCGATATTTATAACAATATAGAGGTGAAATGTATGCATGAAAACAGAAATATAAGTATGATTTGAAGCCCAGAAGGGCATTGGGCCCTTGCTTGGGATACTTAGCATTGAATTAACTTCTGAACAGATGTCTCAGATAAATCGATATACAATGGCATATGACCTTGTACCTTGGATGATTGAATGTAGAAAAGAACATCCAGTCAAAAAGGGATAGTCAGTAGGATTAGAAAGATAGTAGTTAGGATTAGGAAGGAGAGTGCATGTAGAATTTGCAACAAAAGTTCTTTAGCAATAGGTTTTCGGTTAGAGAATGAATTTAAATGTCAGCACATGTGAAGAGTCAGTCACAATGATGAAATTGGGAAAATATGTAGGAAAGCAGATATAAATAGAGACATTAGGTAATCAGGCAAAGTATATAGTGAGTGATAGGATTAGACATTTTCAACAGGGTTGAGGTTGAATATATTATCTTAGGAAGAAACAAATATGTAGTCACCAATAGGATTTACATTTGAGAGCATTAGGCAACCTGGACATGATATTTTTAGTAATCCATGTTCACTTTCCATTTAGGCTTTGGTACAATCATAAATGTGAAGTTTGAATTCTGTGCCCAGAATATTTCTGTGATTAAATATATATATATATATATATATATATATACATTTGACATGAGTATTTCTCCACCATTTTTAGGAGCAATATTGACTGACTACTACTGACTGATAGGTATAGATTCTTTATGTGATTTGGCGTCATGAGAAAACCCAAGCACCTCTTCATGGCTTGAAGAACTCATTTGACCCAAAGAGCCACAAGTGATGCTCATTCATTTCCGTTTGAAAACAGCTTTCTTCAGGCTTCACAAAGGGGTGACCTGAGGCAAAGAACTTCCTGATATTCTGGGCAACAGAACAATAGGTAAGCAAATGGCCCAAAGCAGGGTTTCTCCACTGAGACTTTCCTGATCACACTCTCCCAGCTCACGTGTAAAGTTAGATTGAGGGAAAAGTCTATGGTTAGGGTTAATAACATATTCGATTTTGGTTAGGAATCATTCTGAAGGATGAATAATGGTATTGGGAGACTGGGATATTTACAAGAATATATAGGTGAAATACAAGTATGAAAACAGAAATCTAGGTACAATTTGAAGCCCAGAAGGGCATTGGGCCCTTGAGTGGGTTACTTAGGTTTGAGATATGTCCTGCCCAGATGTCTCAAATAAATCGATATTCAATGGCATAGGACCTTGTACCTTGGATGATTGAATGTTGAAGAGAACATCCAATTAAAAAAAGAAAGTCCGTAGGATTAGGAAGATAGTTGCTAGGTTTAGAAACAAGAGTGAGTATAGGATTTGGACAAAAAGTTCTCTAGCAATAGGTTTTCAAGTAGAGAGTGAATGTAAATATCAGCACATGTGAAGAGTCAGTCACAATGAGAACTGGGGAAAATATGTAGGAAAGCAGATGTCAATAGAGACTTTAAGAAATCAGGCAAAGTTTAAAGTGAGGGATAGGATGAGATATTTTCAACAGGCTTGAGATTGAATATATAATCTTAGGAAGAAACAAATATATAGTCAACAATAGGATTTACATTTGAGAGCATTAGGCAACCTGGACATGGATGTTTTTAGTAATGCATGCTCACTTTCCTTTTAGGCTTTGGTACAATCATAAGAGTGACCTTTGTTTTCTGTGTCCAGAATGTTACTGTGATAAAATGTATATGTAGATTAGGTGACATGAGTATTTCTTCCACCATTAGTGGGAGCAATATTTTGAAGACGTATAAATTCGTATTGGGGGAACAAAGAGGTGTACCTTGTGTCTATGAATATAGAAATAATGCATGAATAGACCATACTGTGAACAAATAATGTAACTGGTTCCAACTTTAAATAATTGATTTAATTAATATCTGAAAATGTAAAGGAAATCTTAAATTGATATACATACATTCATTATAACCAGTCATAAATCTAACGGTAATATTAGGGTTATGGTTTATCAAGAAGAATGTGTGAGTTTTGCTTCAAAAGTGATTATGGAAATCGAAAATAATGTGTTTGAAAAGAAGTCTCATGAAAAGACCAGTCAAAAAATCTGGAGGAATATATGTGTTCTGAAGCAGGAAGTGATTGAAATTGAAACAAATGCCTATAAATTTGTGAACTTGTGGATGAAATATATATCCTATGATGTGCATAAACTGAGAAAATAGTAATGTACCACTGTTGAATAAAAATGAACCGGAAAATACACATCATGTCCCATAGGAAACTACTTGCATTGATATTAAACTGGGTATTACTGTAGAAATATTAGGATTTGTATGCACCATCCACTGAAGTTATCTTTCAGTACTAGGTAACAAATATGTATTTCAGGTTGATGAATATTTCTGAGAATTATCTTGTGAAAAGTTGATCATAAATCCACATACATGAATATGAATGATTTTAAGGAGTGTATAATAAGACTCATATATTTCATATTTTGAAAAATTTGTAGAGTGTGTATTCCAATCAAAATTCATCATGAAATATATATGTCATCCACAGATGCAAAAATATTTATTTCACTGAAAATGGATTTATGTATAATGTTATTCTACTAGGAAGCTCACCCATATTTTGAATTTTCAGTTCCAACAATGTTTAGGAGGAGTGATCTCTTCTCATAATTTGTATCTGCCAAGTCAGCCACCTCACAAAAATGTACATGTGATAACAGATAGGATAGTATATGTGCATATAAAAATACATGTGCTGAATAGGCTACAGAGAAATGAGACAGGAATTTGTTGAGAGCCACAGCTGAAGGGGCCCCAGCAAACTTCCAGCTGCCAGCAAATTTCCAGCTGCCGGCTGATTATTGGCTCACAGCGACCTCAGCATCATCTAGCTGATTGGCTCCTCTGTGGTGATGCTCATTGGGCTGTTTCCCTGCCCTTTCAGACCATGGAGCTGCTCCTTGGGGAACTTTTTTGGCTCCACCCAGCCAATCGGCCTCAAGAGCAGTAGGATTGTGGCAGGTGGAGAGGCTTGTGTGTGTGAGAGAGACTTTACAAGGAAGCCAGTAGTGGCAGTTGGGCTCTGAGGGTTTTTCCTGAGGAGTTGTTTTGTTTGCCGTGTGTGGTTCTAAAAATAAAGTTAGTTTTTTTTTTTTTTTTGACAAGTGGCTCCTGAATCATGCCCAGCCAGACTGCAGCATTTTGTGGCTCACATGGGGAACGACTGAGGGTAAGTGATAAGGTAAACTGCTTGCCCCTGTGGGCAAGGTGAAAGGATGGGTAGCCATTTTAAGATGACTCCTTTGTTTTGCTTCACTTTTGTTTTAAGTTGCCTGTTCCTGGAGATGAGTGGGATGGAAGAAAAACCACTCACATCTGAGAAAAAACTATTTACGTCTGAGGAACAGATAGGTATAAAGGACGGATGCACATGTCAGGAGGATAGAAAGGCTATAATGACTTTTTGTTGTTCCCTTTTTAATTCATTCTGTCTCAGTTTTGTTTGGCGTCATCTTGTTGGGTTGTATTATAATAGAAATACGGGATCAGAAATTAGTAAAAAAACAAACTGAAAGAGTGTTAAATAAATTGTTAGAGAAAGGAGGCATCTCAGAAATATCAAGGACAGTCAGGGCATTTGTTGATACAATACAAAAATGTAGCCCATGGCTTTTGAAGGAGGAGTCATTAAATATATCACAATGGAACCATCATGGTGAAGATTTAAAAGGATTAGAAAAGAGCAGCCGAGGGACTATGCCAGTTGGCACATTGCCATTGTGGACGTTCATATCTGGTTTGCTTAGTCCAAAGCCTTCAGTTCAGACAAAGATAGAGGAACCAAGTTTAGAGCATAAAAAGCAATCAGGGGCAAAGTTAAAAAAGGAGACTGCTACTAACACCTTTCTGTCACCAGAGGATGTAAATGTCCAACTAACAAGGCCACCTCCATGTGCTGGGAGGCCCCCAACCCCAACAGTTGATAGTTCGGATCCTGAGACAGGATCTCAAGTATTAACATGCCCTGTATTTGAGGTAGGAGGGCAGCGAATTCACCATGCTTTAAATTTCAAAATAGTGAAGCAGCTAAAAGAGGCTGTAACAACATATGGTCCTCAAGCACACTTCATTGTAAGCTTGGTCAAATCTATTAACACCTTGAACATGACGCCAGCAGATTGGGCTAATATGTGTAAAGCTGTGCTAAATGGAGGTCAATACCTATTATGGAAGGTTGCCAATGAGGAATTTTGCAAAGAGATGTCTAGGCGAAATGCAGCAGCTGGTTATCCTCAGAGAAATCTAGATTTGTTGTTAGAAAAGAGACCTTATGAGGATCAGCAACAACAAATTCCATATGATCCTGGCATATACGCACAAATTGCTGTAGAGGCAGTTAGGGCATGGAAGACTTTACAAGGACATGGAGGTTTACAAGGTCAATTATCTAAGGTAATACAAGGAGCTAATGAATCTTACGCTGGATTTGTAGATAGGCTTATTGAAACAGCTACAGAGTTTTTGGAAATACAGAACAAGCAATGCCATTATTAAAACAACTGGCTTATGACCAAGCGAATCATTGCTGCAGAGGTATCATTAGACCATGGAAACATGAAGATTTAAACACATTTATTAAATTTGGTAGAGACATTAATGAACAAGAGCAAGTCGTGGCAGCTGCAATAAAACAGGCTTTAGATGCCAGAGACATTAATGAAAAAGGGCAAATTGTGGCAGCTTTAGTAAAACAGGCTTTAGAAGACAGGCCAAGAACATGCTACAATTGTGAACAAACAGGACTTTTTAAAAGGAATTGCCCCATAGGAGGAGGGTTTAACAAAACTAGGTATCAAAGGACTAGAATACCGGGTATTTGGCCACAATGACGTAGAGGGAGACATTGGGCTAATGAATACCATTCTCAAACCACCATAGAGGGTACTTCATTATCAAAAAACAAACAAGCACCAGGTGTTTATCCACGATATCATGAAGAAAGGCATCCGGCTCCATTGCCAAAAAATGGACAGGGGGGCCCAATGCTCTGGGGCCCGAAACCGCAAATATATGGAGCACTGGAGGAAACCAGCAACCCCATCAGTGTAGTGCCCACGACACATTGTTCATCAGATCCCTCATCAGACAAACCAGAGGGAGCGCAGGGTTGGACATCTGTGCCTCCGCCAGATCAATACTAACTCCAGAGATGGGAGTTCAAATCATTCCCACAGGGGTGAAACGACCTCTTCCCAAAAGAACAGTAGGCTTATTATTGGGATGCAGCTCTTCTACTCTAAAAGGACTTATGATGAGTCCTGGGGTAATTGATCCCGATTATGAAGGTGAAATAAAAATTATAGCCAGTTTTCCAAAGGGTATATCAGTAATTTCTCCAGGAGATAGAATAGCACAATTAATAATAATACCCAGCCCACATGATAAATTTTACAGTTATGCTGTAGAAAGGGGTTCCAAAGGATTAGGCTCCACAGGTGTAGATTGGGCTATGCTTTCTTTAAATTTATATTCTCGCCCCATGCTAAAACTAAATATTCAAGGACATGAATTCAATGGGCTACTGGATACAGGTGCAGACCTTAGCATCATCTGTCGTCAAGAATGGCCAAAACATTGGCCATTACAACAAGCCACTCAAACGCTTCGAGGCCTAGGAGTGGCGACTAATCCCCATAAAAGTGCAACGGTATTAGATTGGAAGGATCCTGAAGGATGTGAAGGAACTATACAGCCATATGTATTGGAACATCTTCCCGTAAATTTATAAGGATGAGATGTCCTAGATCAATTAGGTTTGACATTAACAAATAACATCAATCAAAATTCACCCACTATTATGGCTAGACAAGATTTTAGGAAAGGAAAAAGATTAGAAAAGCAAGAACAAGGTATAGCAACACCAATACAAAAACATCAAGGAACAGATAGATATGGGTTGGATTTTCAGAAAGGGCCACTGAGACAATAAATATTACTTGGAAATCAGAAAGACCAGTATGGGTTCCTCAGTGGCCCCTGACTAAAGAAAAGATACAAGTAGCCCATGACCTGGTCAAACAACAATTAGCGGAAGGACATATACAACCTTCTGTGTCTCCCCATAATACTCTCATTTTTGTCCTTAAAAAGAAATCTGGTAAATGGAGATTATTGCAAGATTTAAGAGCCATTAATAATGGGATGGTTTTTATGGGACCTGCTCAATCAGAGATTACTCAATTGTGTGCTTTGCCAAAAACTTGGTATGTTTTCGTTCTAGATATTAAAGATCGTTTTATTTTCAATTCCAATTCATCCTGAGGATATTCCAAGTTTTGCATTTACTATACCTGCACTGAATCATGAAGGTCCTGACAAGAGATATGAGTGGAAAGTACTCCCTCAAGGGATGGCTAACAGCCCAACTATGCGTCAAATTTATGTTAACAAAGTAATCCAGCCAGTTAGAAATCAAATTCCTGAAATACAAATTTTTCACTATATGGATGATGTATTATTAGCACACAAAGTTAAAAACCCATTGCTAGAATGGTATGCCACACTTACAAACGTATTAAAAAATTATAACCTAGAGATAGCAATAGGTAAAATACAATTAAATTTTCCAATTAATTATTTAGTAGCTCTATTATCCTCAACCATGGTCAGTCAACCAAAAATTCAAATACGAGTAGATCAACTCAAATCAATTAATGACTTTCAAGAGTTATTAGGAGACTTAAATTGGATAAGGCCTCATCTAGGTATACCAACAGGAGAGTTGGGACCTTTATTTGATATCCTAAAAGGACCATGAGATCCAAATTCACTCAGAATGTTAACGCCTGAAGCAAGAAAAGCAATAAAAATCATTGAAACATATATGGGAAATATGCTTTTGGATAGAGTTGATATAATTTTGCATTTATTATTTATTGTACTAACAACAAAAAAATATTTCTACAGGAGTATTTTGGGAAGAAGGTCCATTATTATGGATACATTTATCTTATTCTTCTAACACTATTATTACTTGCTATCCTGAGCCTGAGGGAGAATTAATACTCATAGGAATAAAAGCAGCAAAAAGAGTGTGTGTGGAATTTCACCCAATAAAATTATTACTCCATATACTATGAATCAAATTGATGAATTAGCTAATTAGTTAAATACTTGGGCAATAATCGTGTGTAAATCTAATGTTTCATTTGATAACCACTTACCATCTTATCTTTTATTGTCTTTTTGGTCATCGCATCCTGTAATTTTTCCAAAAATGACAAGAAAACACCTATCATGAATGCTCCAAATATATTCACCGATGGGTTAAATAATGGTACAACAGCAATAGTTACACCTGATCCAACTTTTATATTTTTAGTACCAAAACAATCAGCTCACAAGGTAGAGCTTAGTACAGTATTACAAGCTTTTGTGATTTTTAAAGATTCTGTATTTAATTTATTTTCCGATAGTCAGTATATAGTTAATGCTATAGTATCCCTTGAAGATGCTGGTAGGATTTCCCCTTTCTCTACTGTTTTCTCTTTGCTTTCCACTATACAAAGTCTAATCTGGGACAGAAAAGATCCATTCTTTATAGGACATATCAGGGCACATACAGGATTGCCTAAAGCCCTTATTTTGGGCAATGATTTAGCAGATAAAACTACAATTGACATACATACATATTTTCTTTACACTAGAAGAAGCAATAAATTTTCTTAAAAAGTTCCATGTCAATGCTTATACTTTACAAAAGCATTTCAAAAAAACTAAGGAACATCTAGACAAATTATAAAACAATGTCAAAATTGTGTGACCTTTTTACCACAAGTTAATCTTGGAGTCAATTCTAGAGGATTGATACCTAACCATATTTGGCAGATGGACTTCACACACTTGCCAGAATTTGGAAAATTAAAATATTTGCATGTTACAGTTGATATTTGTTCTGGATTTTTAATGGGCTCCCTTCATGCTGGAGAAAAAAACTAAAGATGTTATAGCTCATTGCTTACAAAATTTTGCCACTGTGGGCATTCCAAAACAGTTAAAAACAGATAATGCCCCCGGTTACACTTCTAACTCTTTTAAACAATTTTGCTCATCATTTGGCATTACTCATATAACAGGAATCCCATACAATCCACAGGGACAAGGCATAGTTGAAAGAGCACATCAAACAATAAAAATGTACTTATTAAAGCACAAAGACGGAATTGAGAAGGGGTATATATTCCCCAAAGAGAAACTTAAATTAACGCTTTTTACTCTAAACTTTTTAAACTTGGATTCATCAGGACTTAGTGCTGTGGAAAGGCATATGTTTCCAAAATATGTGCATAAGCCCAAGGTCCTTTGGAAGGATATTCTAATAGGACAATGGAAAAGTGTTGACCCAGTAATTGTCTGGAGTCGGGCGTCTGTTTGTGTGTTTCCACAGGAAGAACAGCAGCTGATTTGGATTTTGGAGAGATTAACTAAAGTCCTGACCCAGTGATTGTCTTTAGTCAGGGGTCTGTTTGTGTGTTTCCACAGGAAGAACAGCAGGCAATATGGATTCCAGAGAAATTAACTAAAGTGATTTCTATAGACCAAAAAGAAGATGATTTGGCTCAAATTCATAACAGCTGATATCCAAAACTCCAGTTTGGCTATCCTTACATCTGCGACAGAACCAGGATGCTTTTTTCAATATCTATTTTATTATTGCCCTTTCCTACATCATGAAGTTCTATTTTCTATTTTTTTTTTTTTGAGCTCATACAGACCTAGGTTAATGTTTTGCTGATCAGTTCTATTTTTTGACTATAGAGTTTTTAGACATTCCAATGGTGATTTCACCTGTAAAAAGTTATAAGGCCTTTACTATTATGTTATGTGTTGTATATATTATATTATTTGTGCACACTTGTGTTTTGTGTTTTATGTTTGAATGTACATATATCCATATATCATATATGATGTGCGCTCATGAAAAAATGGATCCAATTTTTTTTTATTCACGTGATTTAAATAGTTTAATTTAAATTGGGTAAACAACTGTTGAGGATTGTTTTAATATGTGAACAAAAAAAGGAGTTTAGCAGAACTGTTTGTTGACTTTCACCTTTCCTTTTCATTATATTTAATAATTCTCTTCAAGATAATGTAAATTGTTAAGATAATTGGGTTTTTTAGTGCCTTCTGGAATGGTAAGTAATTTTTTCTTTAGCCATTATTGCCAGAATTCCAATCTTCAACCCAGTGCTGGTGAAGACAAAGATAAAACCAATCTACAGCTTCTGCAATAGCCATCACTGAACTGCTTGCAGAACTTGCCTGGAATATATATCACTTGTATGCATTGTGAACTAACATGTATGCATTGTGAACTATCTGTTGGTGCAGCGACTTGTGGTAGTGTTGGGGTAATTTTGCTGATGCTCTCATTGGTGGTACAATTTTTCCAAAAGGAGACATCAATTGGCTTGGTCTATCTTCCCTATTCTCACTTTATAGAGGTCAGGAACCTTACAGAGGAAGGCGAAAGACTTCATCTGCAATGACTGTACTTTCGGCCATTTTGGTTTTGGATGCACACATGGGATCTTTCTTTAGATCCATAAGGGGCTGAGAATTTAATCAACAGCCTCACACAGAGCTAAGAGGCTGATTCAGACACATCCCTTTCCAAAGCAATTAAGCAAAGAGCCACAGGTGATTTCCATTCATTTCCATTTGAAAACTGTTTTCTTCAGGTTTCACAAAGGGGTGGCCTGAGGCAAAGAACTACCTGACATTCAGGGTAACAGAACAATATGTAAGCAAATGTCCCAAAGCAGGGTTTATCCACTGAGACTTTTCTGGTCACAGTGATCTGAGTTTTCTGAGATTCTCGCCATTCACTTCAGCTATCCAGAACATAGCCATGTCACAGACCTTGGAAGTGATTCATATCTTGGACACAAAACCATGAGCCTCTTCTGGAGAGTGGCCAGAATTCAGGAAGAAAACAGCAACTTAAGAAATTAGCAGGTGTTGCCCATCGATAAGGCAAGCCAAAGTCCATACATAAATCGGGCAGGATGAATGCTGGGAAGCTTTCTACCAGACAGGACACATCCATTGAATCATTCTCTTTTCTAATGTCTACAACCACGGACACAGTGCGATACACAGACATAGAAACAGTCGCCTTGTCAAATGACTCATTAAAAACAGTTCACTACAAACCAAACAAACCACCTTTCCTACATATTCTCAGAATATGAGACAAACCAAAAAACCACACCCACATAACAAAGGCACCTCCTTCCCTCAAATGGGTCTGTGACTATCCGGAGTGTCCTCTGACTGGTGGGCCACAATATGTTTCCCTGAGATGGCGTGTCCTGTATGAGATTAGGTCTCCTTGGTCAACTCTGTGAACTTGTCAGAAGCCAGGGGTGAGCCTCTACCTGCTTGCTCAGAAAAGGCCCCTCTTGAGAGCTTTCCTGTTATTTGGCCATTCCCACATCTGTAGGTATCAAGAAAGATTGACTCTATTCTTGGAAAATCAAAACAAGTGAGACCACTAAGACTGGGACTTGGACTGGCTCTGGGTGCCTGGCTTACTGGATCTAAGTTCAGAGAGTTTGATCACCACGGAAGTGACGTAAGTCACTTCCTTCAGGAATTGAATGAGTTCACAGCCTTGGCAACCACTTTGTCCTAAGAGTTGACTCCAAGGGTCCCATGAGATGGAGGCTGCCCCTGCTTCCTGTGACACTTTCACAAGTTAGAATGGTATATCAACCATAGGCACACAGGAACAACTCTCCACACAGGCCTGGTTTGGTCCATCTTCTCTACATTAATAAGTGAGAGGCTGATTCATACATATCCCTACATCCTGACCAGGTTGTTTTCCATGGAAGATGACTTTTGCTCTCTCAGGTCTTTCATAGCTGCCTACAACTTATCCAGGTGTCATTTATGTAGGACATTTGAGGTTCTCAATAGGTGGAAGATCGCCTACATTCCTGTATTGAAATACCAACTCCTTCCCTGCTCTTCTGTAAAGTTAGATTGAGGGAAGAGTGTATGATTAGTGTGAATAACAGGTTCGATTTGGGTGAGGAATCATTCTGAGGGTTGAATAACAGTATCGGGAACCCGTGATATTTACAAGAATATATAGGTGAAATATAAGTATGAAAACAGAAATCTAGTTAAGATTTGAAGCCGAGAAGGGCATGGGAACTTGATTGGGATACTTAGCGTTGAATTACGTTCTGAATAGATGTCTCAGATAAATCGATATACAATGGCATAGGACCATGTACCTTGAATGATTGAATGTAGAAGAGAACATCAAGTCAAAAAGGAATACTCGGTAGGAACAGGAGATAGTAGTTTTAGGAAGAAGAGTGAGTATAGGATCTGGACCAAAAGTTCTTTAGCAATATGGTTTCAGTTGAGAGTGAATGTAAATGTTAGCACATGTGAAGAGTCAGTCACGATGATGAACTGGGGAAAATATGGAGGAAAGCAGATATTAATAGAGACATTAGGAAATCAGGCAAAGTATAAACTGAGTCATAGGACTAGACATTTTCAACAGGGTTGAGTTTGGATATATAATGTTAGAAAGAAACAAATATGTAGTCACCAATAGGATTGACATTTGAGAGCATTAGGCAACCTGGACATGGGTGCATTTAGTAATCCATGCTCATTTTCCATTTAGGCTTTGGTACAATCATAGGAGTGACCTTTGTTTTATGTGTCCAGAATATTACTGTGATAAAATGTATATGTAGATCAGGTGACATGGGTATTTCTTCCACCATTTCTGGGAGCACTATTTTGAAGAAATATAAATTAGTATTGGGGGTAAAAAGGGTATACCCTGTGTCATAGAATATATTGATAATGCATCAATTGACCATCATGTGAATAAATAATATAACTGGTTCCACTTTAAATAATGGATTGAATTGATATCTGAAAATATATAAGAAATCTAATATTGATATACAGTCATTCATTCCAACGAGTTATACATCTAATGGTAATATTAGGGTTATGGGTTATCATGAAAGGTGTGTGGGTTTTGCTTCAAAAGTGATTACGGAAATCGAAAATAATGTGTTTGGAAAGAAGTCTCATGAAAATATCAGTCAAGAAACATGGAGAAATACATGTGTTCTGAAGCAGGAAGTGACTGAAAGTGAAACAAATGCCTATCAATTTGCTAACTTGTGGATGAAATATGTATCCTATGATGTGCATAAACTGAAGAAATAGCAATGTACCAGTGTTGAATAAAAATGAACTTCAAAATACACATCATGTCCCATAGAAATCTACTTGAATTAATGTTAAACAGGGTCAGTTACTGTAGAAATGTTAGGATATGTATGCACCATTCAACGAAGTTAGTTTTCAGTACTAGGAAACAAGTATGTATTTTAGGGGGATGAGTATTTCTGAGAATAATCTTGTGAAAAGTTGATTATAAATCCACATACATGAATATAAATGAATTTAGGGAGTCTACAATAAGACACATGTTTCATATTTTGAAAAATCTAGACAGAGTGCATGTATATATATATATATATATATATGTATATATATACATATATATATATATATATACACACACAGAGAGAGAGAGACATTAAAAATTGCAATATATATGCCAATCGAAATTTATCGTGAAATATATATCATCATCAGATCCAAAAATATTAATTTCACTGAACATGGATTTTTGTATAAGGTTGTTCAAATAGGAAGCTCACCCATGGGTTGTATTTTCAGTTCCAACAGCGTTTACGAGGAGTGGTCATTTCTCACAATTTGTATCTGCCAATCAGCCTCCTCATGAGACTGTATGTGTGATAACCAGGTAGGATTCTATATGTGCATATAAAAACACATGTTCTGAATAAGCTAGAGAGAATGGGAGACAGTAATTTACATATTTGTTAACTTTAAAAACACATGGAAAACTATTTCAATTAAAAATTGACTAGATTTATTACTCCTACCCTATATAATGCAAAAGGCAAGTCCAACTATACACCATGCCTCCTATGAAATGCTTGTATTTCTATTTTGTTTGAGTTATTTTTCTCCATCATATTAGGATTAGTAGTCAGAGTCTATTAGGATATGGGTTAATGTCAGGGATTCAGTATTTCAAATAAATGCTGCACACAAATTTTTGCACTCTCATACAGAAAAATGCCTTGACATTACCCTCGCCTGAAGTAAGACACAATTAGAGGAGAAGAGTTAAAAATTCTGTGAATACATATCTGGAATGGAATACGCTCAGGAGTTCACAACCTTGGAGGTGGTAGAGGAGTTTCCAAAAGTAAGGGACAGGGTAAACACTCAACAAACATGGAGCTCTGCTGGCCTAAAGACTTCTTGAGAAACTGCCTCTGAGGTTGCGCACTTGAAATATAAGTATTTGTCAGGAGCTTCCTTTGTAGTGAGACCATCAAAGCTGGGTGTGCATGTATGTGACCTGGAGGACATAGTTTCTTATTTTCCACTGAACATGAGGCAGCAGTGCTGATTTCTCTCTATGTAGGTTAACAGTGTCCACTGGGGGCTAAGTTTCTCTCTGTGTGGACTGTGAAGCCATTTGGTCATCCTCCACTTTTCGTGGTATTTCTTACTGCTGCACTGGGAGTTTGTTATTTGCTTCACGAAATACAAGTAGTTCACCTGGTACAGTGCTGGAGGGAGTTCTGTCACCTGTGGTGGGTAAGGGTCTGCAAGAGAATGCACCAACCATGCTTCTATCCCACATAGCTTTTCCCTTGACCATAGCATCCTGATTCTGAACATTGCCCTGAAACCTCTCCAAATAACAAGATGCCTTTACATATAAGGGTCTGCTGGCTGCACCATGTCAGTCACAAGCCATTTGGAAGACAATGGAAGATCCCCATGGCCCCACCACAGATGTTTTATCACACACCTGCCCTCCACTGCTCTAGGCCCACTACTCAGAAGGCTCCAACTTACTGGCATTTCTGTTCTACACCATTTGCATGAAACCCAGTGAATCAAGGCACTGTCTGTTATACTCATGATCAGAAACCGGACATCCAAACTTTCTCCAGTGGTACCTGGTCCTGGGAATTTCAAAAATTTCATGGTATTTATCTAGCCATTTTTCAAGGATGAAGTTGGAGGCACTGTGGGTTTCAATTCATTCAGGAACCTTTAAATTTTGAGAAAGCTGATTTCAATGAAATCTCTATAGAACTCTCACAGACAAGGCTTCTCAAAGAGTGGCCAAAAGGTCACATGAAACCAGGCCCATTGAGGTCTACAGTGTGAGTTTCATGTGTGTTTTGACTCTCAACTATGGCTGCCAAGTCATTCAGAATAAAATCATGTGATATCCTGGCTGAAATTTCCAATGCTCTGTGGAAAGCCACCCTGGGCCTAGATCTCAGTTTCCAAGGGCAACTCTCATGTGTGGCCTCTTATAATCCCAACACAATTCATGACACCTCTTCTCTGAGTTCAGTTCCAGAACTCAGTGTCTAAGGGGAATCACACCAGAGTTCACACCCAGGTGGACCCAGTCTGTTAGGGTAAAAGAAATTGAAGTTAAAGTGTAAAATAGCGGGTGTTGTAAAGTTTCTAAGCTGCAAAGCCTGAGTTAAAATGTAAAGGACCAGGTATTGTTAAGTTCCCATGCTAAACCTAAAACCTGAAATTCCTGTAGCTGTTAGGACAATCCTTTCACTGCCCATTAAATATTCCCCCTGACCATCCAGTTGTTTAATAATCTAGGACCCTGTGCAGCTTGGCACCTAAGCATATCAGGGCCCAAACCAATCAGTTTGAATGTACCCCCCTCCTTAGGATCGACCTATCACCCCCGCCCGACCTGATTCCACCAATGAATGTGCTAATCAAGTTGGAGAGTTGTTGTTCGATTTTCCGGCTGATCAAGATGATTTCCTCTGATATATATAAAGCCTCTGCCTACCCAAAAAGTGTACTGAAGCACTGCTTAACCTCTTCTCGGGGATCTGGGTCGCTGTTGCTTGTTGAGTGAGCACAGAGCCCCAGCGAACTGAATTGGATCCTCAAGAAATCCCCATTGCTGTTGCATGAGCCAGTCTCTTGGTAGTCTCTTCCTCCGACGTCTGCTGGAATCTTACAAGTAATCTCTTCCAACTGCCACACAAATGACCACAATTAAAACCAAAACACTCCCACATGGCCCTCATATTCTTCCATATAGACACTCATTATATCCTCTGGCTAAAGGTTTCCATGAGGGGCGCAGCCCAAGACAGTGTCCAAAATAAGCTCCCTTGCCTCTGGTTTGCCTAAAGTCAGGGTGGCCTGTACAACCTTCCTGTGAACCAGGAGTGGTCAAATAGGCCTGCCATTAATACTACTTCGGTTCACCAATTTGAGGCCTACTGACTGTGGGGTTTAGATTCTTTATGTGAATTGGAGTAATCAGAAAACCCAAGCACCTATGGGCTAGCCTCTGCAGGGCTTTTAAGAACTCAATTGACCCAAAGGATCCCTATTCTCACTTGATGGAGGTCAGGAACCTTACAAAGGAAGGTGAGAGACTTTATCCATAATGACTGCTCTTTTGGCCAGTTTGGTTTGAATGCACACATGGGATCATTCTTTAGATCCATCAGGTGCTGATAATCTAAGCCACAGACTCACAAAGGGCCAAAAGGCTGAATCAGACACATCTCCTTCCAAAGAAATTAAGAAAAGAGCCACAGGGGATGTCCATTCATTTCCATTTGAAAACTGTTTTCTTCAGGTTTCAAAAAGAGATGGCCTGAGGCAAAGACCTTGCTGACATTCAGGTCAACAGAACAATAGGTAAGCAAAAGGCCCAAAGCAGTGTTTCTCCAATAAGACTTAAATGGTCACTCTGATATCTGAGTATTCTGAGATGCTCTCCATTCCCTTCAGCTATCCAGTACATGGCCATGTCACAGAGCTTTTAGGTGGTACATATCTTGGAGAGAAAACCATGAGCCTATTCTGGATATTGGCCAGAATTCAGGAAGAAAACAGGAACTTAGAAAGATAGCAGGTGTTGCCCATCGATAAGGAAAGCCTCAGACCATTAATAAATTTGGCAGGATACATGCTGGGATGCGTTCTACTAGACAACACAAATCCATTGATCCATTCTCTTTTCAACTGTCTACAACCACGGACACAGTGGGATTCAGAGACATAGAAACACTCGCCTTGTCAAATGACTTACTAGAAACAGTTCACTCGAAACCAAACAAACCGCCGCTACTACCTATTCTCATAACATTAGACAAAACCACAAACACACACACACATACAAAGGCACCTCCTTCCCCCAAGTAGGACTGTGACTATCCAGAGTGTCCTATGACTGGTGGGTCATACTATGTTCCACTGAAATGGCCTGTCCTTTCTCAGATCTGGTCTCCTTGTCCAACTCTGTGAAGTTGTCAGGAGCCAGTGGTGAGCCACTACCTGCTTTCTCAGAAAAGGCCCCTCTTCAGAGCTTTCCTGGCATTTGGCCATCCACACATCAGTAGTTACCGAGAAACTCTGACTCTCTCCTTGGTAAATCAAAAAAATTGAGACCCCTGGGACTGGGACTGTGACTGGCTCTGAGTGCCTGGCTTCCTGGATACCAAGTTCAGACAGTTCCATCACCAAAGAAGTGTGATGAGGTCACTTCCTTCAGGAACTGAATGAGGTCACTATCTTGGCAACCTCTTTGCCTTCACAGTTGCTTCCAAAGGTCCCATGATATGGAGGCTGCCCCTACTTCCTGTGATACTTTCACAGGTTAAAATGGTATATCAACCATAGGCACCTAGGGACAGCTCTCCACATAGGCCTGTTTTGGTCCATCTTATCTATATGAAAAAAAGAGAGGCTCATTCAGACACAACCCTTTATCCTGACCAGGTTATTCACCATGGAAGATGTCTTTTGCTCTCTCAGGTCCTTCATAGCTGCCTACATCTTCTCCATGGATCATTTCTGCATGGGCCTTTTAGGTTCTCAGCAGGTGGAGAATCCCCTACATGCCTGTATTTTGAGACCAACTCTGTCCCTGCTCTTCTGAAAAGTTAGATTGAGGGATCAGTGTATGGTTAAGGTTAATAACATGTTTGATTTGGGTTAGGAATCATTCCGCTCAATTAATAATTGTATTGGGAACCTGTGACATTTTTAAGAATATATAGGTGAAATATAAGTATGAAAACAGAAATCTAGGTAAGATTTGAAGCCCAGAAGGGCATTGGGCCTTTGATTGGGATACTTAGCATTGAATTATGTTATGCACAGATGTCTCAGATAAATCGATATACAATGAAATAGGACCTTGTACCTTGGATGATTGAATGTAGAAGAGAACATCCAATCAAACAGGGATAGTCTGTAGGATCAGGAAGATAGTCGGTAGGTGTTGAAATGAGGGCGAGTATAGACTTTGGACCAAAAGTTCTTTAACAATAGGGTTTCGGTTAGAGAGTGAATGTCAATATCAGCACATGTTTAGGGTCACTCACAATGATGAACTGGGGAAAATATGTAGCAAAGCAGATATCAATAGAGATATTAGGAAATCAGGTATAGTACAAAGTGAGTGATAATATTAGACATTTTCAACAGGGTTGAACTTGACTGTATAATCTTAGGGAAAAATAAATATGGAGTCACAAATAGATTGACATTTGAGAGCATTAGGCAATTTAGACATAGATGTTTTAGTAATCCATGGTCAATTTCCATTTAGGCTTTGGTACAATCATAAAGGTGAACTTTGCATTTTGTGTCCAGATTATTACAGTGATAAAATGTATATGTAGATCAGGTGGAGTATTTCTTCCACTGTTTCTGGGAGCAATATTTTGAAGATGCATAAATTAGTATTGGGGGTACAAATGGGTGTACCATGTGTTTATGAATATTGAGATAATGCATGAAGAGACCATACTGAGAATTAAAAATATAACTGGTTCCAACTTTAAATAATGGAATGAATTGATATCTGAAAATATACATGAAATCTTATATTGATACACATACATTCATTACAACCATTTATACATCTAATGGAAATATTAGGGTTATGGATAATCATGAAAATTGTGTATATTTTGCTTCAAAAATCATTATGAAAATCAAAAATAATGTGTTTGGAAAGAAGTTTCATGATAAGACCAGTCAAGTAACCTGCAGGAATACGTGTGTTCTGAAGCAGGAAGTGATTGAAAGTGAAACAAATACCTGTAAATTTGATAACTTTTGGATTAAATATATATCCTATGATGTGCAAAAAAAGAAGAAATAGTAATTTACCAGTGTTGAATAGGAATAAACGTCAAAATACATAACATGTCCCATAGGAATCAACTTGCTTTGATATTAAACTGGGTCAGTTACTATAAAAATATTAGGATTTGTGTGCACCGTTCACTGAAGTTAGCTTTCAGTACTAGGTAACAAATATGAATTTCAGGTGGATGAATATTTCTGGAATAATCTTCTGAAAAGTTGATTATAAATCCAAGTACATGAACATGAATAAGTTTATGGAGTGTATAAAAGACACATATATTTCATGTTTTGAAGAACCTGGAGAATATATATATATATACAAAAAACACACACAGAGACATTAAAAACTGGCAATATATATGCCAATAGAAATTCATCATGAAATATATATCATCCATTGAAGCAAAAATATTTATTTTACTAAACGTGGATTTAAGTAAAATGTTGTTAAACTAGGAAGCTCACCCATAGGTTGAATTTTCAGTTCCAACAGTGTTTAGGAGGAGTGATCTCTTCTCACAATTTGTATCTGCCATGTCATCCACCTCACAAAAATATAAGTGTGATACCAGGTAGGATTCAATATGTGCATTAAAAATACATGTTCTGAATAGGCTTCAGAGAAAGGGAAACAAGAATTCACATATTTGTTAACTTTAAATCACATGGAGAACTTTTTCATTTAAAAATTGACTAGATTTGTAACACCTACACTTTATCATGCAAAAGGCAAGTCCAACTATACAACAGGCCTCCTCTGAACTGGTTGTATTTCTATTTTGTTTGGGTTATTTTTCTCCATCATATTAGGATTAGTAGTGAGAGTCTAGTAGGGTATGGGTAAGTGTCAGGGATTCAGAATTTCGAATGGAAAATAGGAAAATTAATCTCATGTGTACTCAAATATGTGCTACACAAAAATCTCCCCACTCTGATCCAGAACAATGCCTTGACATTTCCTTCACCACAAGTAAGACACAATTAGAGGAGAAGAGTTAGAAAATTTGTGAATACATATCCGGAATGCAAAATGCTCAGGAGTTCACAACCTTGGAGTTGGGAGAGGAGTATCCAAAAGTAAGGGATAGGGTAAACACTCCACAAACATGAAGTTCTTTTGGCCTAAAGACTTCTTGACAAACTGCCTCTGAGTTTGGGCACTTAAAGTATATGTTGTTGTCAGGAGATTTAGCTTCCTTTGTAGTGAGACCATCAAATCTGGAATGGCATCTATGTGACCTGGAGGACATGGTTTCTTGTTTTCCAATGAACATTAGGCAGCAGTGATGAATTCTATCTTTGTCGGCAATTTTTGGCCACCTGGGTCTAAGTGTCTGCCCGCGTGGACTGTGAAGTCATTTGGTCATCCTCCACTTTTCGTGGTGTTTCTGGCTGCTGCACTCGTAGTTTGGTGTTGCTTCAAAAAATACAAGGAGTTCATCAGGGACACAGTGCTGGAGGGAGTTCTGTCAGGTGTGGTGGGTCAGGGTTTACAGGAGAATGCACCAACCAGGCTTCTATCCCACATAGCTTGCCCCCTTGACAAGAGCAACCTGATTCTGAACATTGCCCTGAAACCCCTCTATATAATAAGATGCCTTTACATATAAGGGTCTGCTGGCAGCAGCATGTCAGTCACAAGCCATTTGGAAGTCAAAGACATATTCACATGGCCCCACCACAGATGTTTATCACACACCTTCACACCACAGCTCTAGGCCCACTACTCAGCAGGCTCCAACTTACAGGCATCTCTGTTCTACTCCATTTTCATAAAACCCAGTCAATCAAGGCATTGTCTGGTACACTCATGATCAGGAACCAGATATCCAAAGGTTCTCCAGTGCCACCTGGTCATGGGAATTTCAAACCTTGCATGGTATTTATCTAGCCATTTTTCAAAAATGAATTTGAGACACTCTGGGTTTCAATTAATTCAGGAACCATTAAATGGTGAGGAAGCTCATTTCAATGAAAGCTCTAGAGAACTCTCATAGGCAAGGCTACAGAAACAGAGGCCAAATGGTAACATAAGCAAGGCCCATTGAGGTCTACAATGTTAGGTCCATGTGTGTTTTGACTCTCATTGATGGCTGCCAAGTCTTTCAGAATAAAATCATGTGATATCCTTGCAAAGATTCCCAGTTTTCTGTGCAAAGCCACCCTGGGCCTAGATCACAGATACCAAGAGCGAATCTCATGCGTGGCCTCCTAAAATCTCAAAACAATTCATGGCAATACTTCACTGAGGTCAGTTCCAGAAAGCAGTCTCTAAGTGGAATCACACAACAGTTCAAGCCCAGGTGAACACAGTTATCTCTTCCAACTGACACACAAATGACCACAATTAAAACCAAAACACTTCGACATGGTCCTCATTTTCTTCCATATAGACACTCATCATAACCTCTGGCTGGAGGTTTTCATGAGGAGCGCAGTCCAAGACAGTGTCCAAAATAAGCTCCCTTGCCACTCATTTGCTAAAGTCAGGGTGGCCTGGACATACTTTCTGTGAACCAGGCGTGATGAAATAGGCATGCTGTGAAGACTACACCGCTTCTCTACTTTGAGGCCAACTGACTCAGAGGTTAAGATTCTTTATGTGAATTGGAGTCATGAGAAAACCCAAGCACCTCTGCAGGGCTTTGGAGAACTCCTCTGACCCAAAGGATCCCTATTGATGGAAGTCAGGAACCTCACAGAGGAAGGCGAGACGTCATCCACAAGGACTGCTCTTTTGGCCATTTTGGTTTTGGATGCACACATGGGATCTTTCTTTAGATCCATCAGGTGCTGAGAATCTAAGCCACAGCCTCACACAGGGCCAAGAGGCTAAATCACACACATCCCTTTCCAAAGCAATAAAGCAAAGGGCCACAGGTGATGCCCATTCATTTCCATTTGAAAACTGTTTTCCTCAGGCTTCACAAAGGGGTGGCCTGAGGCAAAGAACTTCTTGAAATTAAGGGCAACAGAACATTATGTAAGCAAAAGGCCCAAAGCAGGGTTTCTCCACTGATACTTTACTGGTCACACTGATATCTGAGTTTTCTGAGATGCTCGCCATTCCCTGCAGATATCCAGTACATGGCCATGTCACAGAGCTTGGAGGTGGTACATATCTTGGACAAAAAAACATGAGCCAATTCTGGAGATTGGAAAGAATTCAGGAAGAAAATTGGTAATTAGGAAGATAGTAGGTGTTGCCCATCCTTAAGGAAAGCCGCAACCCATTCATAAATTGGGCAGGTTGAATGCTGGGAAGCTTTCTACTAGACAGGACAAATACATTGATGCATTCTCGTTTCTAATGTATACAACCACGGACACAGCGGAATACACAGACATAGAAACACTCGCCTTGTCAAACGACTTACTAGAAACAGTACACTCCAAAAAAAAAAAAAAAACTAACCGCCTTTCCTACCTATTCTCAGAAGATGAGACAAAATCATAAACCCACAACCACACCCACAAAGTCACCTCCTTCCCCCAAGTAGGTCTGTGACTCTACGGAGTGTCCTCTGACTGGTGGGCCATACAATGTTTCCCCGAAATGTCCTGTCCTGTCTCAGATCTGGTCTACTTGGCCAACTCTTTTAAGTTGTCAGAAGGGAATTTTGAGCCACTACCTGCTTTCTCAGGAAAGGCCCCTCTTCAGAGCTCTCCTTGCTTTTCGCATCATAATATCAGTAGGAACAAAGAAAGACTGACTCTGTCTTTGGTAAATCCAAGCAAGTGAGCCCACTGGGACTGGGACTGGGACTGGCTCTGTGTGCCTGGCTTCCAGGATCCCAAGTTCAGAGAGATCCATCATGAAGGAAGTGAGGTGAGGTCACTTCCTTCAGGAACTGAATGAATTCACTGTCTTGTAAACCATTTTGTCCTAATAGTTGCTTCCAAGGGTCCCATTAGATGGAGGGTTCCCCTACTTCCTCTGAAATGTTCACAAGTTAGAATGGTATGTCAACCTTAGGAACCCGGGAATAGCTTTCCACACAGGCCTGGTTTGGTCCTTCTCCTCTACATTAAGAAGAGAGAGGCTGATTCAGACACATCCCTTCATCCTGACCAGGGTGTTTGACATGGAAGATGACTTTTGATCTCTCAGGTCCTTCATAGATGACTATATCTTCTCCAGGGTTCATTTCTACATGGATCTTTGAAGTTCTCAGCAGGTGGAAGATCCCCTACATTCCTGTCTTGTAAGACCAACTCTGTCCCTGCTTTTCATTAAATTTAGATTGAGGGAACAGTGTATTCTTAGGGTTAATAAAATGTTTGAATTGGGTTAGGAATCATTCTGCGGGATGAATAATGGTATTGGGAACCTGCGATATTTATAAAAATATAGAGGTTAAATATATGAATAAAAACAGAAATCTAGGTAATTTTGAAGCCTAGAGGGCATTGGGCCCTTGATTGGGATACTTAACTTTGATTTACATTGTGCACAGATGTCTCAGAAAAATAGATATATAATGGCATAGAACCTTGTACCTTGGATGATTGAATGTCGAAGAGAACATCCAGTCAAAAACGGATAGTCGGTAGGATTAGGTAGATAGTAGGTTTAGGAAGAAGTGTCAATATAGGATTTGGAATATATGTTCTATCGCAATAGTGTTTTGGTTAGAGAGTGAAAGTAAACATAACTTCATGTGAAGGGTCAGTCACAATGATGAACTGGGGAAAATATGTAGGAAACCACATATCAATAGAGACATAATGAAATCAGGCAAAGTATAAAGTGAGTGATATGATTAGGCATTTTCAACAGGGTAGAGTTTGAATATATAATCTCTGGAAGAAACAAATATGTAGTCACCAACAGGATTGATAATTGAGAGGATTAGGCAACATGGACAGGAATGTTTTTAGTAATCCATGTTCACTTTCCATTCAGACTCCGGTACAATCATAAGTGTGACATTTACTTTTTGTGTCCCGAATATTACTGTGATAAAATGTGTATGTAGATCTGGTGACATGAGTATTTCTTACACCATTTCTGGCAGTAATATTTAGAAGACATATACATAAGTATTGGTTGTACAAAGAGGTGTGCCCTGTGTCTATGAATATAGAGATAATGCATGAATTGACCACACTGTGAATAAATAATATAGCTGATTCCACTTTAAATAATGGATGGAATTGATATCTGAAAATATTTAAGATATCTTATATTGATATAAAATCATTCATTCCAACCAGTTATACATCTATTGTTAATATTAGTGTTATTGTTTATCATGAACGGTGTCTGAGTTTCGCTTCAAAAATGATTATGAAAATTGAAAATAATGTGTTTTGTAAAGAAGTCTCATGAAAAGACCAGTCAAGAAACATGGATGAATACATGTGTTCTGAAGAAGGAATTGATTGAAAGTGAAACAAATGCCTATAAATTTGCGAAACTGTGGATGAAAAATATATCCTATGATGTGCATAAACTGAAGAAATCATAATGTACCAGTGTTGAATAAAAATGAACGTCAAAACACACAGCATGTCCCATTGGAATCTACTCGCATTGATGTTAAACTGGGTCAGTTACTGTAGAAATATTAGGATTTGTATGCAACATTCACTGAAGTTAGTTTTCACTAGTAGGAAAAAATATGTATTTCAGGTGGATGAATATTTCTGAGAATAATCATGTGAAAATTTGATTATAAATCCACATACATGAATATGAATGAATTTAGGAAGTGTGTAATAAGACACATATATTTCATATTTTGAAAAATCTGGAGACTGTATATATATATATATATATATATATATATATACACAGACATTAAAAAGTAGCAATATATATGCCAATCGAAATTCACCATGAAATATAAATCATCCACAGATGCAAAAATATTCATTTTACTGAACATGGATTTATGTATAATGTTGTTCATCTAGGAAGCTCACCCATAGGTTTAATTTTCTGTTCCAACAGTGTTTAGGAGCTGTGATGTCTTCTCGCAATTTGTATCTGCCAAGTAAGCCACCTCACAAGATTGTACGAGTGGTACCAGGTAGGATTCTGTATGTGCATATAAAAATACATGTGCTGAATATGCTACGGAGAAAGGGAGACACGAATTCATACATTTGTTTACTTTAAAAACACATGGAGAACTCTTTCAATAAAAAAATTAACTAGTTTATACCTTCTACCCAAAATAATGCAAAAGACAATTCCAACTACACACCATGCCTTCTCTGAACTGCTTGTATTTCTATTCCGTTTGGGTTATTTCACTCCACCATATTAGGATTAGTAGTCAGAGTCTAATAGGGTATATGTTAGTGTCAGGGATTTAGTATTCTGAATGGAAAATTGGAAAATGAATCCAATGTGTATGCAAATATGTGCTACACAAAATTTTTCCCACTCTCATCCAGAACAATGCCTTGACAATACTTTCACCCCAAGTAAGACACAATTAGGGAAAAAGAGTTAGGAATTCTGAGAATACAAATCTGGAATGGAATATGATCAGTAGTTCACAAACTTGGAGGTGGTAGAGGAGTTTCCAAAAGTAAGGGACAGGGTCAAAACTCTCCATATAACAAGATGCCTTTACAAATAAGGGTCTGCTGGCTGCATCCTGTCAGTCACAAGGCATTTGGAAGCCAATGGCAGATCGAAATGGCCCCAGCGCATATTTTGTGTCACACACCTGCCCAACATTGCTCTAGGCCCACTGCTCAGCAGGCTCCAACTTACTGGCATATCTGATCTACACCATTTTCATGAAACCCAGTCAATCAAGGCACCGTCTGGTATACTCATGATCAGCAACAGGACATCCAAAGTTTCTCCAGTGCCACCTGGTCATGGGAATTTCAAAAATTTCATGGTATTTATCTAGCCATTTTTCAAGGATGAAGTTGGAGGCACTATGGGTTTCAATTAATTCAGGAACCATTAAATGGTGAGGAAGCTCATTTCAATGAATGCTCTGAAGAACTCTCACAGGCAAGTCTTCCCAAAGAGTGGCCAAAAGGTCACATGAAGCCAGACCCATTGAGGTCTACAATGTGAGTTCCATGTGTGTTTTGACTCTCAACTATGGCTGCCAAGTCTTTAAAAATAAAATCATGTTATATCCTGGCTGAGATTCCCAGTGCTCTGTGGAAATCCACACTGGCCTTAGATCTCAGTTTCCAAGGGTCACTCTCATGCGTGGCCTAATAAAATCCCGACAAAATTTATGGCAATACTGCTCTGAGGTCAGTTCCAGAACTCAGTCTCTAATGGGAGTCACACCAGAGTTCAAGCCCAGGTGGACCCAGTCATCTCTTCCAACCACGATACAAATGTCCACAATTAAAACCAAAACACTCCCACATGGCCCTCATCTTCTTCCATATAGACACTAATCATTACCTCTGGTAGCAGGTTTCCATGAGGGGCGCAGCCCACAACAGTGTCCAAAATAAGCTCCCTTTTTCCCTCATTTTCCTAAAGTCTGTGTGGCCTAGACACCCTTCCTGTTAACCAAGAGTGATCAAATAGGCATGCCGTTAATGCTGCTTTGCTTCTCCAATTTGAGGCCAAATTACTGTGCGGTTTAGATTCTTTATGTGAACTGGAATCATGAGAAAACCCATGCACCTATAGGCTAGCCTCTACAGGGCTTTAAATATCTCATTTGACCCAAAGTATCACTATTCTCACTTAATGGAGGTCAGGAACTTTACATAGGAAGGCGAGAGACTTCATCTACAATATCTGCTCTTTTAGCCATTTTTGTATTGGATGCACACATGAGATATTTCTTTGGATCCATCTAGTGCTGAGAATCTAAGCCACAGCCTCACACAGTGCCAAGAGGCTGATTCAGACACATCCCTTTCCAAAGCAATTAAGCACAGAGCCACAGGTGATGCCCATTCATTTCAATTTGAGAACTCTTTTCTTCAGGCTTCACAAAGGGGAGGCCTGAGGCAGAGACCTTCCTGACATTCAGGGCAATAAAACAATAGGTAAGCAAAAGGCACAAATCAGGCTTTCTCCACTGAGACTTTACTGGTCATACTGATATCTGAGTTTTCTAAGAAGCTCGTCATTCCCTTCAGGTATCCAGTACATGTCCATGTCACAGAGCTTGGAGGTGGTACATATCTTGGGCACAAAAGCATGAGCGTATTCTTTAGAGAGGCCAGAATTCAGGAAGAAAACAGGAACTTTGGAGGATAGCAGATGTTGCCCATCCATAAGTCAAGTAGCAGTCCATTCATAAATTGGGCAGTATGAAGGCTGGCAAGCTTTCTACTAGACAGGACACATCCATTGATGCATTCTCTCTTCTTATGTCTACAACCACGAACACCGTTTTATATACAGACATAAAAACACTCGCCTTGTCAAAGTACTTACCAGAAAGAGTTCACTCAATCCAAACAAACCACCTTTGATACCTATTCTCAGAACAAGTGAAAACCACAAACCTACACCTACACCCATAAAGGCACCTCCTTTCCCTAAGTAATTCTGAGACTATTTGGAGTGTCCTCTGACTAGTGGGCCACAGTATGTTCCCTTTAAATGGCATGTTCTCTCTCAGATCTGTCCTCCTTAGCCAACTCTGTAAAGTTGTCAGGAGCCAGCATTGAGCAACTACCTTTTTCTCAGGAAAGGCCCCTCTTCAGAGCTCTCTTGGCATTTTGCCATCCTCACATCAGTAGGTACCAAGAAAGACTGACTCTGTCTTTGGTAAATCCAAACAAGTGAGACCACTGGGACTGGGACTGGGACTGGCTCTGTGTGCCTGGCTTCCTGGATCCCAAGTTCAGATAGTTCCATCAACAAGGAAGTGAGGTGAGGTCAATTCCTTCAGGAACTGAATGAGGTCACTGCCTTGGCAACCACTTTGTCCTAACATTTGCTTCCAAGGGTCCCATGAGATGCAGGCTGCCCCTACTACCTGTGACAGTTTCACAAGTTAGAATGGTATATCAACCATAGGCACCTGGGAACAACTCTCTAAACAGGCCTGGTTTGGTCCATCTTCTCTACATTAAAATTTGAGAGCCTGATTCATACACAACCCTTCATACTGACCAGGTTGTTTTCCATGGAAGATGACTTTTGCTCTCTCAGGTCCTTCATAGCTGCCTACATCTTCTCCAGTGATCATATCTGCATGGATCTTTGAGGTTCTCAGCAGATGAACAATCCCCTACATTCCTGTATTGTAATACCAACTCTGTGCCTGCTCTTCTGTAAAGTTAGATTGAGGGAAGAGTGTATGGTTATGTTTAATAACATGTTTGATATGGGTTAGGAATTATTCTGCTGGATGAATAATGGTATTGGGAACCTGAGATATTTATAAGAATATAGAGTTGGAATATTGTAATGGTCTGGCAGGCATAGGAGGAAGAGACCACCAAGAGACTGTCTCATGCAACAACAAAGGGTTTATTGAGGGTCCAGCATGCTGGGGCTCAGAGCTCACTTGAATAGAGCAGAGAGTCCTGAGAACAGCTTAAACAGAGCTTATATACTTTCCTTGGAGAGGGCAGGGAGGAAAATTTATTGATGCGTCAGGGAGAGTGGGCAGTTTGCTTTCAACGGGATGATGGAGTACATTCTGCAGTTTGGCAGTTGGGGACAGCACATTCTGGGAACAAGATTAGCAAACAGTTCTCAAGATTTCAACAGTGTTTTATTAAGCATACAGAAAAATAGAAAGTGACAAGTACCTATTTTATTAACTTTTTATTCCCCAATTCTTCTTCTGGTTACTTTTAATCATGAAAGTGATCATTGAAGGGTGTCACATTTTATGTCTCCTAGTGGGGTATATTGTTGTCTGATTACCATAAGTTTAAATTGTCCAATTTGAGCTTCGAGAAAGGAAACTACATGGTTGAGCCAACAGGGTCCTACAGTTAGCAATAATATGAGGATTATTAATGGACAGGCCTGGGCTTATGAAAGCATAGTTAACCAGAGGGACTGTGTGAACCAAGACTCAAACCACCCTTTTTGGGCCTCTCTCTCTCGTTGACACTCTTAAAGGCATTTTCTTAATATACTCATAGGTTCTTATACAACTCCAGTATGGTCGGCATAAAAACAACCTTCTTCCCTCAATGCAGCACAAAGTCCTCCTTCTCTCATGAAGAAAAGGTTTAACCCTCGCCTGTTCTGTAAAACAACTTCAGAGAGAGAGGTTAAACATTCCTGTAAAGCTGTGATGGAGGTTTTATTATCTTTAATTTTTGGTCTATTGCTGCTTCTAATTGGGTCATTTGTTGTGTCCCATGGACTAGGGTTCCTGTGCTCACTCCTGCAGCAACTCCTATTCCTAATAGGATGGCTAAAGTGAGAGATACAGGTTCCCGGTGGGAACAGGTTGTATGCCCTCCGATTTGATCTTTAAATGAACATGCATCATCCTAGAACACTCTGGGAAACATCTGCACCATTACATAATTAATCACATCTGTTGACCATTTCATGAAAACATAAACAATGTTTAAGTATATAGAATTATACTGTTGTAGGTACGGAAAAGGAAAGGAATCTAAGATAGCACCGAAGACAGGGAAACAGCCCTATTTGGTTGCAAACGGATTTAGAGGGTATTGCTTCTGTTGTAATCAATTAATCTTCTGAACCCCAAGTTTAGGTAGTTTCAGAATTTGTACCCAACATGTAAGGGAAGGGGCTCAGAAGTTCACAGTCTGCAGAAGTTCACAAAAAGCAGTTTTTGTTTCTGTTATTTTTTCCTCTGTTCTCGGCAAGTTAACTTTTCAAGGACACTTGGGACAGGGAGAGCTTTTTTTTTTCTCTTTTTTTTCTCCCTGCCAGCTGTTACCATGGAGCCTAGTTGGTAACTTCTTTACTTAGAATTGTAGCCATCTCTGAGAATCCCCAGCTCAAGGCCAGAGGCCTTGTTCACTTATTTTGTGAAAAACTCGTAAGGGGGTGTCTAGCTTAGGAGTGCTGATTTTTCCAGCCACTGGCCAAGTAGAACAGGGCGACATGAAAACACGGAGTTTATCTACATTGAATTCTTTTATAGGGACTCTTTTGCTGAAAGTCCTAAAGTCAGCAATGGTGAAGACTTCTGGAGAAGGTCATATAAGACTTTTCTGTGGGCCTGGTGAAGAGGGGCAAGACGTGGAAAGCAAGGCTGAGAGCAGCTCCGTTTATCTGAGAATTAGGAAGGAGAGATGTAAAAGAATATTGGGAAAGGGGTTTGTGATTTTCCTGGCAACAAAAACTTGAGCAGTAGAACAGGTAGAGCAGAGGGGACGACAGGAGTGAGTATCCCAAAAAGCCTGTGAGGGACTTTAAATTCTTAGTCACCTGTTTTCAGTGATGACAAGGCAACTTTAAAGGTCACTTTCATTACATCTTGGATAGTGGTCTGAGGGATCTCCTCAGCTGGTTTGAGCTTTGGGTTAGCTGGTAAGAGGACCTGATGGGACCTGTTCTGGGCACTTACTGGAGAAAAGAGGACTGAGTGGGTGGAGGGGTACCTCAGTACCTGATACCTCAGCAAGGGCGCAATTGTCTGAGAACCGGCCGAGGTTTGGTTTTTTGATCTAGTAAATGGAGGGGAGAAATCAGGTTGCTCAGGTGGGAGTGAAAGCAGAGAGTCTGGAGCAGAAGGCTGAGGGTTAGGATCTATTGGAGAAGCATAGTTCAGGACGTGAGTGAAGGAGGGAAAAGGTCTTCACATAGGGGAATCTCCTTCCACCCTTTTGATCACTTGTAGAAGTTAAAAATGTCATGCATAATTTGAGGATCTAGAGAGCCTTCTGGGGTCCATCAGTTTTGGTTGTCTAATTGGTAATATGGCCAATGCTGTGTACTGAATTTGATGGGGAGTTTGGGTTCCACCAGGCAGTCCCTGTATGCTAACATCCCCATGACTTACAGAAGAAGTTGGCTTTTTCCCCTCACAGCCGTGGCTCTTTGTGGCTTTGATAGTCTGCCATGCAAACATAGTAATCTGGGCTAGCCAACCTGCATCTTGCTCGCGTGTCCCTACATCCATAATGTTTGTTTCCATTATCGATGATACAGAAGGTATTTAATAGAATTTTAGTGGGATCCACTTTATCAGATATATCCCAATAGGAAAAACCTATAGCCAGCTGACAAATGTCTGGGTGGAGAGATGGCCACCAGGTCCCTATGGGGGCTGTAAGCGAGATAGACCATACTTCTTCTCTAGTAGGATTTGTGATCAGCCATCGCTAATGAACCACCTGATGAGGTTTAGGACTACTGGTGGCCAAGGGGAGAGTCTATAGCCTTATTCATATGGTGAATACACAATTTGAAAGGGTTACTAGTCATTTCCAGTTTCCAGCAAGAGTCTGGACAGAGCGCAGGCTTGAGATGAGAGGCATGGATCCAGGAATTGATTCCGTATACATTTACTGATGTAGGTGTTATAAGTAGTACCTGGTATGTTCCTTTCCATCGGGGTTCCAGGAATGAAACCTGATGTCTTCTTATGTAGATGAAGTCTCTTACATTATATTGAAGTGGAGTCCCCTTGTCCCCAGTTTGGTAGGCCGTGGCCAGCTGTTTGAACAGATATCAATGAGTTCTTTCAAGAGCTTTAAGTCTGTCAAGCTAGGGGGTGTGGAAGGGATCCTTAGGTCTTAGAGTTGGGGTTAGGTCCCTTCCTGGAGGAAGGGCACCATAGAGAATTTCACAGGTGGTGAGGTTACACAAAGAAACAGAGGGAGTATTTCTTGCATGAAACAGTGGATAAGGCAGGAGCATAGTCCAATCTTTTATGCAGGTCTCTAAGAGTAATTTCGTAAAGGTCTATTTAATGGTTCTATTTATTTTTTCTACCTGTCCTGAGTTCTGGGGTATATAAGCATAATGTAACTACCAATTAATAACCAGGGTACTGGTTAACCTATTCTCAGAACATGAGACAAAAAAGAATCCCACACCAACACCCACAAAGGCACCTGCTTCCCCCAAGTACATCTGTGACTATCTGGAGTATTCTCTGACTGGTGGGTCATACTATGTTCCCCAAAAATAGCCTGTCTTGTCTCAGATCTGGTCTTCGTGGCCAACTCTGCGAAAATTTCAGGAGCCAGCATGAGCCACTACCTGCTTTCTCAGGAAAGGCCCCTCTTCAGAGCTCTTCTGGCATTTGGCCATCCCCACATCAGTAGGTACCATGAAAGACTGACTCTGTCCCTGGTAAATCCAAAGAAGTGAGCCCACTAGGAGTAGGACTGGGACTGGCAATGGGTGCCTGGCTTCCTGGATCCCAAGTTCAGAGAGTTCCAACACCAAGGAAGTGACGTGAGGTCACTTCCTTCAGAAACTGAAAGAGGTCACTCCCTTGGCAACCACTTTGTCCTAACAGTTGCTTCCTATGGTCTCTTGAGATGGAGGATGCCCCTACTTCCTGTGACACTTTCACAAGTTAGAATGGTATATAAACCATAGGCACTCAGGAATAGCTCTCCACACAGGCCGGGTTTGATCCATCTTCTCTACATTAATAAGAGAGAGGCTGATTCAGATACACTCCTTTATCCTGACCAGGTTGTTTGCCATGGAAGATGACTTTTGCTCTCTCAAGTCCTTCATAGCTGCCTACATCTTCTCCAGGAATGATTTCTGCATGGACCTTTGAGTTTCTAAGCAGGTGGAAGATCCCCTACATTCCTGTATTGTAAGACCAACACTGTCCCCGCTCTTCTGTAAAGTTAGATTGAGGGAACAGTGTATGTTAGGTTTAATAACATGTTCAATTTGGGTTAGGAATCATTCTTCGGGATGAATAATAGTATTGGGAAACTCTCTCAGATCTGGTCTCCTTGGCCAACTCAGTGAAGTTTTCAGGAACCAGTGGTGAGACACTGCCTGCTTTCTCATGAACTGGCCCTCTTCAGAGCTCTCCTGGCATTTGGCCATCCTCACATCAGTAGGTACCAAGAAAGTCTGACTCTGTCCTTGGTAAATACAAACATGTGAGCCCACTGGAATTGGGACTGGGACTGACTCTGGGTGCCTGGCTTCTTGGATCCCCAGTTCAGAGAGTTCCATCACCAAAGAAGTGAGGTAGGTCACTTCATTCAGAAACTGAATGAGGTCACTGCCTTGGCAAACACTTTGTCCTAAAAGTTGTTTCCTAGGTTCCCATGAGATGGAGCCTGCCCCTACTTACTGTGACACTTCAAGCTAAGAATTGTATATCAAAAATCGGCACCCGGGAACAGCTCTCCACACATGCCTGATTTGGTCCAACTACTCTACATTAAGAAGAGAGAGGCTGATTCAGACACATCCCTTCATTTTGACCTGGTTGTTTTCCATGGAAAATGAATTTTTCTCTCTCAGGTCCTCCATAGCTGTCAACATCTTCTCCAGGGATCATTTCTGTAAGGACCTTTGAGGTTCTCAGCAGGTGGAAGATCCCCTACATTCCTGTATTGTAAGACAAACTGTGTCCTTACTCTTTTGTAAAGTTAGATTGATGGAAGAGTGTATGGTTAGGATTAATAACATATTCGATTTGAGTTAGGAATCATTCTGCAGGATGAATAATGGTATTGGGAATCTGCGATATTTACAAGAATAAATAGGTGAAATGTAAGTATGAAAACAGAAATCTAGGTAAGATTTGAAGCCCAGAAGGGAATTGGGCCTTTGATTGTGACACTTAGCTTTGAATTATGTTCTGCACAGATGTCTCAGATAAATCGATATAAAATGGCATAGGACCTTGTACCTTGGATGATTGAATGTCGAAGAGAATATCCAGTCAAAAGGGGACAGTAGGTGGATTAGGAAGATAGTAAGTAAGTTTAGAAAAAAGAATGAGTATAGGAATTGGACCAAAAGTTCTTTAGCAACAGGGTTTCGGTTAGTGAGTGAATGTCAATGTCAGCACATGTGAAGAATGAGTCACAATGATGAACTGGGGAAAATATGTAGGAAAGCAGATATCTATAGAGACATTATGAAATCAGACAAAGTATAAAGTGAGTGATAGTATTAGATATTTTCAACAGGGTTGAATTTGAATATATAATCTTAGGAAGAAACAAATATGTAATCATTAATAGGATTGACATTTGAGAGCATTAGCCAAATTGGACATGGATTTTTTTAGTAATCCATGTTTACATTCCATTTAGTCTTTGGTACAATCATAAGTGTGAACTTTGCATTTTGTGTCCAGAATATTACTGTGATAAAATGTTTATGTACATCAGTTGACAGAGTATTTCTTCCACCATTTCTGGGAGCAATATTTTGAACATATAAATTAATATTGGGGGTACAAAGAGGTGTACCCTGTGTCTATGTATGTAGAGATAATGCATGAAGAGACCATACTGTGAATAAATAATATAACTGATTACACTTTAAATAATCGATTGAATTTATATCTGAAAATATGCAGAAAATCTTATATTGATATACAATAATTAATTCCAACCAATTATACATATAATGGTAATATTACTTTAATGGTTTATCAAGACGGGTGTGTGAGATTTGCTTCAAAGCGATAATGGAAATTGAAAATAATGTGTTTGGAAAGAAGTCTCATGAAACGAGCAGTCAAGAAACATTAAGGAATACATGTGTTCTGAATCAGGAAGTGATTGAAAGTGAAACAAATGCCTATCAATTTGATAAATTGTGGATGAAATATTTATCCTATGATGTGCATTAACTGAAGAAATAGTAATGTACCAGAGTTGAATAAAAATGAACGTCAAAATACACTTCATGTCCCATAGGAATCTATACGCATTGATGTTAAACTGGGTGAGTTACTGTAGAAATATTAGGATTTGTGTGCACCATTCACTGAAGTTTGTTTTCAGTACTAGGAAACAAATATGTATTTCAGGTGGATGAATATTTCTGATAATAATCTTGTAAAAAGTTGATCTTAAATCCACATATATGAATATGAATGAATTTAGGGAGTGTATAATAAGACACATATATTTCATATTTTGAAAAATCTGGAGAGTATATATATATATATATATATATATATATATATATATATATATATATATGAACATGGGTTTATGTATAATGTTGTTCAACTAGGAAGCTCACCCATAGGTTGAATTTTCAGTTCCAACAGCGTTTAGAATGAGTGATCTATTCTCACAAATTGTATCTGCCAATTCATCCACCTCACAAGAATGTACGTGTGGTACCAGGTAGGATTTGATATGTGCATATAAAAATACATGTGCTGAATAGGCTACAGAGAAAGGGAGACAGGAATTCAAATATTTGTTAACTTTCAAACACATGGAGAACTATTTAAATTGAAAATTTGCTAGATTTATAACTCCTACACTACATAATGCAAAAGGCAAGTCCAACTATGCACCATGCCTCCTCTGAACTGCTTGTATTTCTATTTTGTTGGGGTAATTTATCTCCATCATATTTGCATTAGTAGTCAGAGTCCAGTAGGGTAGGTTTTAGTGTCAGGGATTAAGTATTTCGAATGAAAAATTAGATAATGAATCCAATGTGTATGCAAAGAATCTTCCCATTCTCATCCAGAACAATGCCTTGACATTACATTCGCCCCAAGTAATACACAATTAGAGGAGAAGAGTTAGAAAATCTGTGAATACATATCTGGAATGGAAAATGCTCAGGAGTTCACAAGCTTGGATGTGGAAGGGGAGTTTCCAAAAGTAAGGGACAGGGTTGATAGACCCAACCTGATCATTTATTAAAATTGGGAGCCCACTTGCCAGAAAGCCATGAAAAGATAATTTTGGATTTATTATAAATTACTGCAAATTCTGAACCTGCTTGGAATGTTTGCCCATGCCTTAAACTCACCCATGCCTGGCTCTCTGACCAGATTACAGCCCTCTCTGAAACTTTAGTGACACCTCATAAATATTTTCTTTCCCTGGCCAGACAACGAGTCTCTGAGGCTCTAATGGTCCTCATAATTTCTGATGTTGGGGTGAGCTTAAAAAAAATGTAAACTACCGTTAGTGTGATGCTTGTTAAAGTTCTGTTATCTGTAACCCCCTTTTTGTGCATCTTTCTGGGCTATATAGCTGGGCTATAGGAAAGGTGGGTTTGCTGTCTTGCTCCCGCCATTTTGGGAGGGAGAGGTAGCCTTTCCCTTTGAAATAATTAGCTTGCCTTAATTTGATTTTACTAGGAGTCAGTGGTCTTTACATGCGTTCCTGGTCTAATATTTTGGAGTTCCCCAGTGAGATGACCCTGCCGGACAAGATCACAAGACCAGACTGCTGTAAATTCTGAAGTTGGCCTTCCTTCCAGGGCTCCAAGCTTGAGAGCAACTCTAGGGTTTGTGCAACTTGAGATGGTCCAAGGCCTTGGAGTTAGCCTTCAGTTCAGGGAGCACTGCAGTGAACCACCGCATTAAAATTATTAGCAAGCACCTGGTGGAGGAGGCATCCATAGGTAATTGGTGCCTTTATAACATCTGATATCCGGTTAAGGGAGATCTCTTCTGATGACAGAGAGGTGGACTGAGGAGGCTCACATATACTGCTGTCTGGGACAGTAACAAGAATCATTCTGTCATCTGTTCTGTTCTCTAGGGAATTCATCTGGAAGGGTAGAGAGGTGCCAACGGGCACGCATGCGCTCCTACGGGGAGCTTTAGGAAGACATTGCATTGCTCCTCTGTTTTCCTGTTTCGGCGCCGGATTTCTGTTTTTTTTTTTGTTTTTTTTTTTTGTTGTTGTTTTGTTCTGTGTTCTATATGTTTTTTGTTTGTTTGTTTTTATGCATTTTGTTGTGTGATTTCTGTGGTGAAAACTTAAGGATATCGGACATGAAAATAAAGCAAGTAAGCCTGACACCCTTTGGACTGAGTTTAAAGGAACTGCATTGAACTTTACACCCGTTTGTTAAGCAGTATGATAGAAGCCCCTAGCTGGCTGCCTGGAGCACACTCACTGCAGAGGGCAGTGCCTGCGGGGGACCTAAGAACTGAGTATCTCCCAGGTTAATAAGTGAAACTCCTTTAAAATCCCTTGTCCCTCCAGATAAAGAGAGTCACAACCTTTTGGCAGAGTCCCTGTGTTTATCTTTGTTAGCAAAGCAATAAACCTTCGTTTTTCTTTTTCTCAAAACCCTGTCCTCATTTTTGAATTGGCATTAATTGGCTTCAAGTTCAGGAACCCAACTTTAAGTTACAAATTTTGATAACCCACCCGCACCCTGGAACTTTTTGAGAGCTGACTACAGAAATGTTAGGAGATGGAGCATGCTTGTGGTGGAACTGAAACAGAGGAGCAAATCCTGTAAGTAAAAGGAGGGACTGAGGGACTCCCAGCAGCTGCTGAAGCCTTATTTTTTCAGAGAATTCCCTAGGTCTTTCCCTGCAATTTAACGATAATGCCACCTCTGTCATCTTAAAAAAGAGGGAAAAAAAGGGGACACTAAATGCAGGAAAGTCACTATGGAGACCCTTGATTTTACATTTCAGGATGCTCCTCTGTGAAAACATCTGGTCCCCTTGTGGGGACATCTGTGGTGCAACTGGTGTAGGAGATTTTTCTCTTATCTGCTCTGTTTTAAAGGCTTCTGTCTGTCAGTCATAGTCTGGAGCTCCTTTCTGTCTCTCGTGTGTCTTTGTTTCTGGCACTTTAAGACATGTGCAATAATGTGTTGATATTATATATTGTTTCTTGGGAATGATTTTACCTGAATGTGTGTCTAAATGATGATGTTTTATTGTAACAATCTGGTAGCTTATTGGGTTTTTGAAGCATTGCAGAATCTTGCCGTTAAAAGTCAGATTGAGATAATTGTTTAGTTTATGATTTCAGATAATTCATGCCAGAGAACTTAAATACTTAGGATGGAAAACTAAAGAACTCTACTTCCAAGTTGGCAAGAAATTTTCCAATCATTCAGTCTTTTTTTTTTCACCAATTTTTAATTGGGTAGCCTGGGAAAATGTCACTGTGTGTACCAGTGCATTAATTTGGACAAGGATAGTAAATCATAGTATGGTATCTGTTGACAACACAAGATGTAAAGATATAAAATTTTGTAAATTTTGTCTTAAGCTTGTATCAAAATTTTCAACATCCTATCTGGAAAATTATGGTTAAAATGCGTTAGGCCTGAGGTGTCTGCTCAGAATAGCAGTTTTTTCCTGCTCCTTCCAGACCTCAGCCAGGACTTAGATTGAAATGCAAATGAAAGAAGCCTGCAAGATCAGTAGGAGACTGATATGAGGCTTAAGGAAAAAAAAAGTAAATAGTATGGTATTTACTAATTACTGGTCAGTTATTTTTTCTAGGACTCTTATTTTTTTCCTTAGATCCTTTAATTTTTCTAACTCATAATTTTGATCCTACAGACCTAGGTTAATGTTTTTCTGATCAGTTCTATCTTTGACCAACTGTGGAGTTTTTAAAACATGGCAATGGAGATTTCACCTGCTAAAAGCTACAAGGCCTTTACTATTATTATGTGTGCACACTTTTGTTATTTGTTGTATGTCTATATATATATATATTCTTAATCATATATATGATACAGAAATTAACATATATAAGGAGCGCTCATAATAAAAAAAGCACTCATAAAAACAAATTTTAAGGGATGCCCTCTCTCACCACTTTGGTTCAACATAGTTCTCGAATCACTGGCCAGAGCAATTAGACAGACGAAAAAAATTAAAGGCATACAAATAGGAAAAGAACTCAAATTATCACTATTTGCAGATGACATGTTTCTATACCTAGCAGACCCAAAAGGGTCTACAAAGAAACTACTAGAGCTAATAAATGAATTCAGCAAAGTGGCAGGATATAATATCAACACACATAAATCAAAGACATTCCTGTATATGAGCCACAAATCCTCTGAAATGGAAATGAGGACAACCACCCCATTCACAATATCCTCAAATAAAATAAAATACTTGGGAATCAACCTAACAAAAGAGGTGAAAGACTTATACAATGAAAACTACAGAAACCTAAAGAGAGAAATATAAGAAGATCTTAGAAGATGGAAAAATATACCCTGTTCATGGATAGGTAGAACTAACATCATCAAAATGGCGATATTACCAAAAGTTCTCTATAGGTTTAATGCAATGCCAATCAAAATCCCAACGGCATTTCTTGTAGAAATAGAGAAAGCAATCATGAAATTCATATGGAAAAATAAAAGACCCAGAATAGCAAAAACAATGCTAAGCAGGAAGTGTGAATCAGGCGGGATAGCTATACCAGACTTCAAACTATACTATAGAGCAATAGTAACAAAAACAGCAGGGTACTGGTACCAAAACAGGTGGGTGGACAAATGGTACAGAATAGAGGACACAGAAACCAATCCACAAAACTACAACTATCTTATATTCGATAAAGGGGCTAAAAGCATGCAATTGAAGAAGGATAGCATCTTCAACAAATGGTGTTGGGAAAACTGGAAATCCATATGCAACAAAATGAAACTGAATCCCTTTCTCTTGCCATGCACAAAAGTTAACTCAAAGTGGATCAAGGAACTTGATATCAAATCAGAGACATGGCGTCTGATAGAAGAAAAAGTTGGCTATGATCTACATACTGTGGGGTTGGGCTCCAAATTCCTCAATAGGACACCCATAGCACAAGTGTTAATAACTAGAATCAACAAATGGGACTTACTCAAACTAAAAAGTTTTTTCTCAGCAAAAGAAAGAATAAGAGAGGTAAATAGGGATCCTACGTCCTGGGAACAAATCTTTACTCCTCACACTTCACACAGAGCCCTAATATCCAGAATATACAAAGAACTCAAAAAATTAGACAATAAGATAACAAATAACCCAATCAACAAATGGGCCAAGGGCCTGAATAGAAATTTCTCAGAGGAGGACATACAATCAATCAACAAGTATATGAAAAAATGCTCACCATCTCTAGCAGTCAGAGAAATGCAAATCAAAACCACCCTAAGATACCATCTCACTCCAGTAAGATTAGCAGCCATTAGGAAGTCAAACAACAACCAGTGCTGGCGAGGATGTTGGGAAAAGGGTACTCTTGTACATTGCTGGTGGGACTGCAAATTGGTGCGGCCAATTTGGAAAGCAGTATGGAGATTTCTTGGAAAGCTGGGAATAAAACCACCATTTGATCCAGCTATTCCCCTACTCGGTCTATTCCCTAAAGACCTAAAAAGAGCACACTATAGGGACACTGCTACATCCATGTTCATAGCAGCACAATTCACAATAGCAAGACTGTGGAAGCAAAACCTAGATGCCATTCAATAGACGAATGGATAAAAAATATGTGGCATTTTTACACAATGGAGTATTACTCTGCATTAAGAAATGACAAAATCATAGAATTTGGAGAGAAATGGATGGCATTAGAGCAGATTATGCTAAGTGAAGCTAGCCAATCCCTCAAAAACAAATGGCAAATGTCTTCTTTGATATAAGGAGAGTAACTAAGAACAGAGTAGGGACGAAGAGCATGAGAAGAAGATTAACATTAAACAGGGATGAGAGGTGGGTGGGAAAGGGAGAGAGAAGGGAAATTTCCTGTAAATGGAAGGAGACCCTCAGGGGTATACAAAATTACATACAAGAGGAAGTGAGGGGAAAGGAGGAAAAATATGAGGGGGGAGAAATGAATTACAGTAGAGGGGGTAGAGAGAGAAGAGGGGAGGGGATGGGGGAGTGGGGATAGTAGAGGATAGGAAAGGCAGCAGAATACAACAGACACCAGAATGGCAATATGTAAATCAATGGTTGTGCAACTGATGTGATTCTGCAATCTGTATATGGGGTAAAAACGGGAGTTCATATCCCACTTGAATCAAGTGTGAAATATAATATATCAAGAACTATGTAATGTTTTGAACAACCTACAATAAAAATTAATTTAAAAAAAGTGGATCCAAAGATCTTTAATTCACGTGATTAAAATTGTTCAATTTAAATTGGATAAACAGATAAAAATAAATGTTTTTAAATTTAAGCTTACAAGTTTTTATAGGTGTTCAAAAATCTAATAAAATATTAATATCTACAAAATGTGTAAAATGCCTTGATTCTAGGACTTTTCCTTCAACAAAAAAATGGTTTACACTCTTCAATACATTTGTCTAATATTTTAATAAATAAGTAAAGTAAATTTGATGTGGAATTTCTCATTCTTGAGTACATTTGTTAGATACCCGATTGATTTACTAAGGTCTGTATCAGATTGTAAAAATCAGTCATGTGTTAAAGAGACAAAAATTTCTGAAAACATAAGTTTACCCATAACATTGTGTTTATTAAGTTTTATTTTTTTGGGGGCAAGCAACCATAAAAATTAAACAACTGATTAAATAAGAACTGTTATTTTAGAGCACTCTACTGCCATTTCTTTAAAAGCTAAACTTGGTTAATCTAGAAATATCAATGTAATTTTGATGCTATTAATGTGCTCATATCTTCCAGGTATACAAGTCTGTAAGTTAGAAACATTTAAAGAGCATTATATCAAGCTGGTATTCTGAAGTTGTATGGTAAAAAAAATGTACTGGGGATTTATTTACCTGTTATCAATAAGATATGTAAAGTTTTATGTTACTTTTTTCATTGGGGAACAATTTAAATGTATTTTTAAGTTAATCAGAGCCTAATATATGTAAAGGTTAAAATCTTTCAGCCTTTCTTTAATCCATGTTTTAAATGTGATGTCATATGATGTTAGATAATGTTCATGTGACCTCAAACAATTTATGTAAACTTTGTAAAATGATATTTAAAAAACAATGATCAGCTTTAGAACTAAAACACTTAATATTTATAAAGAGGCCTGCCTTACCTGAGATAAGGCTCTGTGTCCCATCTTACTACATGTGAGAATGACTACAAAAGGAGTAGGTCAGATTTTATTTCATTTAAAGTTATGTTCAAAAGTTCTTTTGTTTTTCTGTGAAGATTACTAGGATCTCAAACAGGGCATATAATGTATAACTCAGCCAAAAAATTCAGGGTAGCTATTACAGAAACTAAGTATTTTTACTCTTGTTAAAAAATTTTATTTTTAATTTGCTTATAAGTGATCTAAAGATTCCCTGTTAGTCTTTTACAGAAGTGTTGCTTTAATAACACAACATGGGTTAATTTAAGATAATAAGTCATCACCTACAAGACAGACAGAATAATACATATCCCAATTAATGAAAAGATAAATAATAATTAAGTTATAGATATTAAAGCCCAGTACTCTCAATATAAGGCTGTTAAAATTTATTTGCTGGATGTTTAAGATTAGGATTTAAAATTAAAGTTAAATGAATCGGCCAAGAAAACAAATATTAATATTTTAAGGTATACACTTTATGTTAGCCTCCCAAAATAAGTAAGACTGGAGGTTACAAAGAAGGATTCTCAGACAGGAATGCCTGATAACTATAAAAAGAGACTATTAAGAGGAGCTGCCAGAGGCAGAAAATTTAGTTTAGGGCCTACAGATATTCCTAACCTACAGAGGTAGGCTTGGTGTTTGCTAGTACGATTATCCAGCCCTGAGTAACAGAATTAAAGGTTTCTCTATTAGACACAGAGGTCATACTAGAAAAAGGATTTTGCAAGATCAGATGACATTAAATTAATAAACTGTATCTTATGGGGAGGGACAACTGTAAAACAAAAAATTAAATATTAAGTTGACAGTCCTGATAACTGAGGATATTAAAGAATGGTGAGGGAACTTCTATACGGTGACATGTTCCAGCTGCTGCAACATTTATTCATTACTCATGGTTTTTGTTACTCTCATAGAAGAACCCATTCCCAGATGACTTTACAACCTGTTCTTCCCCAACCAGACTTCAAACCAAGCTGAAATCTAAAAGGCAACTCATGTCCCTCAACTAAATTCTAAAAGGCAACTCATGTCCCTCATGCCATGACCCTTACGTCACCCTCTCTCAGCGCAGAAGAATCCAAAATGCGTGAGGCCTCCCTTCTTACAACAATGGAGCCAAAAATAAATAGACTATCAATATACGTAATTAATTAAGTCAGGTAAAATCAGGGAGACCCATTTTGGGTGAGTTCTAGAAATTTGGAGACTGTTACCTGAGGGATTTAAATTTCCTCAGTGCACTTCCCTTAATCTATCAAAGATTTGAAAGGAACACATAAGAAAAGGGGGGAATGATAGGCCCAACCTGATCTTTTATTAAAATTGGGAGCCATATTGCTACAGAGCCATGATAAGATAATTTTGGCTTTACTATAAATTACTGCAAATTCTGAACCTGCTTGGAATGCCTGCCCATGCCTTGAACTCACCCATGTCTGGCTCTCTGACCAGATAGCAGCACTCTGTGAAACATTAGCGACACATCATAAATATTGGCCTTCCCTGGACAGACAATGACCATCTCTGAGGGTCTAATGGTCCTCACAAATTCTGATGTTGGGGCCAGCAAAAAAAAAAAAAAAAAAAAATATATATATATATATATATATATATATATATATATATAAACTACCATTAGTGTGATGCTTGTCCGAGTTCTGTTATCTCTAACCCCCCTTTTGTGTAACTTTCTGGGCTTTAAAGCTGGGCTGTAGGTAAGTTGGGGTTGCTGTCTTGTTCCGGCCGTTGTGGGAGGGAGAGTTAGCCTGGCTGGTGAAAATAATAAGCTTAGTTTAATTTGATTTTAATTGGAGTCAGTGGTCTTTTCTTGCATCCTTGTCTAACAGGTAAACACTCCACAAACATGGAGCTCTGCTGGCCTAACGACTTTTTGAGAAACTGCCTCTGAGGTTGGGCACTTGAAATATATGTTGTTTTCAGGAGCTTTAGCTTCCTTTGTTGTGAGACCATCAAAGCTGGCTCTGCATCTATGTGACCTGAAGAAATTAGTTTCTTATTTTCCAATGAAAATGAGGCAAAGTGCTGAATTCTCTCTTTGTAGGTAAACTGTGGCCACTGAAGGCTAAGTGTCTCCCTGTGTGGACTGTGTACCCAGTTAGTCATCCTCCACTATTCATGGTGTTTCTTGCTGCTGCACTGGGAGTTTGGTATTTGCTCTACGAAATACAAGAAGTTCAACTGGGACACAGTGCTGAAGGTAGTTCTGTCACGTGTGGTCGGTCAGAGTCTGCAAGAGAATGCACCAACCAGGATTCTATCCCACATAGCTTGCCCACTTGAAGATAGCAACCTGATTTGTAACATTGCCCTGAAACCTCTCCATATAACAAGATGCCTTTACATATAAGGGTCTGCTGGCTGCACCATGTCAGTCACAAGCCATTTGGAAGTCAATGGTAGATCCAAATGGCCCCAACACAAATGTTTTATCCCACACCTGCACACCACAGTTCTGGGCCCAATACTCAGCAGGCTCCAACATACTGTCATTTCAGTTCTACACCATTTTCATGAAACCCAGTCAATCAAACCACTGTCTGGAACACTCCTGATCAGCAACAGGACATCCAAATGTTCTCCTCTGACACCTGGTTATGGGAATTTCAAAAATTTCTTGGTATTTATCTAGCATTTTTCACGGATGAAGTTGGAGGCACTGTAGGTTTCAATTCTTTCAAGAACCATTAAATGGTATGGAAGCTCATTTCAATGAAAGCTCTGGAGAATTCTCACAGTCAAGGCTTCCCAAAGAGTGGCCAAAAGATCACATGAACCCAGGCCCATTGAGGTCTAGAGTGTGAGGTCCATGTTTGTTTTGAATCTCATCTATGGCTGCCAAGTCTTTCATAATAAAATCATGTGATATCCTGGCTGAGATTCCCGATGCTCTGTGGAAAGCCACCCTGGGACTTGATCTCAGTTTCCAAGGGCGACTCTAATGCGTGGCCTCCTAAAATCCCAAGAGAACTCATGGCAATATTTCTCTGAGGTCAGTTTCAGAACTCAGTCTGTAAGGGGAATCACACCAGACTTCAAGCCCAGGTGGACCCAGTCATCTATTTCAACCACCACACAAATGACCACAATTAAAACCAAAACACTCCCACATGGCCCTCATCTTCTTCCATATAGACACTCATCATAACCTCTGGCTGGGGTTTTCCATGAGGGGCAAAGCTCACGACAGTGTCCAAAATAAGCTCCCTTACCCCTCATTTGCCTAAAATCAGGGTGGCCTGGACACCCTTCCTGTGAACCAGTAGTGATCAAATATGCCTGCCATTTGTACTGCCCAGCTTCTCCAATATGAGGCCTACTGACTGTTTGGTATAGATTTTTTATGTGAATTGGAGTCATGAGAAAACCCAAGCAATTACGGGCTAGCCTCTGCAGGGTTTTGGAGAACTCATTTGACCCAATGGATCCCTCTTCTCACTTGATGTAGGTCAGAAACCTTACAGAGGAAGGCGAGGGACTTCAACCACAATGACTGCCCTTTTGGCCATTTTGGTTTTGGAAGCACAAAAGGAATGTTTCTTTAGATCCATCAGGTGCTGAGAATCTAAGCCACAGCCTCACACAGGGCCAAGAGGCTGATTCAGACACATCCCTTTTGGAAGAAATTAAGCAAAGAGCCACAGGTGATGCCCATTCATTTCCATTTGAAAACTATTTTCTTCAGGCTTCACAAAGGGTTGGCCTGAGGCAAAGACCTTCCTGACATTCAGGGCAACAGAACATTATGTAAGAAAAGGCCCAAAGCAGGGTTTCTCCACTGAGATTTTACTGGTCACACTGTTATCTGAGTTTTCTGAGATGCTCGCCATTCCCTTCAGCTATCCAGTACTTGGCCATGTCACAGAGCTTGGAGGTGGTACATATCTTGGACTCAAAACCATGAGCCTGTTGTGGAGAGTGGCCAGAATTCAGGAAGAGTACAGGAACTTAGGAATATTGTAGGTGTTGCCCATCCATAAGGCAAGCCACAGTCCTTTCATAAATTGGGCAGGATGAATGCTGTTAAACTTTCTCCTGGAGAGGACAAATCCATTGATGCATTATCTTTTCTAATGTCTACAACCAGAGATACAGTGGGATACACAGATATAGAAACACTTGCCTTGTCAAACAACTTACTAGAAACAGTCCACTCAATACCAAACAAATAGCCTTTCCTACCTATCACGCCTTTCCTACTGTATCAACATACACTAGTTATTCATCACCCCCTGCCCCGGTTATTTTGCTGCAGTGGGACTGCTGCAGATGGTGGCCCATACAGGGAGCCCTGGGACACTTGGGGGTAAGTGACGAATAAAAGCTGCCCATCCATAGATAGGATGGGAGCAAATCTGCTCATCCCTAGGCAGATAGGGGGAGAGGAAAAACGGTCATTTCAAAAAATGGAGAAGATTGATACAGTATGATTGTGTCTTGTTTTATCTCAGTGTATTGTATTGTCTTTGTGATGAAAATAAGGAAGGGGTGAGAAGTAAATTGATAATGGAAAGAGGCACCCCAGTGGAAACAAGTGCAATTAGGGCATGTGTTGATGGAAGCCCAGGAAGTCTAATCAGAAAGAAAAAGAAAGTTAAGAAGAAGAAGGATTATCAGGAAAAAAGTTTCAGCAAAAGGCTGTTACTGAATACTTTTCGTTTCCGGAGTGTGTGTGAATAGGCGCCTCGGCTGCCACATGCTCAAGCCAGTCACTGTGCAGCAAGGGCTTTTCAAGCAGTGGCAGCCGGCAATTCCCCGCCCCCAGCCTGGGGAGCGGGCCCCGTGGCAGTTTGAGTCCTGGACACTCCCCAGGGCCATCTGTGGCTGCCCAGGATGCTACAGCCAGCCATAGATGCTACTGGCTCCCTGATGTTTGGTCATTTTCAATGCCAATAACTAAGCTACAATGGTTCTCCCACACCCGGAAGATAATAAATAATAAGCACTATTAAGGCTTTTTTCAAATGTAAAAAACCTTGAGATAATGTACTAAATTTTTCAGAAGGTTGTTTTCTTAGCACCTGGTGGAATACTATAGAATTTTCTTTAGCCAGTGGTAGGAGTTCCTGCCTTCATCCCAGTGCCGGTGAGGACAAGGGTGGAAGAATTTCCAGTGTTGCTGAAAACCGGAGGAGACTTCGGCTGAGAAACGGAGGAGACTTTGGATCAAGCTAGCTGCCTTCAGAACTTTCCTGGGCTGTGATTTAAGCTAGCTGCCTGCAGAATTTACATGGACTGTGATTTAAGCTAGCTGCCTGCAGAACTTACCAGGACTGTGATTTAAGCTAGCTGCCTGCAGAACATACCTGGACTGTGGTTTACCTGAACTGTGAGTTAATCTATTGAGACACTGCTTTACCTGGACTGAGACAACAAACTGTAATCTATAACAAATTTTAACTCGGTGTCTTTGCTAACAGTGTCATTGCTGGTATTATTTCTCCAAGTGCTTCATCAATTGGCTTGTATTGTGACATTTTGTATCCTCCCTTTCTGTTTGTAGCAGGTTATTTATGGTGTTTCTGTAAAAACCACTGTGGTCTTTATTTAAATTAAATAAAAGGGGGAAATGTTAGAGTCTGTAAACATGTCAAAATAACACCTGGCATTTTGCCAGGGGAATGTTAGAGTGTGTAAACAAGTCTGGATGATGCCTGGCAAAATGCCAGAGGGAGTGGTTTGAGATGTAACAAAAGCGAGCCATTAAGTGTGGAGATTCCTGATTGGTTGACTGCAGTATCTAGTTTATGTTAATTAGATAACCTGGGTGGAATGTATAAATACCTCTATTGTCCTACAATAAATGGCTTCCACTCCTGCTATATCAACATACACATGTTATTCATAACCCCCACCCCCCGGTTATTTTGCTCCAACCGGACCGCGGCAGTATCTGCCAAGTCAGAAACCTCTCAAGTATGAACATGTGATACCAGGTAGGATTCTATATGTGCATATAAAAATACATGTGCTGAATAGGCTACACAAAAAGGGAGAGAGGAATTCACATATTTGTTAACTTTAAAAACACATGGAGAACTATTTTAATTAAAAATTGACTAGATTTATAACTCCTACCCTATATAATGCAAAAGGCAAGTCCAACTATACAACATGACTCCTCTGAACTGCTTGTATTTCTATTTTGTTTGGGTTATTAATCTCCATCATATTAGGATTAGTAGTCAGAGTCTAGTAGGGTATGGGTTAGTGTCCAAAATAAGCTCCCTTGCCCCTCATTTGCCTAAAGTCATGGTGGCCTGGACACCCTGCATGTGAACCAGGAGTGATAAAATAGGACTGCAGTTAATACAGCTCTGCTTCTCCAATTTGAGGCCTACTGAGTGTCAGGTAACAATTCTTTATGTGATTTGGAGTCATGAGAAAACACAACAACTTCTTCAGGGCACTGAAGAATTCATTTGAACCAAAGGATTCCTATTCTCACTTGATGTAGGTCAGAAACCTAACAAAGGAACGCAAGAGACTTCATTCACCATAACAGATCTTTTTGCCATTTTGGTTATGGATGCACACATGGGATCTTTCTTTAGATCCATGAGGTGCTGAGAATCTAAGCCACAACCGCACACAGGGCCAAGAGGCTGATTCAGACACATCCCTTTACAAAGAAATTAAGCAAAGAGCCACAGGTGATGCCCTTTCATTTCCATTTGAAAACTGTTTTCTTCAGGCTTAACAAAGGGGTGGGCTGAGGGAAAGAACTTCCTGACATTCAGGGCAACAGAAATATAGGTAAGAGAATGGCCAAAGCAGGATTTCTCCACTGAGACTTTCCTGGTCACACTGATATCTGAGTTTTCTGTGATTCTCCCATTCCATTCAGCTGTCCAGTACATGGCCATGGCACAGAGCTTGGAGGTGGTATATATCTTGGACACAAAACCATGAGCCTATTCTGGAGAGTGGCCAGAATTCAGGAAGAAAACAGGAACTTAGGAAGATAGTAGGTGTTCCCCATCCATAAGACACACCGCAGTCTATCCATCAGTTGAGCAGGATGAATGCTGGGAAGCTTTCTACTAGACAGGATGCATCCATTGGTGCATTCTGTTTTTTAATGTCCAAAACCACGTACACAGTGGGATACACCGAACTAGAATCACTCACCTTGTCAAACGATTTACTAGAAACAGTCCATTCCAAACCAAACAAACCACCTTTCCTACCTATTTTCAGAACATGAGACAAAACCACAAACTCACACCCACACCCACAAAGGCATCTCCTTCCCACAAGTAAGTCTCTGACTCTCCAGTGTGTCCTCTGTCTGTTGAGCCAAACTATGTTCCCCGAAATGGCCAGTCCTGTCTCAGTTCTGGTTGCCTTGGCCAACTCTGTGAAGTTGTCAGGATCCAGTGGTGAGCCACTACCTGCTTTCTCAGGAATGATCCTCTTCATATCTGTCCTGGAATTTGGCCATTCTCTCAGCAGTAGGTACCAAGAAAGACTGACTCTGTCCTTGGTAAATCCAAACAACTGAGCCCAGTGGGAGTGGGACTGGGACTGGCTCTGGGTGTCTGGCATCTTGGATCCCAATTTCAGAGAGTTCCAATACCAAGGAAGTGAGGTAGGACACTTCCTTCAAGAACTGAATGAGTTCACTCCCTTGGCAACCACTTTGTCCTAACAGTTGGTTCCAAGGGTCCCATGAGATAGAGGCTGCCCCTACTTCCTGTGACACTTTCGCAAGTTAGAATGGTATATCAACCATAGGCACCCGGGAACATCTCTCAACAAAGGCCTGGTTTGGTCCACCTTCTCTACATTTAGAATAGAGAGACTGATTCAGACACGACCCTTCATCCTGACCAGGTGGTTTGCCATGCAAGGTGACTTTTGCTCTCTCAACTCCTTCATAGCTGCCTACATCTTCTCCAGGTATCATTTCTGCATGGACCTTTGAGGTTCTCAGCAGGTTTAAGATGACCTACATTCCTGTATTGTAAAAACAACTCTGTCCCTGCTCTTCTGTAAACTTAGATTGAGGGAAGAGTGTATGGTTAGGGTTAATAAAAGGTTCGATTTGGGTTAAGAATCATTCTGCAGGATGAATAATTGTATTGGGAACCTGTAATATTTACAAGAATGTAAAAGTGAAATATTAGAATGAAAACAGAAATCTAGGTAAGATTTGAAGCCCAGAAGGGTATTGGGCCCTTGATTGGGATACTTAGCTTTGAATTATGTTCTGCAGAGATGTCTCAGATAAATCGATGTACAATGGCATAGGACCTTGTACCTTGGATGATGGAATGTCGAAGAGAACTTCTAGTCAAAAAGGGATACTCGGTATTATTTGAAAGATAGTCAGTAGGTTTAGAAAGCAGAGAGAGTGTAGGATTTAAACCAAAAGTTCTTTAGCAATAGGGTTTCGGGTAGAGAGTGAATGAAAATGTGAGCACATGTGAAGAGTCAGTCACAATGATAAACTGTGGAAAATATGTAGGAAAGCAGATATTAATAGAGACATTAGTAAATCAGGCAAATGATAAAGTGATTGATAGGATTAGACATTTTCAACAGGCTTGAGGTAAAATATATAATCTTAGGAAGAAACAAATATGTAGTGACCAATATGATTCACATTTGAGAGCGTTAGGCAACCTGGACATGGATGTTTTTAGTAATGCATACTCACTTTCCATTAAGGCTTTGGTAAAATCATAAGTGTGAACTTTGCTTTTTGTGTCCAGAAAATTACTGTGATAAAATGTATATGTAGATCAGATGACATAAGTATTTATTCCACCGTTTCTGGGAGCAATATTTTGAAGATATATAAATTAGTACTGGCGTTACAAATGGGTGTACCCTGTGTCTAGGAATATAGAGATAATGCATGAATAGACAAAACTTTGATTAAACAATGTAACAAGTTCTAAATTTAAATAATGGATTGAATTGATATCTGAAAATATACAGGAAATCTTATATTGATATGCAATCATTCAATCCAACCAGGTATCCATCTTATTTTAATATTAGGCTTATGGATTATCATAAAGAGTGTGTGAATTTTATTTCAAAGGTGATTATGGATTTCAGAAATAATGAGTTTGGAAAGAAGTCTCATGAAGAGACCAGACAAGAAACCTGGAGGAATACAAGAGTTTTGAATAAGGAAGTTATTGAAAGCGAAACAAATGCCTATAAATTTGTGAACTTGTTAATGAAATATATATCCTATGATGTGCATAAACTGAAGAAATAATAATGTACCAGTTTTGTTAAAAAATGAACGTCAAAATACACATCATGTCCCATAGGAATCTACAAGCATTGATGTTAAACTGGGACAGTTACTGTAGAAATATTTGGATTTGTATGCACCATTCACTGAAGTTTGTTTTTAGTACTAGGAAACAAATATGTATTTCAGGTGGATGAATATTTTTGAAAATAATCTTGTGAAAAGTTGATTATAAATCCACATACATGTACATGAATGAATTTAGGGAGTATATAATAAGACACATATGTTTCATATTTTCAAAAATCTGGAGAGTGTATATCTATCTATCTATCTATCTATCTATACACACACACACACACACACTCAAACAGACATTAAAATGTAGCAATATATATATATCATGAAATATATATAATCCACAGAGCCAAAAATATTAATTTTACTAAACGTGGATTTATGTATAATGTTGTTCAACTAGGAAGTCACCCATAGTTTGAATTTTCACTTCCAACAGCATTCAGAGGAGTGATCTCTTCTGACAATTTGTATCTGCTAAGTCAGCAACCTCTCAAGAATGTACATGTGATACCAGGTAGGATTCTAAATGTGCATATAAAAATACATCTTCTGAATAGGCTACAGAGAAAGGGAGAGAGGAATTCACATGGTTGTGAACTTTAAAAACACATGGAGAACTGTTTCAATTAAAAATTGACTAAATTTATAACTCCTACCCTATATAATGCAAAAGGCAAGTACAACTATACAACATGAATCCTCAAAACTTCTTGTATTTCTATTCTGTTCGGGTTATTATTCTCCATCATGTTAGGATTACTAGTCAGAGTCTAGTAGGGTATGGGTTAGTGTCCAAAATAAGCTCCCTTGCCGCTCATTTGCCTAAAGTCATGGTGGCCTGGACACCCTGCATGTGAACCAGGAGTGATAAAATAAGACCGCAGTTAATACTGATCTGCTTCTCCAATTTGAGGCCTACTGACTGTCAGGTATAGATTCTTTATGTGAATTGGAGTCATAAGAAAACCCAAGCACTTCTTCAGGGCTTTCAAAAATTTATTTGAACCAAAGGATCCCTATTCTCACTTGATGTAGTTCAGGAACCTAACAAAGAAAGGCAAGAGACTTCATCCATCATAACTGATCTTTTTGAAATTTTGGTTTTGGATGCACACATCGGATCTTTCTTTAGATCCATCAGGGGCTGAGAATCTAAGCCACAACCGCACACAGGGCCAAAGGGTGATTCAGACACATCCCTTTGCAAAGAAATTAAGCAAAGAGCCACAGGTGATGCCCATTCATTTTCATTTGAAAACTCTTTTTTTCAGGCTTCACATGAGGGTGGCCTGAGGCAAAGAACTTCCTGACATTCAGGGAAACAGATACATAGTAAGAGAATGGCCCATAGCAGGGTTTCTCCACTGAGACTTTCCTGGTCACACTGATATCTGAGTTTTCTGAGATTCTCCCATTCCCTTCAGCTGTCCAGTACATGGCCATTTAACAGAGCTTGAGGTGGTACATATCTTAAACACAAAACTATGTGCCTATTCGGGAGAGTGGCCAGAATGCAGGAAGAAAACAGGAACTTAGGCAGATAGTAGGTGTTGCCCATCCATGAGGCAAGCCGCAGTCCATTCATCAATTGGGCAGGATGAATGCTGCGAAGCTTTCTACTAGACAGAACACATCAACTGATGCATTCTCTTTTCTAATGTCGACAACCACGGACACAGTGGGATACACAGACATAGAAAGACTCGCCTTGTCAAACGACTTACTAGAAACAGTTCACTACAATCCAATCAAACCGCCTTTCTTTCGTATTCTCAGAACATGAGACAAAACCACAAACCCACACCCACACCCGCAAAGGCACCTCCTTCCCCCAAGTAGGTCTGTCATATCCGGAGTGTCCTCTGACTGGTGGGCCATACTATGTTCTCCCAAAATGGCCTGTCCTGTCTCAGATCTGCTATACTTTGCCAACTCTGTGAAGTAGTCAGGAGCCAGCGGTGATCCACTACCTGCTTTATCAGGATAGGACCCTCTTCAGAGGTTTCCTGGCATTTGGCCATCCTCAAATCAGTAGGTACCAAGAAATATTGACTCTGTCCTTCGTAAATCCAAACAAGTTAGACCACTGGGACTTGGACGGGTTATGGCTCTGGGTGCCTGGCTTCCTGGATCCCAAGTTCAGAGACTTCCATCACCAAGGAAGTGAGGTGAAGTCACTTCCTTGAGGAACTGAATGAGGTCACTGCCTTGGAAACCACGTTGTCCTAACATTTGCCTCCAAGGTTCCCATGAGATGGAGGATGCCCCTACATCCTGTGACACTTTCACAAGTTCGAATCGTATATCAAACATAGGGACCAGGGAACAGCTCTCCACACAGGCATGGTTTGGTCTATCTTCTCTGTATTAAGAAGAATGAGGCTGATTCAGACACATTCCTTAATTCTACCAGGTTGTTTGCCATTGAGATGACTTTTGCTCTCTCAGGTCCTTCATCGCTGCCTACATCTTCTCCAGGGATCATTTCTGCATGTACCTTTGAGGTTCTCAGCAGGTGGAAGATCCCATGCATTCCTGTATTGTAAGACCAACACTATCACTGCTCTTCTGTAAAGTTAGATTGAGGGAACAGTGTATGGTTACGGTTAATAACATTTTCATTTTCGGTTAGGAACCATTCTGCTGGATGAATAATGTTATTGGAACCTGTGATATTTATTAGAATACAGACGTGAAATATATGTACATAAACAGAAATCTAAGTAAGATTTGAAGCCCAGAAATCATTGGGCCCTTGATTGGGATACCTATCGTTGAATTACATTCTGCAAAAATGTCTCAGAGAAATCGATATACAATGGCATAAGACCTTGTAACTGGATGATTGAATGTAGAAGAGAACCTCCAGTCAAAAAGTGATAGTCGGTAGGATTAGGAAGATAGTAGGTAGGTTTTAAGAAGAAGAGTGAATATAGGATTTGGACCAAAAGTTCTTTAGCAATAGGATTTCGATTAGAGTGTGAATGTAAGTTTCAGAACATGTGAAGATTTAGTCACAATGATGAACTGTGGAAAAGCAGATACCAATAGAGACATTACAAAAACAGGCAAAGTATAAAGTGAGTGAGAGGATTAGACATTTTCAACAGGGTTGAGTTTGAATATATAATCTTTGGAAGAAACTAATTTGTAGTTACCAATAGGATTTTCATTTGAGAGCATTAGGCAACCTGGACATGGATGTTTTTAGTAATCCATGTTCACTTTTCATTTAGCTTTGATACAATCATAAGTGTGACCTTTGCTTTTTGTGTCCAGAATATTTCAGTGATAAAATGCATATGTAGATCAGGTGACATGGGTATTTCTTCCAACATTTCTGGGAGCAATATTTTGAAGACGTATAAATTAGTGTTGGGGGTACAAAGAGGTGTACCCTGTGTCTATGAATATAGAGATAATGCATGAAAATACCACATTGTGAATAAATAATATAACTGGTTCCACTTTAAATAATGGATTGAATTGATATCTGAAACTAAGTAAGAAATCTTATATTGATATACAATCATTCATTCCAACCAGTTGTACATCTAATGGTAATATTAGGGTTATGGTTTATTATGAGGGGTGTGTGAGTTTTGCTTCAAATGTGATAATGGAAATCGAAAATAATGTGTTTGGAAAGAAGTTTCAAGAAAAGACCAGTCAGAAACGGAGGAATACATGTTTTCTGAAGGAGGAAGTGATTGAAAGTGAAATAAATGCCTATAAATTTGTGAACATGTGGATGAAATATATATCCTATAATGTGCATAAACTCAAGAAATAGAAATGTACCAGTGTTGAATAAAAATAAACTTCAAAGTACATATCATGTCCCATAGGAATCTACTTGCATTGATGTTAAACTGGGTCAGTTACTGTAGAAATATTAGGATTTTTTTTTTTTTGGTGTTATACTACAATTTATTTTAGCACTAGAATGCCACAGAATGTAGAGGAAAGAGCAATGGATTTTTAGTTATAGCACTAATAATCCAACATTTAATGACTTTTTTGGGGAGTCTAGAAATTACATAAGGCTATGTAACATATATTTTATTATTTAACATTCATAAATGCTTGGGATTTTAGTAATATTTCTAGTTTTTTATTTTTTATTTTTTAAGTTGTTGATGGATCTTCATTTTCTTTATTTGTATGTGGTGCTGAGAATAGAACCCAGTTCCTCACACATACTAGGCAAACATGTTAACACTGAATCACAAACCCAGCCGCTCCACTTTTGTCTTAACATCGAACACGCCTCTCCCTCTTCTTTACTCACTTTCTTCCTCATTTTTCCCCTTCTCTCTCTTCCTTTTTCGTTTTTCCTCCATATCTATTTTTCTCTCATGGCATTACAAACAGTTGTATGCTATGAAATTTAAATTTGAGACTGTTTTTTATAGTCACTATTTTTTTTTAAAAAAATTAATAATTATAATCACCTGATAGATATATTACAATACATTTATTATACATATGTGTCTATATTCATGCATATGCATTACATATATTATGTATATATATATATATATATATATATATATATATATATACATATATATTTAAAAGTACTTTGATTAGCCTGTTAGAAATAATATACACCAAGACTTTCTTAATTCTGAAGTCTTCCAGAATTAACATCTTACAATGAAAATCAAATAAACATATTTAATAAAAAAGGTATCATTCTTTATTATCAATATTGATAATTTAATGTTTTTTATCACGTTACGCTGTAATATGGCATATTATATCTTATGAATTAGAGAAATTTTTTTGAACAACCTATTATTTAAGGACCATATGCACTGACATTTTAAATGGCTTTCTTATGATTTCAATTTCTATCAATTATGTATTAATTGCCAAATACTTATTTTAGTACTTTTCATATTCATAATTGATATAAAGTGAATTGTTTAATTTTTCTGGTAATTAGTTACTTATTACAGTAGGGACATTTTTAATAGTTCTAAATTTTTATAAGTAAATGGTACAAAGATATTTTCATGCAAAATTAAGAATAATTGCATGCTCTAAATGTTTGATTGTTGATACATATAATACAGAGCTTTTGATGAGTCTCTTCCCAGTAAAACATAAAATGCAAAGATATCGTTGGGTATGTATGTCCAAATAAAGATAATGAAAAATACACATTATCAGCTAGAAACTATTAAATAAAAGATGAAAAGAACAATCCAACATATTGTACCAACTTATCAGATGAGGCAGTATTCTGAAAGAATAGCCTAAGACTAGACCTGGTCCATGACAAAATATTTACCAAAAATTGAAATATGAAAAATATAGGAAATGCTATGAATTTTTCATGAAGGTAGGTGGATTATCCTTTAATCTCAATTAAGTGTATTTTCAAAAGCCAGTTTTCTGGTAAAATAAATTTGTGATAGATACAACTACACAAAACAAAGTTTCTGCTTAGCAAAATGAATGCATCTCAACACTTTTTTAGCTGATTTCTTGCCACTCAATTTTAAACCTTTATTTATTTATTTATTTTTATTGATTGTTCAAAACATTACAAAACTCATGATATAATATCTTTCATACATTTGACTCAATTGGGTTATGAACTCCCATTTTTCCCCAAATACGAATTGTAGAAGCACATTGGTTACACATTCACATTTGTACATAATGGCATAATAGTGATGTTGTATTCTGCTACCTTTTCTATCCCCTACTATCCCCCCTCCCCTCCCCTCCCATCTTTCCTCTCTACCTCATCTGCTGTTGTTCAATTCTCTCCATTGTTTTCCCCCCATTTCCCCTCACAAGCTCTTATATGTAATTTTGTGTAACATTGAGGGTCTCCTACCATTTCCATATGCTTTCCCTTCTCTCCCCCTTTCTATCCCCCCACTCGTCTTTGTTTAATGTTAATCTTTTTCTCATGCTCTTCCTCCCTGTTCTGTTCTTAGGTGCTCTCTTTATATCAAAGAAGACATTTGGCATTTTTTTAAGGATTGGTTAGCTTAGCTTAGCATAATCTGCTCTAATGCCATCCATTTCCTTGCAAAGTCTATGATTTTGCCATTTTTTAGTGCTGAGTAATACTCCATTGTGTATAGATGCCACAGTTTTTTAACCATTCATCTATTGAAGGACATCTAGGTTGGTTCCACAGTCTAGCTATTGTGAATTGTGGCGCTATGATCATTGATGTGGCAGTATCCCTATAGTACGCTCTGTTAAGACCCTCTAGTCCGAGAAGGGTGATAGCTGGGTCAAATGGTGCATTCATTCCCAGCTTTCCAAGAAATCTCCATACTGCTTTACAAATTGGCCTTATCAATTTTCAGTACCACCAGTAGTGTACAAGTGTACCCTTTTCTCCACATCCTGGCCAACACTTATTGTTGTTTGACTTCATAATGGCTGCTAATCTTACTGGAGTAAGATGGTATCTTAGGGTGGTTTTGATTTGCATTTCTCTGACTGATACAGATGGTGAGCATTTTTTTATGTACTTGTTGATTGATTGTATGTCCTCCTCTCTGAAGTGTCTGTTCAGGTCCTTGGACCATTTGTTGATTGGGTTATTTGTTATCTTATTGTTTAATTTTTTGAGATCTTTGTATATTCTGGATATTAGAGCTCTATCTGAAGTGTGAGGGGTAAAAAATTGTTCCCAGGATGTAGACTCTCTATTTACCTCTCTTATTGTTTCTCTTGCAGAGAAAAAACTTTTTAGTTTAAGTAAGTCCCATTTGTTTATTGTTGTTATTAACTCTTGGGCTATGGGTGTCCTATTAATGAATTTGGAGCCCGACCCCACAGTATGTAGATCATAGCCATCTTTTTCTTCTATCACATGCAGTGTCTCTGATTTCATCACTAGCTCCTTGATCCATTTTGAGTTAACTTTTGTGCATGGCGAGAGAAAGGGATTCAGTTTCATTTTGGTGCATATGGATTTCCAATTTTCCCAGCACCATTTGTTGAAGATGCTATCCATCTCCCAATATGCTTTTAGCCTCTTTATCATATATAAGAATGTTGTAATTTTGTGGATTGATTTCTGTGTCCTCTATTCTCTACCACTGATCCACCTGCCTGTTTTGGTACCAGTACCACGCTGCTTTTATAACTATTGCTTTGTAGTACAGTTTGAACTCTGGTATCGCTATACCTCCAGATTCAAATTCCTGCTTAGAATTGCTTTTGCTATTCTGGGTCTTTTGTTTTTCCATATGAATTTCATGATTGCTTTATCATTTCTACAAGAAATGCCGTTGGGATTTGGATTGGCATCCATTTTAACCTGTAGAGAACTTTGGGTAATATCACCATTTTGATGATGTTAGTTCTGCCTATCCATGAACAGGGTACATTTTTCCATCTTCTAAGATCTTCTTCTATCTCTCTCTTTAGGATTCTGTAGTTTTCATTATATAAATCTTTCACCTCTTTTGTTAGGTTGATTTCCAAGTATCTTATTTTCTTTGAGGATATTGTGAATGGAGTGGTTTTTCCTCCTTTCCATATCAGAAGTTTTGCTCCTGATATACATAAATGCCTTTGATTTATGCGTGTTGATTTTATATCCTGCCACTTTGCTTAATTCATTTATTATCTCTAGCAGTTTCTTTGTAGACCCTTTTGGGTCTGTTATATATATTATCATGTCATCCACAAATAGTGATAATTTAAGTTCTTGTTTTCCTATTTTTATGCCTTTAATTTCTATTGTCTAATTGCTCTGGCTAGAATTTCAAGAACTAAATTGAATAGAAGTGGTGATAGAGGGCATCCCTGTCTTGTTCCAGATTTTAGAGGCAATCCCTTCAGTTTTTCTCCATTTAGGATGATGCTAGCCTGAGGTTTAGCATATATAGCTTTTACAGTGTTGAGGTAAGTTCCTGTTATCCCTAGTTTTTCTAGTGTTTTGAACATAAAGGGATGCTGTACTTTGTCAAATGTTTTTTTCTGCATCTATCGAGATGATCATATGGTTCTTGTCTTTAAGTCTATTGATGTGGTGAATAGTATTTATTGATTTCCATATATTGAACCAGCCTTGCATCCCAGGGGTGAATCCTACTTGATCATGGTGCACAATTTTTTTTGATATGCTTTTGTATTCGATTCATCAGGATTTTATTGAGAATTTTTGTATCCAAGTTCATTAGAGATATTGGTCTGTAGTTTTGTTTCTTTGAAGTGTCTTAGTCTGATTTCAAGATCAGGGTGATTTTGGCCTCATAGAATGAATTTGAAAGAGCTCCTTCTTTTTCTATTTCTTGAAAGAGCTTGAAAAGAATCAGTATTAATTCTTCTTTGAAGGTTTTGTAGAACTCCGCTGTTTACCCATCCGGTCCAGGGCTTTTTTTCGTTGGTTATCTTTTGATGGCTTCTTCTATTTCTTCCTTTGTCATTGGTCTGTTTAAATTGTGTGTGTCTTCCTGACTCAATCTGGGCAGATCGTATGACTTAAGAAATTTATTGATATCTTCACTATCTTCTATTTTATTGGAATATAGGGTTTCAAAATACTTTCTAATTATCTTCTATATTTCTGTAGTGTCTGTTGTGGTATTGCATTTTTCACCCCCTATGTTAATAATTTGAGTTCTCTCTCTTCTTCTCTTCGTTATCATGGCTAAGGGCCTGTCAATCTTATTTATTTTTTCAAAGAAACAACTTTTAGTTTATCAATTTTTTCAATGATTTTTTGTTTCAATTTCGTTGATTTCTGCTCTTATTTTAATGTCGTCTACTACATTTGCTGTTGTTTTGCTCTTCCTTTTCTAGGTTTTTGAGGTGTAGTGTGAGTTCATTTATTTGTTGTTGTTTTTTTCTTTTTTTGAGGAAAGAACTCCAAGAAATGAATTTTCCTCTTAAAACTGCTTTCATTGTGTCCCATAGATTACAGTAGGTTGTGTCTGTATGGTCATTTGTCTCTAAGAATTTTTTTGTCTCCTCCTTAATGTCTTCTGTAACCCATTGATCATTCAGTAGAATATTGTTCATTTTCCATGTGATGTAGGATTTTTCCTTCCTTCTTTTATCATTGATTTCCAGTTTCATTTCATTATGATCTGATATGGTGCATGGTATTATCTCCACGCCTTTATATTTACTCAGAGTTGCCCTATGACCTAATATATTGTCTATCTTTGAGTAGGATCCATCTGCTGCTGATAAGAAGGTGTATCCACTTGATGATGGTTGATATATTCTATATATGTCGGTTAAGTCTAGGTTATTGATTGTGCTGTTGAGTTCTATAGTTTCTTTATTCAGTTTTTGTCTAGAGGATGTGTCTAATGGTGAGAGCGGTCTGTTGACGTCACCTATAATTATTATGTTGTAGTCTATTTGACTCTTGAACTTGAGAAGAGTTTGTTTTATGAGTGTGGCAGCTCATTTGTTTGCTGCATACAAATTGGTAATTATTATGTTATGTTGGTGGATGGTTCCTTTTAACGTTATATAGTGTCCTTCTTTATCCCTTTTGATTAACGTAGGTTTGAAGTTGATTGTATTTGATATGAGTTTGGCCACTCCTGCTTGCTTCCGTGTGCCCTGTGAGTGGTATGATTTTTCCCAACCTTTTACTTTCAGCCTGTGTATGTCTTTACCTATCATATGAGTCTCCTGAAAGCAGCATATTGTTGGATTTGTTTTTTTGATCCAGGTTACTACCCTATGTCTCTTGAATGGTGAGTTTAGGCCATTAACATTTAAGGTTACAATTGAAATATGATTTGTACATCCATTCATGTTAATTTATTTATTTATTTTAGTTTGGCTAGTTTTTACTTTTTGGTTATTTTCCTCCCCCTTTACTGAGATACCTCCCACTGTTAGTTTGGGGCACTATTTTTCAATTCTTCTTCTTGTAGTATTTTGCCCAAATCCTTTGCAGTGCTGGTGTTATGGGTGTGAATTCTTTTAGTTTTTATTCATTGTGAAAGACTTTAATTTTATTGTCAAATCTGAAGCTTAATTTTGCTGGATACAGTATTCTTTGTTGGAATTCATTATTTTTCAGTGTTTGAAATACATTGTTCCAGGATCTTCTCACTTTCAAAGTTTGTGATGAAAAATCAGTCGTTAATCTAATTGGTTTACCCCTGAATTTAATCCGCCTCCTTTCTCTCGTAGCTTTTAATATTCTCTCCTTGTTCTGTATTTTGGCTATCTTCATAATTATATGTCTTGGAGTTGGTCTATTATGGTTTTGAATGTTTGGGGTCCTGTAGTCTTCAAGGATTTGGCAATCCATTCCATCTTTCATCTCTGGGAAGTTTTCTAGAATTATTTCATTTAATATGTTGTCCATTCTTTCGGTTTGAATCTCTATGGCTTCTTCTATTCCGATGACTGTGAAATTTGTTTTTTTTATGATATCCCATATCTTTTGAATAGACTGCTCTTGGGACTTAAGCATCTTTTCTGTGTTGACTATATTCTTTTCAAGTTGATAAACGTTGTCGTCATTATCTGATGTTCTGACTTCTATTTGATCTAGTCTATTTGTAATATTCTCGTTTGAGTTTTAATTAATAGTTTCCTGCATTTCTAGGATTACTGTTTGAGTTTTTTAAGATCTCTATCTCCTGGTAATGCTTGTTCTTTGCCATTTGAATTTGTTTAATTCATTTTCAAAATATACTTTTATTGCTAGGACTTGCTGATTCATGTATTCTCTAATATCCCTTTCCATCTGAGTTAGGTAAGCCTTGAGTTTTTTTCCCTATCCCTGTTTCTGATGATTCTAGGTCCTCCTGTAGAATTAAGTTGTCCTGCATTGTTTGTACACATTTTTTTCCTTTGTTTTTTCATGATGTTCACGTTGTTTTCCATCTCTATTTGATTGCTGTTTTTCTGCTCTATTCTATAGATTTGTTTTGGTTTAATATATCTGTTGTCTCTCCTTTGTGTTGGTAGACTATGCCTGCTAAAGTGAATTCTGCTTGGAAGGAATTGCAATGGCCGAGCTCCAGTGATGTCACCTGTCTGCTATGGCGGGCCCCAGGCTCCTTGCCAGGGTGTTCAAATGGGAGTGGGCTGGGACTGATCTGTCTCTGTTTGTTTTCAACTCCCGGTCGCCGGCGGGCGGGCGGTCTCCAGCTGTCCAGTCACACAGTCAGCGGGTGGGCTGTCACTGGTGGGCGGGAGATCTCTAGCCACCCAGTTGCACGTGCAGCCAGCGGGCGATTGGTCGCTGGTAGGCAGGCGGGCACCAGCCACCCAGTCGCACCAGCAGCGGGCTGTTTGTGACCAGTGGGCGGGCGTTCTCCAGCCGCCCAGTCACGCGGGCCTGGCCTCTAGTCCCCTGTTATCTCCTGCTAGTCCTGGTTTCTCGTGCTAGACCAGATTTCCCCTGAGTGATGCCTCTCGGCAGCTCATACTGTCCTCTGGGCCTGCCGTTTCTTGGGTGTGGATGGTGTCTATGGGGAACCCCGGCACTCTATTGTTTTGATTTTTTCCTCTTGCCCCTCTCCCAGCTCTGGCTAGACAGGTTTCGTTTTCGCCGCTGATGGGAGGGGAAGTTGAAGGTCAGGTGCCTGTAGTTTTCCCGACGTCTTTATGCAGGCTCTCTCTGATAATCTCTCCAATGGAAAGCCTAAGAGAGATTTTATGTGAATTCCCTGCTGTGTGGGAGATGAGCTGAGTAACACAAACCTGTTTTATTGTTGCAATCTGTTGGAGAGTGGCGGTGGTTACTTCTGCTCTCCAAGATGGTGACCGTTGGTTTCCTTGGTGGAGTTTTTATTGTGGGGGGATAGAACTGTAGCACTTCCTTCCCCGTTTGAAATCCCAAACTCAGCCCGGGGCTCAGTTGGAGGTCAGCCAGCAGGATTCCACAGAATCTGCAGCAACGTTTCTCCCTGCCGGCTGGTCGCTTCTAGGTGGTGCCCTGCTGTCTCTAGCCACGGGGCAGGCCACACAGATTTGTCAGCCCGGATCTCCGGTCGCACATTTGGCTCGTGTTTGAGACTCAATTACCGGACCTCATTGGTGGAAATCATTCTTCTAGGTTTCGGTGCACACCCATTTTTCTGTAAGATCCTAACAAGATAATTTTTTGTCGTTCTAACTCGTTATTCACCTGTGAAGTGGCGCAGTTCACAGGGTGTGAATGGCAGATTCAGAGACATCCCTTCATCCTGACCAGGTTGTTTGCCATGGAAGATGACTTTTGCTCTCTCAGGTCCTTCATAGCTGCCTACATCTTCTCCATGGCTTATTTCTCCATGGACCTTTGAGGTTCTCAGCAGGTGAAAGATCCCCTACATTCCTGTATTATAAGACCAACTCTGTCCGTGCTCTTCTTTAAAGTTAGATTGAGGGAACACTGTAGGGTTAGGGTTAATAACATGTTTGATTTGGGTTAGGAATCATTCTGTTTATGAATAATTCTATTGAGAAGCTGCGATATGTATAAGAATATATAGTGGAAATATATGTAGGAAAACAGAAATCTAAGTAAGATTTGAATCCCAGAATGGCATTGGGCCCTTAATTGGGATACTTAGCGTTGAATTACGTTCTGCACAGATGTCTCAGGTAAATTGATATACAATGTCATAGGACCCTGTACCTTGGAAGATTGAATGTAGATGAGAACATCCATTTAAAAAGGTATAGTTGTTATTGAATGGTTAATTAAATAGGTACTTGTCACTTCCTGTTTTTCTCTATGCTTAACAAAACACTGTTGAAATCTTGAGAACTGTTTGCTAATCTTGTTCCCAGAATGTGCTGTCCCCAGTTTTCAAACTGCAGAATTTACTCTCTCACCTGGTTGCATGCAAACTGCCCACTCCCACTGACCCATCAATAAACTTCCCTCCTTGCCCTCGGCAAGGAAAGTATATAAGCTCTGCTCAAGCTCTTCTCAGGGCTCTCTGCTGTATTCAAGTGAGCTCTGAGCCCCAGCATGCTGGAACTCCAATAAACCCTTTGCTGTTTCATGAGTCAGTTTCTTGGTGGTCTCTTCCTCCAATGCACGCCCGACCTTTACACATGAAGTTTCCACTGATATCTGGCAGCGGCGGATGAGAGACCCCAACGGGCTACTCTTGGGGTAAGTAAGTCTCCTATTCCTGGTTTCAGGTTTCAGGTTAGGACTTGGAAAAATGGCTATTGATGAAGAGTGTGAGCTCTCTCCGACAGTGGCTGACAGACGTGTCACAGAGCCACAGGCCACGTTCCTGGAGGACGCCCCAGAGGACTTGGGAAATTTAGTTATAATAGATTCCTCGACTCAGTGATATTTTGTTTTGGATTCGGTATTGCCAGCCCATTGGTTATTGCCGGCTACTCAGTCCTGATCTCAGTGTTGGACGTCCATTGCCTGTCTTTATTGTCTTGTCTTGTCTGTTTCATGTGTCGTTGCTTTCACTGTTTGTGGATCTTTCATTATGGGACAGAGCACTTCAATGCTAGATCTCAGTTTAAAGGGCGACTCTTATGCGTGGTCTCATAAAATCCCAACACAATTAATGGCAATACTTCTCTGAGCTCAGTTCCAGAACTCAGTCTCTAAGGGGAATCACACCAGAGTTCAAGCCCAGGTGGACCCAGTCATCTCTTCCAAATGCCACACAAATGACCACAATTAAAACCAAAACACTCCCCAATGGCCCTCATCTTCTTCCATATAGACACTCATCATAACCTCTGGCTGGACGTTTCCATGAGGGGCATAGCCCAAGACAGTGTCCAAAACATGCTCCCTTGCCGCTAATTTGCCTAAAGTCAGGGTGGCCTGGAAACCCTTCCAGTGAACCAGGATTGATCAAATACACTTGCCATTAATACTGATCTTCTTCTGCAATTTGAGGCCTACTGACTGTCAGGTGTAGATTCTTTATGTGAATTTCAGTCATAAGAAAACCCAACCACATCTGCAGTGCTTTGAAAAACTCATTTGACCCAAAGGATCCCAATTCTCACTTGATGGACGTCAAGAACCTAACAGAGGACGGAGAGAAACTTCACCCACAATGACTGCTCTTTTGGCCATTTTGGTTTTGGATGCACACATGGGATCTTTCTTTAGATCTATCAGTTGCAGAGAATCTAAGACACAGCCTCACACAGGGCATAGAGTTGGATTCAGACACATCCATTTCCAAAGCAAGTAAGCAAAGAGCCACAGGTTATGCCCATTCATTTAGATCTGAAAACTGTTTTCTTCAGGCTTCACAAAGGGGTGGTCTGAAACAAAGTACTTCTTGACATTCAAGGCAACAGAACATTATGTAAGCAAAAGGCTCAAAGAAGGGTTTCTCCACTGAGAGTTTACTGGTCACACTGATATCTGCGTTTTCTGAGATGCTCGCCATTCCCTTCATCTATCCAGTACATGGCCATGTCACAGAGCTTGGAGGTGGTACATATCTTGGACACAAAACCATGAGCCTATTCTGGAGATTGGCGAGAATTCAGAAAGAAAATTGAAAATTACTAAGATCGTTGGTGTTGCCCATCCTTAAGGAAAGCTGCAATCCATTCATTAATTGGGCAGGATGAATGCTGGGAAGCTTTCTACAAGACAAGACAAATCCATTGATGCATTCTCTTTTCTAATTTCTACAACCACGGACATAGTGGGATACACAGACATAGAAACACTCGCCTTGTCAAACGTCTTACTAGAAACAGTTCAACCCCAAAAAACAAACCACCTTTCCTACCTATTTTCAGAACATGAGACAAAATCATAAACCCAAAACCACACCCATATTGGCACCTCCTTCCCCCAAGTAGGTCTGTGACTCTAGGGAGTGTCCTCTGACTGGTGGGCCATACAATTTTCCCCTGAAAAGTCCTGTCCTGTCTCAGGTCTGTTCTCCTTGACCAACTCTGTTAAGTTGTCAGAAGCTAGTGTTTAGCCACTACCTGCTTTCTCAGGAAAGGCCCTTCTTCAGAGCTCTCCTTGCTTTTGCCATCCTAACATCAGTAGGTACAAAGAAAGACTGACTCTGTCCTTGGTAAATCCAAACAAGTGAGCCCATTGGGACTGGGACTGGGACTGGCTCTATGTGCCTGGTTTCCAGTATCCCAAGTTCAGAGAGATCCATCACCAAGAAAGTGAGGTGAGGTCACTCCCTTCAGGAACTGAATAAATTCACTGCCTTGTAAACCATTTTGTCCTAATAGTTGCTTCCAAGTGTCCCATTAGATGGAGGCTTCCCCTACTTCCTTTGAAACTTTCACAAGTTAGAATGGTATGTCAACCTTAGGAACCCGGGAATAGCTATCCACACAGGCCTGATTTGGTCAATCTCCTCTACATTAAGAAGAGAGAGGCTGATTCAGACACATCCCTTCATCCTGACCAGGGTGATTGCCATGGAAGATGACTTTTGCTCTCGCAGATCCTTCATAGCTGACTATATCTTCTCCAGGATTCATTTCTGCATGGACTTTGGAGGTTCTCAGCAGGTGGAAGATCCCCTACATTCCTGTATTGTAAGACCAACTCTGTCCCTGCTTTTCTTTAAATATAGGTTGATAGAACAGTGTATTCTTAGGGCTAATAAAATGTTTGATTTGAGTTAGGAATAATCCTGCGGGATGAATAATGGTATTGGGAACCTGAGATATTTATAAAAATATAGAGGTTAAATATATGAATTAAAACCGAAATCTAGGTAATTTTGAAGCTCAGAAGGGCATTGGGCCCTTGATTGGGATACTTAACTTTGATTTACATTGTGTACAGATGTCTCAGATAAATAGATATACAATGGCATCGGACCTTGTAGCTTGGATGATTGAATGTTGAAGAGAACATCCAGTCAAAAACGGATAGTAGGTAGAATTAGGTACAGAGTTGGTTTAGGAAGAAGAGTGAGTATAGGATTTGGAACAAAAGTTCTGGAGCATTAGGGTTGTGGTTAGAGAGTGAAAGTGAACATAAGTTCATGTGAAGGGTCAGTCACAATGGTGAACTGGTGAAAATATGCAGGAAACCACATATCTTTAGAGACATTATGAAATCAGGCAAAGTATAAAGTGAGTGATATTATTATGCATTTTCAACAGGGTTGAGTTTCAATATATAATCTTAGGAAGAAACAAATTTCCCCTTCCTCTCCTGTTTTCTCTTTTCTTTCCACTATACAAAGTCTAATCTGGGACAGAAAAGATCCGTCCTTTATAGGGCATATCAGGACATATACAGGATTGCCTGGAGCCCTTAGTTTGGGTAATGATTTAGCAGATAAAACTACGCATGACATACATATTTTCTCTACAGTAGAAGAAGCTACAAATTATCATAAAAAATTCCATGTCAATGCTAATACTATACATAAGCGCTTTAGAATAACTAAGGAACAAGCTAGACAAATAATAAAACAATGTCAAAATTGTGTGACCATTTTACCACAAGTTAATCTTGGAGTCAATCCTAGAGGATTGATACCTAACCATATTTGGCAGATGGACGTCACAAACTTGCCAGAATTTGGAAAATTAAAATATTTGCATGTTACAGTTGATACTTCTTCTGAATTTTTGATGGACTCCCTTCATGCCGGAGAAAAAAAACTAAAGATGTTATAGCTCATTGCTTACAAAATTTTGCCACTGTGGGCATTCCAAAACAGTTAAAAACAGATGTTGCCCCTGGTTATACTTTTACCTCTTTTAAAGAATTTTGCTCATCATTTTGCATTACTCATATAACAGGAATCCCATACAATCCGCAGGGACAAGGCATAGTTAAATGAGCTCATCAAACTATTAAAACGTACTAATTAAACAAAAAAAAAAAAAGAATTGGGAAGGGGTATATATTCCCCAAAGATAAACTTAAAATAACCCTTTTTACTCTAAACTTTGGAAATTTGGATTCATCAGGGTTTATTCCTGTGGAAAGGCATATGTGTCCAAAAAATGTACATAAGCCCAAGGTACTTTGGAAGGATATTCTAACAGGACAATGGAAATGTCCTGACCCAGTAATTGTCTGGAGTTGGAGGTCTGTTTGTGTGTTTCCACAGGGAGAACAGCAGCCGATTTGGATTCCAGAGAGACTAACTAAAGCGATTTCTACAGATTAAAAGAATATGATTTGGCTCAAATCCATAACAGCTGATATCCAGAACTCCAGTTTGGCTATTCTTACATCTGTGACAAATCCAGGATGCTTTTTTCAATATCTATTTTATTATTACCCTTTCCCATGTCATGAAGTTCTATTTTGTTTTTTGAGCTCATACAAACCTAGGTTAATGTTTTGCTGATCAGTTCTATTTTTGGACTATAGAGTTTTTAGACATTGCAATGGAGATTTCACCTGTAAAATGTTATAAGGCCTTTACTCTTATGTTATGTGTTGTATGTATTATATTACGTGTGCACACTTGTGTTTTTTGTTATATGTTTGAATGTACGTATGTCCATATATCATATATGATGAGCGCTCATGAAAAAATGGATCCAAATATATTTTTATACACTTGATGTAAATGTTTTAATTTAAATTGGGTAAACACCTGTTGAGGATTGTTTTAAAATGTGTACAAAAAAGGAGGTTAACAGATCTGTTTGTTTACTTTCACCTTTTCTTTTCATTATATTTAATAATTCTCTTCAAGACAATGTAAATTGTTAAGAAAATTGTTTTCTTTTAGTACCTTCTGGAATGTTACATAATTTTTCTTTGGCCATTATTGCCAAAATTCCTATCTTCATCCCAGTGCCTGTAAAGACAAAGATAAAACCAATCTACAGCTTCTGCAATAGCCATCACTGAACTGCTTGCAGAACTTGCCTCGACTATGTATCACCTGTATGCATTGTGAACTCACCTGCATGCATTGTGAACAATATGTTGGTGAATTGACTTGTGGTAGTGTTGGGGTATTTTTGCTGATGATGTCATCGGTGGTACAATTTTTCCAAAAGGAGCCGTCAATTGGCTTGGTGTATCTTCCTCCCTTCTGCTGTCATGGTCGTTCAGCTAAAATTTGGGGGCCAACAGAGGTGAGACAAAGAACCTCACCCCCCGCTGGTACAAAGACCTCTCCACAGGTGTGACTGTATACTGGACCTGTAGCTAGTGACGGGTAAGATCCAATTGCAATGGTACCAATCTAAGACTGGAGGCTGATACCTTGAGGTCAGCTCATTCGATAATGGGTAAGCACCATATGTACTATTGGACAACCTAAGGCAGGCATGGTCCCTAAGCCACATGCTTGTTGTTTAAACAGAGAGGGGGAGGTGTTGAGAGGCACAGCCCAAGGGGCCAAACAAACTTTCAGACTGCCGGCTGATGATTGGCTAACAGCGGCCCCAGCAACATCAAGCTAATTGGCTCCTCTGCGGTGATGCTCATTGGAGATGCTCATTGAGCAGTTTCCCCACCCTTTCAGACTGCAAGCTGATGATTGGTTCACAGCAGCCCCAGCAATATCTAGCTGATTGGCTCCTCTGTGGTAATGCCATTGGGCTGTTTCCCCACCCTTTCAGACAACGGAGCTGCTCATTGTGGGACTTTTTGGGCTCTGCCCACACGACCCAGCCAATCGACCTCAAGAGAAGGAGTGTGGAGGTTGAGAGCTTGTGGGAAGCCAGTAGTGGCAGTTGGGCTCTGAGGGTTTTTCCCGAGGAGCTAATTTTTAGTCATGTGTGGTTCTAAAAGTAATTTTAGTTTCTTTTGACAAGTGGCTCCTGAATTGTGCCCAGCCAGATTGCAGCAATCCTAAAGTGATGGAGAAAAAGAACCAAAACAGAATAGAAATACAAGCAGTTTAGAGAGGCATGGTGTATAGTTGGATTTACCTTTTGCATGATAAAGGGTAGGTGTTATAAATCTAGTCAATTTTAAATTGAAATAGTTCTCCATGTGTTTTATAGTTAACAAATATGTGAATTCCTATCTCCCTTTATCTGTAGGCTATTCAGCACATGTATTTTTGAATGTACATATAGAATACTACCTGGTATCACATGTACATTTTTGTTAGATGGCTGACTTGGCAGATACAAATTTTTAGAAGAGGTCACTCCTCCTAAACGTTGTTGGAATTGAAAATTAAAACTATGGGTGAGCTTCCTAGTTGAACAATATAATACATAAATCCATGTTCAGTAAAATGAATAGTTTTGGATCTGTGGATGTTATATATTTCATGATGAATTTCGATTGGCATATATATTGCTACCTTTTAATGCCTCTCTCTCTCTCTTTATATATATATATATATATATATATATATATATATATATATATATATACACACACACTCTCCAGATTTTTCAGAATGTAAAATATATGTGTCTTATTATACAATCCCTAAATGCATTCATGTTCATGAATGTGGATTTATAACCAAATGTTCACAAAGTTATTTTCAGAAATATTCATCCACCTTAAATACATATTGTATCCTAGTACTGAAATCAAAATTCAGTGAATGGTGCATAGAAGTCCTAATTTTTCTACAGTAACTGACCCACTTTAACATCAATGCAAGTAGATTCCTATGGGACATGATGTGTATTTTGACCTTCATTTTTATTCAACACTGTTACATGACTATTTCTTCAGTTTATGCACATCATAGGATATATATTTCATTCACAATTTTGCAAATTGATAGGCTTTTGTTTCACTTTTAATCACTTCTTGCTTCAGTACACAAGTATTCCTCTATGTTTTTTGACTGGTCTTTTCATGATACTTCATTTTATTTTAGATTTCAATAATCACTTTTAAAGCAAAACTCACACACTCTTCATGATAAACCATAAACCTAATATTACCATTAGATGTATAAATGGTTGTAATGAATGTATGTATCTCAATATAAGATTTCCTGTAAATTTGTAAATATCAATTCAATCCAATATTTAAAGTTGGAACCAGTAATATTATTTATTCACAGTATGGTCTATTCATTCATTTTATCTATATTCCTAGACACAGGGAACACCTATTTGTACACCCTATACTAATTTATACACCTTCAAAATATTGCCCACAGAAATGGTGGAAGAAATACTGATGTCACCTGATTTACATATGCACTTTATCACAGTAATATTCTGGAAACAAAATGCAAAGTTCACACTTATGACTGTGCCAAAGCCTAAATGGAAAGTGTGCATGGATTACTAACAATATCCATGTCCAGATTGCCTAATTCTCTCAAATGTCAATCCTATTGGTGACTAAATATTTGATTCTTTCTAAGGTTTTATACTCAACCTCTACCCTGTTGAAAATGTCTAATCCTATCACTCAATTTATACTTTGCCTGATTTCTTAATATCTCCATTGATATCTGCTTCCCCATATATTTTCCCCAGTTCATCATTGTGTCTGACTCTTCACATGTGGTGACATTTACATTCACTCTCTACCGCAAACCCTATTGCTAAAGAACTTTTTGTCCAAATCCTATACTCACTTTTCTTCCTAAACCTACTGACTGTCTTCCTAATCCTACCAACTATGCCTATATGAGTGGATGTTTTCTTCTACATTCAATCATCCAATTTTCAAGGTCCTATGCCATTGTATATCGATTTATCTGAGACATCTGTTTAGAAGATATTTAAAAGCTAAGTATCCCAATCAAGGGCCCAATGCTCTTCTGGGCTTCAAATCTTACCTAGATTTCTGTTTTTATACTTATATTTCACCTATATATTCTTGTAAATATCACAGGTTCCCAATACCATTATTCATCCAGCAGAATGATTCCTATCCCAAATAAAACCTGTTATTACCCTAACCATACACTGTTCCCTCAATGTAACTTTACAGAATAGCAGGGAAAAAGTTGGTCTTACACTACAGGAATGTAGGGGATCTTCAACCTGCTGAGATCCTCAAAGGACCATGCAGAAATGATACCCTGGAGAAGTTGTAGGCAGCTATGAAGGACCTGAGGGAGGAAAACTCCACTTCCATGGTAAACAACCTGGTCAGAATGAAGGGATGTGTCTTTATCAGCCTCTTTCATCTTAATGTAGAGAAGATTGACCAAACCAGGCCTGTGTGGAGAGCTGTTCTCGGGTGCCTATGGTTGATATACCATTCCAACGTGTGAAAATGTCACAGGAAGTAGGGGCACCCTCCATCTCATGGGACCCTTGGAAGCAACTCTTAGGACAAAGTGGTTGCCAAGGCAGTGACTTCATTCACTTCCTGATTGAGGTTACCTCACATAACGTCCTGGGTGATGGAACTCTCTAAACGTGGGATTCAGAAAGCCAGGCAAGCACAACCAGTCCCAGTCCCAGTCCCAGTGGTCTCACTTTTTTTGGATTTACCAAGGACAGAGTCTGTCTTTCTTGGTACCTACTGATGTGAGGATGGCCAAAAGACAGGAAAGCTAAGAAGAGGGGCCTTTCCTGATAAAGCAGGTAGTAGCTCACCACTGGCTTCTGACAACTTCACACAACATTCCTCCCTCAATGCAGCACAAAGGTCCCTTTCACTCATGAAGAGGAGGTCCAACCCTCAACTGTTCTGTAAAAGAACTTCAGAGAGAGAGGTTAAAGATTCCTGCAAAGCTGTTATGGAGGTTTCTAATATATTTAAGTTTTGGTCTATTTCTGCTTCTAACTGGGTCATTTGTTGTGTCCCATGGACCAGGGCAGTGGTTCCTGTGCCCACCCTTGTGGCAACTCCTATTCTTTATAGGATGGCTAAAGTGAGGGACATATGTTCCCAGTGAAACCGGGTTGTATGTCCCACCTATTCGATCTTCAAATGAACCTGCGTCATGATAGAGCATTCTGGGTAACATATGCACCATTACACAATTAATCACATCCGTTTTTCATTTCATGAAAACATCAACAATGTTTTAGTATATAGAATTATACTGTTGTAGGGACGGACAAGGCAAGGCACCTAAGATAGCACCAAAGACAGTGAAACAGTCCTATTTGGTTGCACCCAGATTCAGAGGGCATTGCTTCGGTTGTAATCAATTAATCTTCTGAATTCCAAGTTTAGGTAGTTTCAGAATTTTGTACCCAACATGTAAGAGAAGTGGCTCAGAAGATCACACTCTGCAGAAGTTCACAAAAAGCTGTTTTTGTTTCTGTTTTTTTTTTTTCTCTGTTCTGGGCAAGTTAACTTTTCAAGGACAACTGGGTGGGGGAGAGCTTTTACTTCCCTTTCTTTTTTTCCCCCTGCCAGCTGTTACCATGGAGCCCAGATGGTAACTTCTTTATCTTAGAAATGTTGCCATCTCTGTGAAGCCCCAGTTCAAGGCCAGAGGAATTGTTCACATATTTTGTGAAAAACTAGTAAGGGGGTGTCTAGCTTAGGAGTGCTGATTATTTTTAGCCAGTGGCCAAGTGGAACAGGGCAACATTAAATGAGGAAGGTTATCTACACTGAAATCGTTTATAGGGACTTTTTTGCTGAAAGTCCTAAAGTCAGCCATGGTGAAGACTCCTGGAGAAGGTCAGTGAAAACTTTTCTGTGGGCCTGGTACAGAGGGGGGAGACAGAGAAGTCGGGGCTTAGAGCAGCTTCATGGATCTGAGAATGAGAAAGGAGAGATGTAAAAGAATAATGGGAAAGGGGTTTGGGATATTCCTAGCAACAAAACTTGAGCAGTAGAACAGGTAGAGCAGAGGGGAAGAAGGGAGTGAGTATCCACAAAGCCTGTGAGGGACTTTAAATTTTTAGTAACCTGTTTTCAGTGATGAAAGAGCAACTTTAAAGGCCATTTTCATTACATTTGGATAAGAGTCTGAGGGCTCTCCTCAGCTGGTTTGAGCTATGGGTTAGCTGGAAAGAGGACCTGGTGGGACCCAGTGCGGGCAGTGACAAGAGAAGAGAGGAGTGAGTCGGTGGAGGGGTACCTCAGTACCTGCTTCTCAGCCAGGGGGCAATGGTCTGAGAACCGGTGTTGGTTTGGGTTTTTGATCTAGTAATTGAAGGGAAGAAATCAGGTTGCTGAGTTTGGAGTGACAGCAGATAGTCTGGAGATGAAGGCTGAGGGTGAGGATCTATTGGAGAAGCATAGTTCAGGATGTGAGCGAAGGAGGGAAAAGGCCTCCACATAGGGGAATCTCCTTTTACCCTTTTGAGCACTTGCAGAAGTTAAAAAGGTCACACAGTATTTGAGGATCTAGAGACCCCTCTGGGGGCCATGGGTTTTGGTTATCTAATTGGTCATATGGCCAATGCTGTGTACAGAATTTGATGAGGAGTTCGGGTTCCATCAGGAAGCCCCTGTATGCTCACATCCCCATGACTTACAGAAGAAATTGGCTTTTCCTCCACACAGCTGTTGCTGTTTGTGGCTTTGATTGTCTGCCGGGCAAACATAGTAATCTAGGCTAGCCAACCTGCACCTGGCTTACCTGTCCCGACATCCATAATGTTTGTTTCCATTATTTATGGTACAAAAGGTATTTAATGGAATTTTAGTGGTATCCTCTTCATCAGGGATATCCTAATAGGAAAGACCTATAGCCAGCTAACAAATGTCTGGGTGGAGAAATGGCCACCAGGTCCCAAAGTGGGCTATATGTGAGATAGATTATACTTCTTCTCCAGTAGGATTTGTGATCAGCCATCGCTGCTGAAAGGGCTGATGAGGGTTAGAACTACTGGTGGTCAAGGAGAGACTCTATAGCTTCATCCACCTGGCGAATACACAATTTGAAAGGGTTACCAGTCTCTTCCAGTTTCCAGGCAGAGTCTGGACAGGGTGCAGGCTTGAGATGAGAGGCCAGGATCCAGGAAGTGATTCTGTCTACCTTTACCACTGTAGGTGTTATAAGTAGAACCTGGTATGGTCCTTTCCAGTGGGGTTCCAGGGATGACACCTGATGTTGTCTTACATAGACAAAGTCTCCTACTTGATATTGATGTGGAGTCCCCTCATCTCCAGGTTGGTAGGCAGTGGCCAGCTGTTTTCACAGGTATCGCTGAGTTCTTTCAACAGCTGTAAGTCTGTCAAGCATGGTGGTGTGGAAGGGATCGTTAGGTCTTAGAGTTGGGGTTAGGTCCCTTACTGGAATAGGGGCCCCATAGGGAATTTCATAGTGGGTGAGGTTACACAAAGAAACAGAGAGAGAATTTCTTGCATGAAACATTGCATAAGGCAGAAGCATTGTCCAATCTTTTATGTCGGTCTCTAAGCTTAATTTCATTAAGGTCTCTTTAATGGTTCTATTCATTCATTCTACCTGTCCTGCACTCTGTGGTCTATAAGCACAATGTAATCCCCAGGGTACTGGCTAACCCCTAACGTACCTGGGTCATGAATGCAGGTCCATTATCAGACTCTGTTACCTTAGGCAGGTCGTATCTTGGAAAAAAATCTTCCAGGATCTTCTTGACCACCATTTGTGCTGTTTCTTTCTTTCTTTCTTTTTCTTTCTTTCTTTCTTTCTTTCTTTCTTTCTTTCTTTCTTTCTTTCTTTCTTTCTTTTTTTTGGTGGGGAAGGCTTTAATCCATCCTGAAAATGTATCTACAAAGACTAGGAGATATTTAAGTCCATACCTTGCATGCTTATTTTCAGTAAAGTTCACTTCCCAGAATTGTCCTGGTCTTTTTCCTCCTAGGTGCTTTCCTCCAGGAAGCTTGGAAGGGTAAGCATAAACCAATTGATGGACCCGACAGGCTTTTGTTACCCATTCAGTCCTTTTGCTGTGATTTGGTCAGTGGAAAACTCTGTTCTTGATCCTTCAGGAATGCCTGCAGTTTCTTTGAACAAAGTTGAGTGAGTTGATGTACATTTTCTACTGACATAGTTAGAGCCATGACTATAGGAGTTTTTACTGAAGGATTTAGAAATCCCACTTGGTTGCCTTCAGGGTTAAAAGTTATTTTGGCCCAGAGCTTGGTGAGCAGATCTCTGCCCATCAATGGGGCCAGGCATTCTGTGATTACTAGGAAGGATTGATGGATTTTCCTTTTCCCAGGTCTATGGTCCTCTTAGTTGTCCAAGCCCGATACTTACTGCCATTTGCCCCTTGAACTAGAGACCTTTTATTTGATAGATGGCCCAATGGGGCCTTGAGGGCTGAGTATATTGCCCCTGTATCCACTTCAAAGTTTACTGGGGTCCCCTACACTTCAAAAGTTACCCTGAGCTCCGGGAGGGGATGTTAGCCCCGACTTTTGGAGTCATCCTCAAGAGTCAGAATGGCTGGCAGGAGTGGCTGTCTCTTTCTAGGGAACTCTTTGGCCCAGTGTCCTTTTTTTTACAGTAGGCACAGTGATCTGAGGCAAGGAGTGGCCTCTGGCGTGGGCCCAGGTATCCCTTCCTGTCTCCCTGTTTCTTAATTTCTGGCCTATTTGTTGTTGTGACCAGGACCTTAGTCAGCGCCTTAGTCTGTCTTTTGTTTCTTTTATCCTCCCTTTGTTCCCTTCTCTTCCTCAGTTTCTCTCTTAAAGTATACCTTCTCAGCTTCTCTGACTAAATCTCTCAAAGTCATATCTTGTAATCCATCTAAGCATTTTAACTTTCTTTTAATATCCGGGGCAGCTTGCCCAATAAAGGCCATTGTGACAGATGACTTTTGATCCTCTGCCTGAGGATTGAAAGGAGTGTATCTTCTATATGCCTCCATAATTCTCTCTAGAAACATAGAGAGAGGTTCTTCAGGCCCTTGAATAATCTCTCTTACCTTGGCCTAATTAGTTGGTCGCCTAGCGGCCGCACGGAAACCCACTATTAGAGCCCGGTGATAAGTGAACAGATGCTCCCTACCTTCAAAGTTTTGGGGGCCACAGTTGGGTTGGTTCAAAGGAAAGCTGGCTTTGATTATCTTGGGAAGTTGTGTCAGTCACGCATCTGGTCAGAGGATATTTTTTTCCAGCTTCCAGGAGTATTCTATTTTGATCCCCTGTCATGAAGACAGTCCCTATGAGTTGTTGGCAGTCATCTCAAGTAGGCTAGTGTGAAAACATCAATGACTCAACCAGACCTGTGTGCCAGGTGGGGTGCTCAGAAAAAGGGGGATTGTTATATTTCCAATTATGTACGTCTGAAGAGGAGAATGGCCAAAACTGGTAGGCTTGCATTTTTTCCCCCATGGCCGTCGTCAATCTTTGGCCCATAGGGATGGAGGGGGAGCATCATGGGAGTTCCAGTGTTTTCAACTATTCACTGCTGGCGAGTTCCTATAGCCGGGCCAGCTTCCTCAAGGGAAGGAAGGGCTGTGTGTGCCACTGGGGAGCTATCTGGAGGGTGCTGTGCTCCTCCAATTGCAGAGAGGCTGAGTCAGCAGCAGGGGAATCACTTAGAGGGTGTTGGGGATTGGGGGAAGAGGGCAGGGGATAAGGAGGGGGAGGAGAATCCAGTAGAGTCAAATCTTGTGACTCAGGGAGAACAGAGGGTGGAGAAGGAAGAAGAGCAGAGGGTTTGAGAGATCATGGGGGAAGGAGTAGGAGCAGGGGCAGCGGTAAGGAAAGGCTTCACCCATGGAGGAGGAGATTTGCAGAGGTCCTGCAAAGTTAAGATATATGGCGGAATGATCCAGATGGCTATGTGGCCCTGGCCAAAAGACAATATCTCTAACTTTTTAAATTAGTGGGAAGTAGAAAGATCCTTCTAGAGGCCATCCGACTCGAAAGGTGGGTCATTCTGAGGCACAGAGCGTCTTCCAGGTCCAGTGTTTTACTAAATAAAAAAGATTCTGAGCCCTTATGTGGACTTTGGGCCAGTGATCAATGGTCAGGGACAGAGGCATTGAAGTGCTCTGTCCCATAATGAAAGATACACAAATAGTGAAAGCCACGACACATGGGGTCTCACATTCGCCGCTGCTGGATTTCAGTGGAACCTCCATATGAAAAGGTCAGGCAAGCCTTGGAGGAAGAGACCACAAAGAGATTGTCACATGCAACAGCAAAGGGTTTATTGGGGGTCCAGCATGCTGGGGCTCAGAGCTCAATTGAAAAGAGATGAGAGCCCTGAGAACACCTTAAGCAGAGTTTATATAATTTTCTTGGAGAGGGCAGGGAGGAAAGTTTATTGATGGGTCCGGGTGAGTGGGCAGTGTGCGTGCACACGGGTGAGGGAGTACATTCGGCAGTTTGGCAGTTGGGGAGAGCACATTCTGGGAACAAGGTTAGCAAAGAGTTCTCAAGATTTCAAAAGTGTTTTGTTAAGCATACAGAGAAACAGGAAGTGACAAGTACCTATTTTATTAACCTTTAACTACCGACTATCTTTTTTTGACTGGATGTTCTCTTTTACATTCAATCATCCAAGGTACAAGGTCCTAGGCCATTGAATATTGATTAATCTGACACATCTGTGCAGAACCTAATTCAAAGCTAAGTATCCCAATCAAGGGCCCAATTCTCTTCTGGGCTTCAAAACTTACCTAGATTTCTGTTTTCATACATGTATTTCACCTATATATTCTCATACATATCACAGGTTCCCAATACCATTATTCATCCAGCAGAATGATTCCTAACCCAAATCGAAAATGTTATTAACACTAACCGTACACTTTCCCCTCAATCTAACATTACAGAGAGGAGGGACAGAGTTAGTCTTACAATACAGGAATGTAGTGGATCTTCCACCTGCTGAGAACCTCAAAGGTCCATGCAGAAATGTCCTCTGGAGAAGATGTAGGCAGCTATGAAGGACCTGGGAGAGTAAAAGTCATCTTACATGACAAACAACCTGGCCAGGATGAAGGGTTGTGTCCAAATCAGCCTCTCTCGTCCTAATGTAGAGAAGATGGAACAAACCAGGCCTCTGTGGAGAGCTGTTCCCAGGTTCCTATGGTTGATATACCAATCTAACTTGTGAAAGTGTCACAGGAAGTTGGGGCAGCCACCATCTCATGTGACCCTTGGAAGCAACTGTTAGGACAAAGTGGTTGCCAAGCCAGTGAACTCATTCAGTTCCTGAAGGAAGTGACCTCACCTCACTTCCGTGGTGATGGAACTCTCTGAACATGGGATCCAGGAAGCCAGGCATCCAAGCCAGTCTCAGTCACAGTCCCTGTGGGCTCACTTGTTTGGATTTACCAAGGACAGAGTCAATCTTTCTTGGTACCTACTGATGTGAGAATGGCCAAATACCAGAAAAGCTCTGAAGAGGGGCCATTCCTGAGAAAGCAGGTAGTGGCTCACCACTAGCTCCTGACAACTTCACAGAGTTGACCAAGGAGACCAGATCTGATAAAGGACAGGCCATTTTGGGAGAACATAGTATGGTCCAGAAGTCAGAGGACACTCTGGATAGTCACAGACCTACTTGAGGGAAGCAGGTGCCTTTTTGGGTGTTGGTGTGGGTTTGTGGTTTTGTCTCATGTTCTGAGAATAGGTAGGAAAGACGGTTTTGAGGTTTGGAGTGAAATGTTTCTACTAAGTTGTTTCACAGGGCGTGTGTTTCTATGTCTGTGTATCTCACTGTGTCCGTGGTTGTAGACATTAGAAAAAAAGAATGCATCAATGGATGTGTCCTGTCTATTAGAAAGCTTCCGAGCATTCATCCTGCCCAATTAATGAATGGACCAGGGCTTGCATAATCAATGGGTAACACCTGCTATCTTCCTAAGTTCCAGTTTTCTTCCTGAATTCTGGCCACTCTCCAGAATAGGCTCATGGTTTTGTGTCCAAGATATGTACCACCACCAAGCTCTGTCACATGGCCATATACTGAATAGCTGAAGGGAATGGCGAGCATCTCAGAAAACTCAGATATCAGTGTGACTACTAACATCTCAGTGGAGAAACCGTGGTTGGGCCTTTTGCTTAACAATTGTTCTTTTCCCCTGAGTCAGGAAGGACTTTGCCTCAGGCCAACCCGTTTGTGAAGCCTGAAGAAAACCGTTTTCAAATGGAAATGAATGGGCATCACCTGTGTCTCTTTGCTTAATTGCTTTGGAAAGGGATGTGTCTGAATCAGGCTCTTGGCCCAGTGTGAGGCTGTGGCTTAGATTGTCAGCACCTGATGGATGTAAAGAAAGATCCCATGTATGCATCCAACACCAAAATGGCCAAAAGAGCAGTCATTGTGGGTGAATTCTCTTGTCTTTCTCTGTAAGTTTCCTGACCTCCATCAAGTGAGAATAAGGATCCTTTGGGTCTAATGAGTTCTTTAAAGCCCTGCAGAGGCTAGCCCATTGGTGCTTGGGTTTTATCATGACTCCAATACACATAAATAATCTAAATCCCACAGTCAGTTTGCCTCAAATTGGAGAAGTGGAGCAGTATTAAATGCAGGCCTATTGGATCACTCCTGTTTCACAGGAAGGGTGTCCAGGCCACTCAAACTTTAGGCAAACGAGGGGCAAGGGAGCTTATTTTGGATACTGTCTTGTACTGTGCTCCTCATAGAAACCTCTAGCAAGAGGTTATGTTCAGTGTCTATATGAAATAAAATGAGGGCCATGTGGGATTTTTTTTTGGTTTCAATTGTTTTCATTTGTGTGGCGGTTGGAAGAGGTGACTGGGTCCACCTGGGCTTGAACAGTGGCGTGATTCCCCTTAGAGAGTGAGTTCTGAAACTGACCTCAGAGAAGTATTGCCATGACTTGTGTTGGGATTTTAGGAGGACACGCATGAGAGTCGCCCATGGAAACTGAGATATAGGCCCAGGGTACCTTTCCACAGAGCACTGGGAATCTCAGCCAGGATATCACATGATTTTATTCTTAAAGGCATGTCAGCCATAGTTGAGAATCAAAACAAACATGGACCTCACATTGTAGACCTCAATGAGCCTGGCTTCATGTGACCTTTTGGCCACTCTTTGGAAAGTCTTGCCTGTGAGAGTTCTCGATAGCGTTCATTGAAATGAGCATCCTCACCATTTAATGGTTCCCGAATGAATTAAAACCCACAGTGCCTCCAACTTCATCCTTGAAAAATGCCTAGATAAATACCATGAAATTTTTGAATTTCCCATGACCTGGTCGCACTGGGAACATTTGGATGTCCTACATCATTCATGAATCTATCAGGCAGTGCCTTGATTGACTGGGATTCATAAAAATGGTGTAGAACAGAGATACCAGTATGTTGGAGCCTACTGAGTGGTGGGCCTAGAGCAGAGGTGGGAAGGTGTATGATAAAACATCTTTGTGAGGCCATGTCAATCTGCCATTAGCTTCCAAATTGCTTGTGACTGACATGGTGCAGCCAGCAGAATGTTCAATGAAATGGCATATTGTTATATGGAGAGGTTTCAGGGCAATGCTCAGAACCAGGTTTCTATGGACAAGGGGGCAAGCTATGAGGGATAGAAGCCTGCTTGGTGCATTCTCCTGAGAACCCTGACCCACCGCACAAGACAGAACTTCCTCCACCACTGTGTCCCATTTGAACTCCTTGTATATCGTGAAGCAAATACCAAAGTCCCAGTGCAGCAGCAAGAAACACCATGAAAATTGGAGGATGACCAAATGGCTTCACAGCCCCCATGGAGACACTTAGCCCACAATGGCCACAGTTTACCTACAAAGAGAGAATTCCGCACTGCTACCTCATGTACATTGGAAAATAAGAATCCATGTCCTCCAGGTCACATAGATGCAGACCCAGCTTTGATGGTCTCACTAGAAAGAAATCAAAAGCTCCTGAAAACAATATATATTTCAAGTGCCCAACCACATAGGCAGTTTCCCAAGAAGTCTTTAGGGCACCAGAGCTCCACATTTGAGAAATGTTTACTGTGTCCCTTACTTTGGGAAACTCCTCTAACACCTCCAAGGTTGTGAACTCCTGAGCATATTCCATTCCAGATATGTATTCACAGATTTTCTAACTCTTCTTCTCTAATTCTGTATTACTTGGGGCGGAGTTAATTACAATAAATTTTTCTGGAAGAGAATAAGAAGATTTTTGTGTAGCACATATTTGCATACACATTGTGTTCATTTTCCAATTTTCCATTCGAAATACTGATTCCCTGACACTAACCCATAGCTTGCTAGACTCTGACTACTAATCCTAATGTGATGGAGAAAAATAACTCAAACAGAATAGAAATACAAGCAGTTCAGAGGAGGGGTGGTGTATAGTTGGGCTTGCCTTTTGCAATACATAGGTTTGGAGTTATAAATCTAGTCAATTTTTAATTGAAGTAGTTCTCCGTGTGTTTTTAAAGTTAACAAATATGTGAATTCCTGTCTCCCTTTCTCTGTAGCCTATTAAGCACATGTATTTGTATATGCACATATTGAATCCTACCTGGTATCACACGTACATACTTGTGAGGTGGCCAACTTGACAGATACAAATTGTGGAACAGAAAATTCAACCTATGGGGGAGCTTCCTAGGTGAACAACATTATATATAAATCCATGTTCAGTAAAATAAATATTTTTGGATATGTGGATCATATAAATTTCACGATGAATTTTGATTGGCATATATATTGCTACTTTTAATTGCTCTGTGTGGGTTTGTGTGTGTGTGTATATATATATATATATATATATATATATATATATATATATATATATATATATATATTCTCCAGATTTTTCAAAATGTAAAATATATGTGTCTTATTATACACTCCTAAATTCATTAATGTTCATATATTTGGATTTCTAATCAACTTTTCACAAGATTATTCTCAGAAATATTCATCCACCTGAACTACATATCTGTTTCCTAGTACTGAAAACTAAATTCAGTGAATGGTATATACAAATGCTAATATTTCTACAGTAACTTACCCAGTTTAACATCGGTGCAAGTAGATTCCTATGTTCCATGATGTCTATTTTGACGTTCATTTTTATTCAACACTGGTATATTAGTTTTCTTCATTTTATGCACATCATACGATATATATTTCTTCCACAATTTAGCAAATTTATAGGCATTTGTTTCACTTTCAATCACTTCCTGCTTCAGAACACATGTATTCCTCCAGCTTTCTTGACTGGTTTTTTCATGAGACTTCTTTCTGAACACATTGTTTTCGATTTCCATAATCACTTTTGGGGCAAACTCACACACCCATCATGATAAACCATAACTCTATTATTACCATTAGATGTATAACTGTTTGGAATGAATGATTGTATATCAACATAAAATTTCTTATGTATTTTCAGATATCAATTCAATCCAATATTAAAAGTGGAACCTGTTATATTATTTATTCACAGTATGGTCTATTAAGGCATCATCTCTATATTCATAGACCCAGGGTCTATGTATTTGTATCCCCAATACTAATTTATAAGTCTTTAAAATATTGCTTTCAGAAATGGTGGAAAAAATACTCTAGTCACCTGATATACTATACATTTCATCACAGTAATATTCCTGACACAAAATGCAAGGGTCACACTTATGACTGTACCAAAGCCTAAATTGAATGTGAGCATGTATTACTAACAACATCCATGTCCTGGTTCCCTAATGCTCTCAAATATTATTCCTATTGGTGACTACATTTCTGTTTCTTCCTAAGATTATATATTCAAACTCAACCCTGTTAATAATGTCTTATCCTACCACTCACTTTGTACTTTGCCTGATTTCCTAATGTCTCCATTGATATCTGCTTTCAAATACCTTTTCTCCAGTTCATCATTGGGAATGACCCTTCAAATGTGCTGACATTTACATTTACTCTCTCACCAAAACCTTATTGCTAAAGAACTTTTGGTCCAACTCCTAGACTCACTCAAATGGGTTCTTCAAAGCCCTGCAGAGGGAAGCCCAGAGATTCTTGGGTTTTCTCATGACTCCAATTCACATAAAGTATCTAAACCCCACAGTCAGTAGGCCTCAAATTCGAGAAGCAGAGCAGCATTAATGGCAGGCCTATTTGATTACTCCTGGTTCACAGGAAGGGTGCCCAGGCCACCCTGACTTTAGGCAAATGAGGGGGAAGGGAGCTTATTTTGGACACTGTCTTGGACTGTGTCCCTCATGGAAACCTCTAGCAAGGGATTATGATGAGTGTCTACATGGAAGAAAATGAGGGCCATGTGGGAGTGTTTTGTTTTTAATTGTGGTCACTTGTGTGGCGGTTGGAAGAGATGAATGGGTCCACCTGGGCTTGAACTCTGGTGTGATTCCCCTTAGAAACGGAGTTTTGGAAATGACCTTAGAGATGTATTGCTATGAATTGTGTTGGGATTTTCGGAGGCCAGGCATGAGAGTCGCCCATGCATGACAATACGCGTCAAATTGGAGAAGCAGAACTTAATGTCCAAATCCTTTACTCACCCTTCTTTTTAATCCTACCGTCTATCTTCCTAATCTCAGATAAATACCATGATATATTTGAAATTCCTATGACCAGGTGGCACTGGAGAATCTTTGGATGTCCTGTTTCTGATCATGAGTGTACCAGACAGTGGCTTAATTGACTTGGTTTTATGAAAATGGTGTAGAACAGAGATGCCAGTAAGTTGGAGCCTGCTGAGTAGTGGGCCTAGAGCAGTGGTGTGCAGATGTGTGATAAAATATCTGTGGTGGGGTCATGTGGATCTTCCATTGGCTTCCAAATGGCTTGTGACTGAAATAGTGTAGCCAGCAGACCCTTATATGTAAAGGCATCTCGTTATATGGAGACGTTTAACGTCAATTTTAAGAAACAGGTTGCTATGGTCAAGGGGACAAGCTATGTTGGATAGAAGACTTGTTGGTGCATTCTCCTGGAGAACCTGACCCACCACACATGACAGAACTCACTCTAGCATTTTGTCCCAGTTGAACTCATTGTATTTCGTTAAGTAAATACCATACTCCCAGTGCAGCAGCAAGAAACACCACAAAAAGTGGAGGATGACCAAATGGCTTCACAGTCCACATGGGGAGACACTTAGACCCGAGTGGCCACAGTTTACCTACAAAGAGAGAATTCAGCACTGCTCCCTTATGTTCATTAAAAAAAAAGAAACCATGTTCTCCAGGTCACATAGATGCAGACCCATCTTTGATGGTCTCACTACAAATGAAGCTAAAGCTCCTGACAACAACATATATTTCAAGTGCCCGAACTCAGAGACAGTTTCTCAAGAAGTTTTTAGGCCAGCAGAGCTCCATGTTTGTGGAGTGTTTACCCTGACCCTAACTTTTGGAAACTCCTCTACCACCTCCAAGGTTGTGAACTCCTGATTATGTTCCATTCCATATATGTATTCACAGATTTTCTAACTCTTCTCCTCTAATTGTGTCTTATTTGGGGTGAAGGTAATGGCAATTCATTGTTCTGGATGAGAGTGGGAATATTTTTTTGTGGCACATATTTGCATACACATTGGATTCATTTTCTTATTTTCCAATCAAAATACTGAAACCATGACACTAACCCATACCCTACTAGACTCTGACTACTAATCCTAATATGATGGAGGAAAAATAACCAAAACAAAATAGAAATACATGCAGTTCAGTGGAGGCATGGTGTATATTTGGACTTGCCTTTTACATGATAAAGGGTAGGTGTTATAAATCTAGTCAATTTTTGGTTAAAATAATTCTCCATGTGTTTTTAAAATTAACTAATATGTGAATTCCTGTCTCCCTTTCTCTATAGACTATTCAGCACATGTATATTTATATGCACATATAGAATCCTACCTGGTATCACAGGTTAATTTTTTTGTGTTGTCTGACTTGGAAGATACAAATTGTGAGAAGAGATCCCTCCTCCTAAACGCTGTTGAAACTGAAAATTCAACCTATGGGTGAGCTTCCTAATAGAAAAACATTATACAAAAATCCATGTTCAGTAAAATAATTATTTTTGCATATGTGAATTATATATATTTAATGATGAATTTCGATTAGCATATGTATTGCTACTTTTTATAGTCTGTGTGTATGTTTTGTGTATATATATATATATATATATATATATATACATACTCTCCAGATTTTTCAAAATATGAAATATATGTGTCTTATATATACTCCCTAAATTTATTCATGTTGATGTATTTAGATTTATAATCAATTTTTCACAAGATTATTCTCAGAATTATTCATCAACTTGAAATATATATTTGTTTCCTAGTACTGAAAACTGACTTCAGTGAAAGCTGCACACAAATCCTAATATTTCTAGAGTAACTGACCCAGTTTAATATCAACGCAAGTAGACTCCTATGGGACATGACATATAATTTGACGTTCATTTTTATTCAACAATGGTACATTACTATTTCTGCAGTTTATGCACATCGTAGGATATATATTTTATCCACAAGTTCACAAATTTTTAGACATTTGTTTCAATGTCAATCACTTCCTGCTTCAGAACACAAGTATTCCTCCATGTTTCTTGACTGGTCTTTTCATGAGACTTCTTTCCAAAAATATTATATTTGATTTCCATAATCAGTTTGAAGCAAAACTCACACACACTTCAGGATAAACCACAAACCTAATATTACCATTAGATGTATTACTGGTTGAAATGAATGTATGTATATCAATATAAGATTTCCTGAATATTTTTAGATATCAATTTAATCCATTATTTAAAGTTGGAACAAGTAATATTATTTATTCACACTACGCTCTATTCATGCATTATCTCTATATTCATAGACACAGGGTACATCTATTTTTACCCACAATACTAATTTATACATCTTCAAAATATGGCTCCAAGAAATGGTGGAAGAAATACTCATGTTACCTGATCCACATATACATTTTATCACAGTAATATTCTGGTCAGAAAATGCAAACATCACACTTATGATTGTACCAAAGTCTAAATGGAAAATGAACATGGATTACTAAAAACATCCATGTCCAGGCTGCCTAATGCTCCCACTTGTCAATCTTTTTGGGGACTACATTTTTGTTTTTTCCTAAGATTATATATTGAAACTCAATCATATTGAAAATGTCTAATCCAATCACTCACTTTACACTTTGCATGATTTCCTAATGTCTCTATGGATATCTGCTTTCCTACATATTTTCCCCAGTTCATCATTGTGACTGATTCTTCACACGTTCTGACATTCATATTCACTCTCTACCCGAAACCCTATTGCTAAAGAATTTTTGGTCCAAAACTTATACTCACTCTTCTTTTTAAACGTACAAACTGTCTTCCTAATACTACCAACTATCCCTTTTATCCTGGATGTTCTCTTCGACATTCAATCATCCAAGGTACAAGGTCCTATAACATTGTATATCGATTTATCTGAGACATCTGTGCAGAACATAATTCAAAGCTAAGTATCCCAATGAAGGTCCCAATGTCTTTCTGCGCTTCAAATCATACCTAGATTTCTGTTTCCATACTTATATTTTACCTATATATTCTTGTAAATATCGCAGGTTCCCAATACCATTATTCATCCAACAGAATGACTCCTCACCAAAATCGAACCTGTTATTAACCCTAACCATACACTGTTCCCTCAATCTACCTTTACAGAAGAGCAGGGACAGAGTTTGTCTTACAATACAGGAATGTAGGGGATCTTCCACCTGCTTAGAAACTCAATGGTCCAAGCAGAAATGATCCCTGGAGAAGTATTAGGCAGCTATGTAGGACCTGAGAGAGCAAAAGTCATCTTCCATGGCAAACAACCTTGTCAGAATGAAGGGTTGTGTCTGAATCAGCCTCTCTATTCTTAATGGAGAGAATATGGACCAAACCAGGACAATGTGGAGAGCTGTTTCTGGTTCCATATGGTTGATATACCATTCTAACTAGTGAAAGTGTCAGAGGAAGTAGGGTATCCTCCATCTCATGGGACCCTTGGAAGCAACTGTTATAACAAAGTGGTTGCCAAGGCAGTGAACTCATTAAATTCTTGAAATAAGTGACCTACCTCACTTCCTTGGTGATGGAACTCTCTGAATTTGGGATCCAGGAAGCCAGGCACACAGAGCCAGTCCCAGTCTCAGTCCCAGTGGGCTCACATGTTTGGATTTACCAAGGACAGAGTCTGTCTTTTTTGGTACCTACTGATGTGAGGATGGCCAAATGCGAGGAGAGTTCTGAAGACGGGCCTTCCCTGAGAAAGCATGTAGTGGTCAGAACAGGCTCCTGACAACTTCACAGTGTTTGACAAGGAGACCAGATCTAAGACAAGACAGGCCTTTTCGGGGGAACATAAAATGGCCCACCAGTCAAAGGACACTCTGGATAGTCACAGACTTACTTGGGGGAAGGAGGTGCCTTTTTGAGTGTGTGTGTGAGTTTGTGGTTTTGTCTCATGTTCTGAGAATAGGTAGGAAAGGCGGTGTGTTTGGTTTGGAGTGGACTATTTCTAGAAAGAACTTTGACAAGGCAAGTGTTTCTGTGTCTGTGTCTCCCACTGTGTCCATGGTTGTAGACATTAGAAAAGAGAATGCATCAATGGATGTGTCCTGTCTAGTAGAAAGCTTCCCAGCATTCATCCTGTCCATTTTAGTAATGGACTGCAGGTTGCCTTATCGATGGGCAACACCTACTATCTTACTAAGTTTCTGTTTTCTTCCTGAATTTTGGCCACTCTCCAGAATAGGTTCATGGTTTTGTGTCCAAAATATGTACCACCTCCAAACTCTGCGACATGGCTATGTTCTGGATAGCTGGAGGGAATTGGAGCATCTCAGAAAACTCAGATATCAGTGTGACCAGAAAAGCCTCAGTGGAGAAACCCTGTTTTGGGCCTTTTGCTAACCTATTGATCTTTTGCCCTGAATGTCAAGAAGGTCTTTGCCTCAGGCCACCCCTTGGTGAAGCCTGAAGGAAACAGTTTTCAAATGGAAATGAATGGGCATCACCTGTGGCTCTTTGCTTAATTGCTTTGGAAAGCCATGTGTCTGAATCAGCCTCTTGGCCCTGTGAGAGGCTATGGCTTAAATTTTCAGCGCCTGATGGATCTAAAGAAACATCCAATGTGTGCATCCAAAACCAAAATGGCAAAAACATAAGTCATTGTGGATGATGTCTCTTGCCTTCCTCTGTTAGGTTCCTGACCTTCTTCAAGGGAGTATAGGGATTTTTTGGGTCAAATGAGTTCTTACAAGCTCTTCAGAGGTGCTTGGGTTTAATCATGAATCCAAATCACATAAGGAATTTATACCTGACAGTCAGTAGGCCTCTAATTGGAGAAGTAGAGCAGTATTAGCGGCAGACGTATGTGATCAATCCTAGTTCACAGGAAGAGTGTCCAGGCCACCCTGAGTTTAGGCAAATGAGGGGCAAGGAAGCTTATTTTGGACACTCTCTTGAGCTGCGCCATTCAAGGAATCCTCCAGCCAGAGGTTATGATGAGTGACGCTATGGAAGAAGATGAGGGCCATGTGGAATTATTTTGGTTTTAATTGTGGTCATTTATGTGGTGGTTGGAAAAGATGACTGGGTGCACCTAGCCTTGAACACTGGTGTGATTCTCCTCAGAGACTGAGTTCTGTAACTGACCTCAGAGTAGTAATTGCTTTGAAATTGGTTGTGTCTTAATTAGCCTCTTGGCCCTGTGTGAGGCTGTGACTTAGATTATCAGCACCAGATGGATCGAAAGAAAGATCCCATGTGTGCATCCAAAACCAAAATGGCCAAAAGAGCAGTCATTGTGGATTAAGCCTCTTGCCTTTCTCTGTAAGGTTCTGAAAGAATAAAAGAAATTGAAATTGAAATTGAAATGTAAAGAACCAGGTTTGTAAACTTTCCAAGCTGCACTTTCCTGTGGCAGTTTAGACAATTCCCGGATCTGCCCATTAGATGTGTGTTGAAATCTTCCCTGACTGCCTAGTTACTTAACAACCCTTTCCCAGAATCCCTGCAGCTCAGCAAGTATACATCTCAGGTATTCAACCAATCAGTTTAAATGTATACCCCTTCTTAGGGCTGACCAATCACCCCCTGCCCGAATTGTTCCCGCAAATGAAAGTGCTAATCATGCTTTAGAGTTGTTATTTGATTTTCCCATGGTATATGATGAATTGCTAAAGGAGGCTATCATGTATGTAAAGTCCCTGCCCTCTCTAAGGAATGGATATAAACTCTGCTCAAGTTGTTCTCAGGGCTCTTTGTTCTTTGCTCCTCTAAAGTGAGCTCTGAGCCCCAGCATGCTGGACCCCCAATAAAACCTTTGCTGTTGCATGAGAAAGCCTCTTGGTGGTCTTTTTCTCTGACGTTCGCCCCACCTATTCATCTGGAGGCCCCAGGTGAGATATCCGGCAGCGGCGGACAAAAGACCCCAATGGACTCCTCTCGGGGTAAGTAAGGCACCTCTTTCTGGTTTTGGGTTTCAGGTTATGGATTGGCAAAGTGGCTGTCAGTGAAGAGCATTAGCTCTCTCTGATGGTGGCTGACAGATGTGTCACAGAGCTACAGGCCACGTTCCTGGGGGACACTCCAGAGGACTAGAGAAATCAAGGAATACTAATTTCTTCAACTCGTTTATATTTTGCTTCAGGATTCGGTTCGCCAGCCCATCAGGTTTTGCCGGCTACTCAGTTTTGGTCATTGTTCTGAACTCATGTTGAGTTTTCCGGCTGTCTTTATTGTCTAACCCATCAGGTTTTGGCAGTTACTCAGTTCTAATCTTTGTCTTGGACTCATGTTAAACGTTTACTGTTTGTCTTTGTCTGTGTTGCGTTTGTGTCTTCACTGTCCCTGTTTGAGTAACTCTCATTATGGGACAAAGCACTTCCACTTCTCTGTCCCTGACACTTGATCATTGGACTGATGTCCGCTCAAGGGCCCAGAATCTTTCTTTTTCAGTAAAATGCCGTACCTGGCAGATTCTCTGTGCTTCAGAATGGCCTATTCTCAGAGTCAGGTGGCCCCCCAGAAGGATCCTTCTACTTCCCTCTAATCCGAAAAGTCAGAGATATTGTCTTTCAGCTGGGGCCACGTGGCCACCCAGATCAACAGCCATATACCCCTTCCCCCAGCATCCTATCATTCAAACCTTCCACTCCTCCCCCTCTTCCTTCCATTCTCCCTGAGTCACAAGACTGGACACTCCTCCCACTCCTTATCCTCTACCCTCGCTCTCCAACCCCCAACACGTTCCAGATGATATTCTCGCCGCTGAGTCAGCCTCTCCGCCGCTAGAGGCAATTGGGCCAGACCCAAGCACTCCAGGGGACTTCTCTGCAGCAGCAGCAACCCCTCCTCCCCTGGAGGAAGCTGGGCCACCTAAAGGAACCCGCCGGTGACGGATAATAGAAAACTCGGAAGCCCCTATGATGCTTCCTCTCCGTCCCTACGGGCCAATGAACCGATCCATCTGGCACCCAAACACCTTTAAATGTAGGTAGCATCTGTCCACTTATCGCCAGACTCTAATAGCGGGTCTCCGAGTGGCCGCCAGAGGGCCGACTAATTTGGCCAAGGTAAGAGAGATTATCCAAGGGCCTAATGAGTCTCCCTCTCTGTTTCTGGAGAGAATTATGGAAGCATATAGGAAATATACTCCTTTTGATCCTCAGGCAGAGGATGAACAAGCATCTGTTGCAATGGCCTTTATCGAGCAGGCTGCCCTAGATATTAAGAGAAAGTTACAACGTCTAGATGTATTACAAGATAAGACCTTGAGAGATTTAGTAAGAGATGCTGAGAAAGTATATTATAAGAGAGAAACTGAGGAGGAAAGGGAACAGAGGAGAGAGACGGAAAGGGAACAAAAGGAGGATGAAAGGAGCAAAAGGCAGACTAAAGCATTGACTAAGGTTCTGGTCAGAGCACCAAATATGCCAGAAGTTAAAAAGCAGGGAGTCAGAAAGGGATACCTGGGCCTCCGCCAATGGCTGCCCCTGGCCTCAGATCAGTGTGCCTACTGTAAAGAAAACAGGACACTAGGCCAAAGAGTGCCCCCGAAAGAAGCAGAGATGCCAGTCCGCCGTGCTGACTCTAGAAGAGGACTAGGAAAGTCGGGGCTCGGATCCCCTCTCCGAGCTCAGGGTAACATTTAAAGTGGAGGGGACCCCAGTGAACTTTGAAGTGGATACAGGAGCAGTATAATCAACCTTTAAGACCCCACTGGGCCCCCTATCAAATAAATGGTCCCCTGTTAAAGGTACTAATGGCAGTAGACATTGGGCTGGGACAACTAAGAGGACTATGGACCTAGGAAATGGAAAAGTCCACCACGCTTTCCAAGTAATCCAAGAATGCCCAGCCCCATTGATGGGCTGGGATCTGCTTACCAAACTCTGGGCTAGAATAACCTTTAACCCTGATGGTCCCCAAGTGGAGTTTCTAAAGCCTTCAGTAAAAACTCCCATAGTCATGGCTTTGACAACATCCGTAGAAGATGAACATCAACACTTCGTGCCTCCTAGGACAGATCAAACAGGCAAACTACCCCAGAAATGGATAAAAGATTATCCTAATGCCTGGGCAGAAACTGCTGGGTTAGGTCTAGCCATATAACAACCTCCAATAGTAGTAGAATTAAAAGCCTCTATCTCTCCAATCAGTGTTAAACAATATCCTCTAATCAAAGAAGCTAAGGATGGGATAAGGGCCCATATTCAGAAATACCTGGCTCTTGGGGTCTTAAGGCCCTGTCATTTGTCCTAGAATATCCCCCTGCTACCAGTAAGAAAGCCAGAAACTGGGGACTACCGGACGCTTCAATACCTAAGAGAGATCAACAACAGAGTGCAGGACATTCACCCCACTGTACCGAATCCATATAATTTGCTTAGCGCTCTGAATCTGGAGCAGGAATGGTACACTGTGCTAGACTTAAAAGATGCTCACTTTTGCTTGCCCGTACATAAGGACACTCAGTTGCTGTTTGCTTTTGAGTGGATAGACCCCGAAAAAGGAACATCTGTCCAACTAACCTGGACTAGACTCCCACAGGGGTTCAAAAACTCTCCCACTCTCTTTGATGAACCCCTCCACAAGGACTTCAATGACTTCAAAACTGCACACCCCGATGTCACCATACTCCAATATGTGGATGGTCTGCTACTGGCAGTCGACACCAAAGAGAACTATGAGTCTGGGACCCAAGCATTATTTTCCAAGCTTGCTCGGCTTGGATATAGGGCTTCTGCCAAAAAGGCCCAAATTTGTCAGCAAGAAGTAATCTTCCTGGGTTATTCTCTTAGGGGTGGCAAAGGATGGCTCACTGAGCCCACAAAACGAACCTTTGTGCAGATACTGCCCCCATCTAATAAGAGACAACTCAGGGAGTTTCTTGGGACTGCCGGCTTTTGCAGGTTATGGATTCCTGGGTTCGCGTCTCTGGCTGCCCCTTTATACCCGCTGATAAAGGGGGATGCCCACTTCCAATGGACCCCTGAGCACCAACAAGCTTTTGATAATGTCAGAAAAAAGGTGCTGCTATCTGCTCCGGCCTTAGCACTCCCAGATATAGAAAAACCCTTCAGTCTCTACATCGAGGAAAAGAAAGGAATAGCACGGGTTGTGCTCACTGAGACTTTGGGACCTTGGAAAAGGCCGGTAGAATACTTATCAAATAAACTGGACCCAGTGGCTAGTGGGTCGGCCCATTGCTTAAGAGCTATAGCAGCGGCAGCCCTTCTATAAAAGATGCTGATAAATTAACGTTGGGACAGAAGCTAACGATTATAGTCCCCCATGCCCTGGAGTGCATCATCTGTCAGCCTCCAGAGATGTGGCTATCAAACTCTAGAATAACCCACTACCAGAACCTCTTGCTTGACAAAGACAGAATCACGCTGGGACCCGCTGCTCCACTCAACCCGGCTACACTGCTGCCAGAAGAATCATCAAGACCCGTTGCTCATGAGTGTCAACACATACTGGCAGAGGAAACCAGTATACGACGAGACTTGAAGGATCAGCCACTGCCTTGCCCTGAAGTTGTATGGTTTATGGATGGCAGCAGCTTCCTCCAAGATGGTAAGCGGTGGGCTGGAGAAGCAGTAGTTAGCAAAATTAATGTCATCTGTTCCTCTGGTCTCCCAGAACTGACATCATCCCAAAAAGCAGAACTGATTGCCCTTACGAAAGTATTGGAACTAGCAACAGGCAAAAGGGCCACCATATACACTGATAGCCGCTATGCATTTGCCACTGCAAATGTGCACGGGGCTATTTCCCATCAAAGGGGGTTATTAACCTCCACCTGGAAAGAAATAAAGAACAAAGATGAGATCCTCCAACTTCTCTCAGCAGTGCAGGGCCCTAAGGAACTAGCTATAGTGCACTGCCCAGGGCACCAGAAGGGAAACGAACCCTTGGCGGTTGGAAAAAGAAGGGCAGATGAGGAAGCTTAATTGGCAGCCCTAAATGGAGTGACTGTGTTAACTTTTTCCACACCAGGGGGAACAACAATCAGGAGACTTGGCCGCACCGGAACATTCAGGCAACTTATCATCTGAGGAGACAGATACAGAACTCTGGGATCCTACAGAGCCAAGTTTACAATTTCAAAAAGCCCACCTTTATGTCAAAGACGTACACCAGCTCACCCACTTAGACTCAGAGAAGATATAGGCACTCTTAAAGGACCGGAGAAAGGACTTATTATTGACTGACTCACAGAGGAAAGAAATAGCTGAGCAGGTGACTAGAGCTTGTCAAGTCTGCCAAGTAGTTAATGCTTACCCATCCAAGCTTCCTGCAGGGAAGCGCTTACAAGGAACCAGACAAGGACAATTCTGGGAATTGAACTTTACTGAAATTAAGCCAGCAAGGTATGAACTTAAATATCTCCTAGTCTTTGTAGATACTTTTTCAGGATGGGTCGAAGCCTTCCCCATGAAGAAAGAAACAGCTCAGATGGTAGTCAAAAAGATCGTAGAAGACATTTTTCCAAGGTTCGGCCTGCCTAAGGTAATAGGGTCCGCTAACGGACCGGCATTCATGCCCCAGGAAAGTAAGGGATTTGCCAGGACCCTGGGGATTAATTGGAAGTTACATTGTGCTTATAGACCCTATAGCTCAGGACAGGTAGAAAGGATGAATAGAACCATCAAAGAGTACTTAACAAAATTAAGCTTGGATACTGGCATAAAAAATTGGACTATGCTCCAACCTTATGCACTGTTTTGTGAAAGAAATACCCCCTCCGCCTCTTTGTGTAACCTCACCTCTTATGAAATTCTCAATGGTGCCCTTCCTCCAGTAGGGGACCTAATCCCAACTATGAGACTTAATGATTCCTTTCACACCCCCTTGCTTGACAGATTTAAAGCCCTTTAACAAACCCAGCACCCAGCGATACCTGTGGAAACATTTGGCCTCTGCTTATCAGACTGGAGACGAGGGAACCCCACATTGATATCAAGTGGGAGGCTTCGTCTACGTGAGATGGCGTCAGGTGTCATCCCTGGAACTCCACTGGAAAGGACCATACCAGGTGCTGCTTATAACACCCACAGTGGTGAAAGTGGATGGGATCACTTCCTGGATCAATGCCTCCCATCTCATGCCTGAGCCCTGTACAGACTCTGGCTGGAAACTTCTACAGACTGGTATCCATCTCAAGTTGCGTGTCCGACATGTGGGTAGGGCTATGGATTCTTCCCATGACCACCAGCAGCCCTAATCCCCATCAGCGTGCTCAGCAACAAGGGCAAGTAATGAATCCTAATGGGCAAGTAGTGTGATCTATTTCACAAACAGCCACCTTATGGACTTGGTGGCCATCTCTCCACCTGGAAATTTGTCAGCTTGCCATAGGCTTCCCTGACTGGGATCTCCCTGACATAGAGGACCCCACACAGATCCCACTCAAACCCTAACTAGGGCAACATAGACCACATTAACCCATGAATTGTGGATGTCATCTCCCCCAGCTCAGGTGTAAACTAGCCAGTCTTGACTATTATGTGTGCCCACCTGATTTCCAAAGTCATAAAACAGGCCCAAACCTGTGGAGGACCCAGTGACTTTTATTGTAGATCTTGGGGTTGTGAACAAACGAAAGCTGCATGGTGGAACCCAAACTCCCCAGAAAGGTATGATTCCAGTAGGGTGAAATGACACCTGGATTGATCCCAAAAAATGTGCTGCTTGCCCAGTGGTGTCAAAAACTCGCTGTGGAAAGAATACTCTATGTTACCCCCTCAATATAACTTTCACTTCCAAAGGAAGGGGCTACCTCAGAAAAACCTGGCCTATGGGAAATACGTGGGGAATGCGATTCTATATTTATGGCCCAGGTGATGAATTTGGTCTCTGGTTCACCGTCTGGCTTAAAAAGAAAGAAAATCCCACAGCAATAGGACCCAATCCCCTCAAGCCAGGGATTAAGCCTCCTAAACCTTCCATGCCTAGATCTACCAGAACCCCTCTACCATCTAATACTTCCTGGATTCCGTCTTTGCCTACTTCCCCAGTCCAGAGTACATCTGACTCCTCCCCCTGGGAACTAATTAAAGGAACCTTTATGGTACTGAACTCCACACAGTCAGAACTCCTTGTATTTCAGCCCAGGTCTTTGACAGCCCTGTAAATTATTGTGTAATGGTGCAGATACTCTCCAGGGTACTCTATCATAATGCCTAATCATTTGAAGGTCTACTAGGGGGACAAACAACCCGATATCAAAGGGAACCATTGTCCCTTACTCTAGCCATCCTATTGGGGATAGGAGCTGCTGCAGGAGTGGGTATGGGAACAGCTTCTATGATGCGTGGTTAACAACAAATGGCCCAATTAGAAACAGCAATAAATCAAGACTTGAAGACGTTAGAGACCTCCATCACAGCTTTGCAGGAATCCTTAACCTCTCTCTCTGAAGTTGTTTTACAGAATAGGTGAGGATTAGACCTCCTCTTGATGAGGGAGAGGGCCTCTGTGTTGCACTGAGAGAAGAATGTTGTTTTTATGCTGACCATATTGGAGTTGCAAAATAATTCATGAGTAAATTAAGAAAATACCTTGAAGAGCGCCAGAGAGAATGGGAGATTCAACAAGGGTGCTTTGAGTCATGGTTAACCGAGTACCCCTGGTAACTACACTAATATCAGACTTAGCTGGACCCCTGATCATCCTTATGGTGTTGCTAACTGTGGGACCTTGTTTGCCTAACCACATAGTTTCCTTTCTCCAGGCTCAGATTAGGCAGGTGAAACTCATGATAATCAGACAGAAATATGCTGCACTGGTAGGAATAGAATGTGAAACCCCACAATAATTTTGATTCATTACTTTTAAGATTAAAAGTAGTCAGAAAAAGGGGTGGGTAATGAAAGAATAAAAGAAATTGAAATTGAAACGTAAAGAACCAGGTTTTGTACATTTTCCAAGCTGCACTCAGAACCTGAAATTCCTGTGGCACTTAAGACAATTCCCGGATCTTCCCATTAGATGTGTGTTGAAATCTTCCCTGACCACCTCGTTACTTAACCACCCCTTCCCAGAAACCATGCAGATTTGCACGTATACATCTCAGTGCTTCAACCAATCAGTTTAAATGTATACTCCTTCTCACGGCTGACCAATCACCCGCTGCCCAACCTGTTCCCACCAATGAATGTGCTAATCATGTTTTAGAGTTATTATTTGATTTTTCCGCGGTATATGATGATTTTCTAAAGGAGGCTATGATGTATGTAAAGTCCCTGCCCTCTCTAAAGAATGTATATAAACTCTGCTCAAGTTGTTCTCGGGGCTCTTTGTTCTTTGCTCCTCTGAGTGAGCTCTGAGCCTCAGCATGCTGGACCCCCAATAAACCCTTTGCTGTGGCAAGAGACAGTCTCTTGGTGGTCTTTTCCTCCGAAGTTCGCCCGACCTTTTCAGTTCCTGACTTCCGTCAAGTGAGAATAGGGATCATTTGGGTCAAATGAGTTCTTCAAAGCCCTACAGTGGATAGCCCATAGGTGCTTGGGTTTTCTCATGACTCCAAATCACATAGAAAATCTACACCTGACAGTCATTAGGCCTCAAATTGGAGAAGTAGAGCAGTATTAAAGGCAGGCTTATTTGATCACTCCTGGTTCAAAGGAAGGGTGTTTAGGCCACCCTGACTTTTGGCAAATGAGGGGCAATGGAGCTTATTTTGGACACTGTCTTGGGCTGCACCCCTCATGGAAACTTCCAGCCAGAGGTTATGATGCGTGTCTGTGTAGAAGAAGATGAGGCCCATGTGGGAGTGTTTTGATTTAAATTGTGGTCATATGTGTGGTAGCTGGAAGAGATTACTGGGTCCTCCTGGGCCTGAACTCTGGTGTGACTCCTTTTAGACACTGTGTCCTGGAACTGAGCTTAGTGAAGTATTGCCATGAGTTGTGTTGGGATTTGAGGAGGCCATGCATGAGAGTCGCCCTTGGAACCTGAGATGTAGGCCCAGGGTAGCTTTCCACAGAGCACTGGGAATCTCAGTCAGGATACCACAAGATTTTATTCTGAAAGACTTGGCAGCCATAGTTGAGATCAAAACACTCATGGATCTCAATTGTAGACCTCAATGAGCCTGGCTTCAGGTGACCTTTTGGACACTCTTTGGGAAGCCTTGCCTGTGAGAGTTCTCCAGAGTTTTCATTGAAATGATCATACTCACCATTTAATGGTTCCTGCATGAATTGAAATCCACTGTGCCTCCAACTTCATCCTTGATAAATGGCTAGATAAATAGTTTAAATTTTTGAAATTCCCATGAACAGGTGGCATACAGAACCTTTGGATGTCCTATTTCTGATCATGAGTGTACCAGACAGTGCCTTGATTGATTGGGTTTAATGAAAATGGTGTAGAACCGAGATGCCAGTAATTTGGAGCCTGATGAGTAGAGGGCCTAGAGCAGCGGTAGGCAGGTGTGTGATAAAACATCAGTGATGGGGCCATGTGGATCTGCCTTTGGATTCCAAATGTCATGAGACGGACATGGTGCAGCCAGGAGACCATTATACGTAAACACATCTTGTTATATGGAGAGGTTTTAGGGTAATTTACAGAATCAGGTTGCTATGGTCAAGGGAGCAAGCTATGTGATATAGAGGCCGGTTTCATGAATGCTCATGTGTGAGCCACCACATGTGATAGAACTCCCTCCAGCACTGTGTCCCAGTTGAACTCCTTGTATTTCATGAAGCAAATACAAAACTCGCAGTGCAGCAGCAAGAAACACCAGGAAAAGTGGAGGATTACTAAATGGCTTCACAGTCCACACGGGCAGACACTTAGACCACTGTGTCCCAGTTGAACTCCATGTATTTCGTGAAGCAAATACCAAAGTCGCAGTGCAGCAGCAAGAAACACAATGAAGAGTGGAAGAGGAACAAATGAATATACAATCCACGCGGGGACACACTTAGCCCCAAGTGGCCATAGTATACCTACAAAGAGAGAATTCAGCACTGCTCCCTCATGTTCATTGGAATATTACAATTTATGTCCTCCAGGTCACATAGATGCTGACCCAGCTTTGATCGTCTCACTAGAAGGAAGCAAAAGCTCCTGAAAACAACATATATTTCAAGTGCCCAAACTCAGAGGCAGTTTCTCAAGAAGTCTTTAGGCCAGCAGAGCTCTGTGATTGTGGAGTGCTTACCCTGTCCCTTACTTTTGAAAACTCCTCTACCACCTCCATGGTTGTGAACTCCTGATCAAATTCCATTTCAGATATGTATTCACATATTTTCTATCTCTTTTCCTCTAATTGTGTCTTACTTGGGGTGAAGATAATGTCAAGGGATTGTTCTGGATGAGAGTGGGAAGATTTTTCTGAAGCACATATTTGCATACACATTGGATTCATTTTCCTATTTTCCATTCAAAATACTGAATCACTGACATTAACACATACCCTACTAGACTCTGACTACTAATCCTAATATGTTGGAGAAAAATACCCCCAAAAGAATAGAACTACAAGCAGTTCAGAGGAGGCATGGTGGATAGTTGGGCTTGCCTTTTGAATTATATAGTGTAGGAGTTTTAAATCTTGTCAATTTTTTTTGAAATAGTTCTCCATGTATTTTAAAAGTTAAGAAATATGTGAATTCCTGTCTCCCTTTCTCTGAAGCCTATTCAGCACCTGTATTTTTATATGCACATTTAGAATCCTAACTGTTACCACACGTACGTTCTTGTGTGGAGGCTGAATTGGCAGATACAAATTGTGAAAAGGGATCACTCCTCCTAAACGCTGTTGGAACTGAAAATTCAACCTGTGGGTGAGCTTCCTAGTTGAACAACATTATACATAAATCGATGTTCAGTAAAATGAATTTATTTGGATCTGTGGATGATATATATTTCATGGTGATTTTAAATTGGCATATAGTGCTACTTTTTAATATCTGTGAATGTTTGTGTGTGTGTGTATATATATATATATATATATATATATATATATATATATATATACACACTCTCCAGATTTTTCAAAATATGAAATATATGTGTATTATTTTACACATCCTAAATTTTTCATATTCATGAATGTGGATTTATAATCATCTTTTCACAAGATTATTCTCAGAAATATTCACATACCCTACTAGACTCTGACTACTAATCCTAATATGATGGAGAAAAGTAACGCAAACAGAATAGAAATACAAGCATTTCAGAGGAGGCATGTTGTATATTTGGACTTGCCTTTTGCATGATAAATGGTAGGTGTTATAAATCTGGTCAATTTTCAATTGAAATAGTTCTCCATGTGTTTTTAAAATTAACAAATATATGAATTCCTGTCCCTTTCTCTGTAGCCTATTCATCACATGTATTTTTATATGCATTTATAGTATCCTACCTGGTATCACATGTACTTTTTTGTGAGTTGGCTGACTTGGTAGATACAAATTGTGAGAAGAGATCACTCCTCCAAATCGTTGTTGGAACTGAAAATTCCACCTATAGGGGAGCTTCCTAGTAGAAAAACATTATACATAAACTCATGTTCAGTAAAATAAATATTTTTGCATCTTTGGATGATATATATTTATAGATGAATTTTGAGTGGCATATATATTGCTACTTTTTAATGTCTGTGTGTGTGTTTTGTGTAAATATATATATATATATATATATATATATATATATATATATACACTCTCCAGATTTTTGAAAATATGAAATATATGTGTCTTATTTACACTCGCTAAATTTATTCATGTTCATGGACTTGGATTTATAATCAACTATTCACAAGATTATTCTCAGAAATATTCATCCACCTGAAAAACAGATTTAACTAATATTTCTACAGTAACTGACCAAGTTTAACATCAATGCACCTTGATTCCGATATGACAAGCTGTGCATTTTGACGTTCATTTTTATTAAACCCTGGTACATTAATATTTATTCGTATTATGGACATCATAGGATATATATTTCATCCACAAATTCACAAATTTATGGGCATTTGTTTCACTTTCAATCAATTCCTGCTTCAGAACACATGTATTCCTCCAGGTGTCTTGACTGGTCTTTTCATGTGACTTCTACCCAAACACATTATTTTCGATTTTCATAATCAATTTTGAAGCAAAACTCACACCCTTTATGATAAACCATAACCCTAATATTACAAATAGATGTATAATTGGTTTGAATGAATGTATGTTTATCAATATAAAATTTTCTTTATATTTTCAGATACCACTTCAATCCATTTTTTAAAGTTGAAACCAATTATATTCTTTATTCACACTATTGTCTATTCATACATTTTCTCTATATTCAGAGACACAGGGTGCACGTATTTGTACCCCCAATACTAATTTATATGTCTTCAACATATTGCTTCCAGAAATGGTGGAAGAAATACTCATGTCACCTGATATAAATATACATTTTTTCAGTGTAATATTCTGGACACAAAACGCAAATGTCACACTTATGATTGTACCAAATCCTAAATAGGAAGTGAGCATGGATTACTAAAACCATCCATGTCCAGGTTGCCTAATGCTCTCAAATGTCTATCCTGTCGGTGACTACATATTTGTTTCTTCCTAAGATTATATATTAAATCTCAACCTGTTGAAAATGTCTAATCCTATCACTCACTTTATACTTTGCCTGATTTCCTAATGTTTCTATTGATAAATGCTTTCCTACATATTTTTTCCAGTTCATCACTGTGACCAACTCTTCACATGTGCTGACATTTACATTCACTCTCTAACCAAAACTCTATTGCTAAAGTACTTTTGGTCCAAATCCTATTCTCACTCTTCTATCTAAACCTACACTATCTTCCTAATCCTACCGACTATCCCTTTTTGACTGGATGTTTTCTTACACATTCAATCAACCAAGGTACATGGTCCTTTGCCATTATATATCGATTTATCTGAGATATCTGTGCAGAACATTGTTCAAAGCTAAGTTTCCCACTCCAGTGCCCAGTGCACTTCTGGGCTTCAAATCTTATCTAGAATTCCATTGTCATACTTATATTTCACCTCTATATTCTTATAAATACCACAGGATCCCAATATTCTTATTCATCCAGCAGAATGATTCCTAACACAAATCGAACCTGTTATTAACCCTAACCATATACTGTTCCCTCAATCTATCTTTACAAAAGAGCAGGACTGAGTTGGTCTTACAATACAAAAATGTAGGGAGACTTTCACCTGCTGAGAAGCTCAAAGGTCTATGCAGATATAATCCCTGGAGAAGATATAGGGAACTATGAAGTACCTGAGAGAGAAAAAGTCATCTTCAATTGCAAACAACCTGGTCATGACGAAGGGATGTGTCTGAATCAGCGTCTATCTTCTTAATGTAGAGAAGATGGACCAAACCAGGCCTATGTAGAGAGCTGTTCCCAGGTGCCTATGGTTGATATAACTTTCTATCTTGTGAAATTGTAACAGGAAATAGGGGCAGCCTCCATCTCATGAGACCCTTGGAAACAACTGTTAGGACAAAGTGGTTGCAAAGGCAGCAAATTCAATCAGTTCCAGAAAGAAGTGACCTCATCTAATTTTCTTGTTGAAGGAACACTCTAAACTTGGAATCCAGGCACCCAGAGGCAGTCCCAGTTCCAGTCCCAGTGGGCTCACTTGTTTAGATTTACAGAGGACAGAGTCCGTCTTTCTTGGTAAATACTGATGTGAATATGGCCAAATGCCAGGTGAGCTCTGAAGAGGGGCCTTTCCTGAGAAAGCAGGTAGTGTCTCACTGCTGGTCCCGGACAATTTCACAGAGTTAGCCAAAGAGACCTGATCTGAGACAGAACAGGCCGTTTCGGGGGAACATAAAATGGTCCACCAGTCAGAGGGCTCTCCAGATAGTCACATACCTACTTGGAGGAAGGAGGTGCCTTTGTGGTTGTGGGTGTGAGTTTGTGGTTTTGTCTCATGTTCTGAGAATAGGTAGGAAAGGCAGTTTGTTTGGTTTGGAATGGACTGTGTCTACTGAGTGCTTTGACAAGGCAAGTGTTTCTATGTCTGTGTATCCCACCGTGTCTGTGGTTGTAGACATTAGAAAAGAGAATGCATCAATGGATTTGTCATGTCTAGTAGAAAGCTTCTCAGCATTCATCCTGCCTAATTTATGAATGGACTGTGGATTGCCTTATGGATGTGCAATACCTACTATCTTCCAAAGTTCCTGTTTTCTTCGTAGAATTATGGCCACTCTTCAGAATAGGCTTATGATTTTATGTCCACCATATGAACCACCTCCAAGATCTGTGACATGGCTATGTACTGGATAGCTGAAGGGAATGAGAGCATGTCAGAAAACACAGATATCATTGGGACCAGGAGAGTCTCAATGGAGAAATCCTGCTTTGGGTCTTTTGCTTACCTATTTGTCTGTTGCCCTGAATGTCAGGAAGTTCTTTGACTCAGGCCACCCCTTTTTGAAGCCTGAAGAAAACAGTTTTCAAATGAAAATGAATGGGCATCACCTTGGGCTCTTTGCTTAATTGCTTTAGAATGGGATGTGTCTGAATCAGCCTCTTGGCCCTGTGTGAGGCTGTGGCTTTGATTCTCAGCACCTGATGGGTCTAAAGAAGGATCCCATGTGTGCATCCAAAACCAAAATGGCCAAAAGAGCGGTCATTGTGGATGGAGTCTCTCGTCTTCCTCTGTAATGTTCCTGCCTCCATCAAGTGAGAATAGGGATCCTTCGGGTCAAATGAGTTCTTCAAAGCCCTGCAGAGTCTAGCCCATAGGTGCTTGGGTTTTCTCATGACTCCCATTTACAAAAAGAATCTAAACCCCACAGTCAATAGGCCACAAATTGCAGAAGTGGAGCAGTATTAACGGCAGGCCTATTTGATCACTCCTGGTTCACAGGAAGGGAGTCCGGGCCTTTAGGCATATGAGGGGTAAGGAAGCTTCTTTTGGACATTGTCTTGGGCTGTGCCCCTCATAGAATCCTCCAGCCAGAGGTAATGATGAGTGTCTATATGGAAGAAGATGAGGTCCATGTGGGAGTGTTTTGGTTTTAATTGTGGTCACTTGTGTGGCGGTTGGAAGAGATGAATTGGTCCACGTGGGCTGGAACTCTGGCGTAATTACCCTTAGAGACTGCATTCTGGAACTGATCTTAGAGAAGTATTGCAATGAGTTGTGTTGGGATTTTAGGAGACCACGCATGGAGTCCTTGGAAAATGAGTCTTGACCCAGGGTTGCTTTCCACAGAGCACTGGGAATCTCAGCCAGGATATCACATGATTTTATTCTGAAAGACTTGGCAGCAATAGTTGAGAGTCAAAACAAACATGGACCTCATATTGTAGACCTCAATGGGCCTGGCTTCATGTGAACTTTTGGCCACTCTTTTGGAAGCCTTGCCTGTGAGAGTTCTCGAGAGCTTTCATTAAAATGAGTTTCCTCAACATTTAATGGTTCCTGAATGAATTGAAACCCACAGTGCCTCCAACTTCATCCTTTAAAAATGGTTAGATAAATACCATGAAATGTTTAAAATTCCCATGAGCAGGTGGCACTGGAAAACCTTTGGATGTCCTGTTTCTGATTATGAATATACCAGAAGGTGCCTTGATTGACTGGTTTTCATGAAAATGGTATAGAAAAGAGATGCAAGTAAGTTCGAGCCTGCTGAGTAGTGGACCTAGAGAAGTTGTGGGCAGGTGTGTGATAAAAAATCTGTGGTTTGGCCATGTGGATCTGCCTTTGGCTTCCAAATGGATTATGACTGATATGGTGCAGCCAGCAGACCCTTCTCTCAAAAGGCATCTTGTTATATGTAGGAGTTTCAGGGCAATGTTCAGAATCAGGTTGCTATGCTCAAGGAGGCAAGCTGGTGGGATAGAAGCATGGTTGGTGCATTTTCCTGCAGACCCTGACCCACCACACGTGACAGAACTCGCTCCAGCACTGTGTCCCAGTTGAACTCCTTGTTTCATGAAGCAAATGCCAAATTGCGAGTGCAGCAGCAAGAAACAGCACGAAAAGTGGAGGATGACCAAATGGGTTCACAGTGCACACGGGGAGACACTTAGCCCCCATTGGTCACAGTTTACCTACAAAGAGAGAATTTAGCAAGGCTGCCTCATGTTCATTGGAAAACAAGAAACCATGTGCTCACAAAGGTCACAAAAATGCAGACCAGCTTGGATGGTCTCACTACAATGGAAGCTAAAGCTCCTGACAACAACATATATTTCATGTGCCCAACCTCAGAGGCAGTTTCTTAAGAACTCTTTAGGCCAGCAGAGCTCCATGTTTGTGGAGAGTTTACATTGTCCCTTAATTTTGGAAACTCCTCTACCTTCTCCAAATTTGTGAAAATTGAGCAGTTTCCATTGCAGATATGTATTCACAGATTTTCTAACTCTTCTGCTCTAATTGTGTCATACATGGGGCGAAGGTAATGTCAAGGCATTGCTCTGGATGAGAGTGGGAAGATATTTGTGTAGCACATATTTGCATACACATTGCATTCATTTTCAATTTTCTATTCGAAATACTGAATCCCTGACACTATCCCATACCCTACTATCCTCTGACTACTAATCCTAATATGATGGAGAAAAATACCCAAACAGAATAGAAATACAAGCAGTTCAGAGGAGGCATGCTGCATACTTGGACTTACCTTTTGCATGATAAATGGTAGGTGTTATAAATCTAGTCAATTTTGAATTGAAATAGTTCACCATGTGTTTTTTAAATTAAACAAATATATGAATTCCTGTCTCCCTTTCTCTGTAGCCTATTCATCACATGTATTTTCATATGCACTTATAGAATCCTACCTGGTATCACATGTACATTTTTGTGAGGTGGCTGACTTGGCAGATACAAATTGTGAGAAGAGATCACTCCTCCAAATTGCTGTTGGAACTGAAAATTCCACCTATAGGGGAACTTCCTAGTAGAACATCATTATACATAAACTCATGTTCAGTAAAATAAATATTTTTGCATCTGTGGATGATATATATTTAAAGATGAATTTTGATTGGCATATATATTGCTACTTTTAAATGTCTGTGTGTGGTTTTTTTTGTGTGTGTGTGGGTATGTGTGTGTATATATATATATATATATATATATATATATATATATATACACTCTCCAGATTTTTCAAAATATGAAATATATGTGTCTTATATACACTCTCTAAATTCATTCATGTTCATGCATGTGGATTTATAATAAACTTTCCAAAATATTAGTCTCAGAAATATTCATCCACCTTAAATACATATTTGTTTCCTAGTACTGAAAACTAACTTCAGTGAATGGTGCATACAAATGTTAATAATTCTACAGGAACTGATCCAGTCTATCACCAATGCAAGTAGATCCCAATGGGACATGATATATAATATGATGTTCATTTATATTCAACACTGGTACATTATTATTTCTTCAGTTTTTGCTCATCATAAGATATGTATTTCATCCACAAGTTCACAAATTTGTAGGCATTTCTTTAAACTTTAATCACTTCCTACTTCACAACACATGTATTGTCAGGGTTTCTTGACTGGTCTTTTCATGAGACTTCTTTCCAAACACATTATTTTCGATTTCCATAATCACTTTTGAAGTAAAACTCACACACTCTTCATGATAAACCAAAACACTAATATTGACATTAGATGAATAACTGGTTGGAATGAATGATTGTATATGCATATAAGATTTCCAGTAATTTTTCAGATATCAGTTCATCCCATTATATTAAGTCGGAACAAGTTATATTACTTATTCACAGTATGGTCTATTCATGCTTTATCTCTATATTCATAGACATAGGGTACACCTCTTTGTACGCCCAATACTAATTTTATGTCTTCAGTATATTGCTACCAAAAATGGTGGAAGAAATACTTATGTCACCTGATCTACATATACATATTATCACAATAATATTCTGGACAAAAATGTAAATGTTACACTTATGATTGAACCAAGCAAAGCCTAAATGAAATGTGAACATAGATTACTAAAAACATCCATGTCCAGGGTGCCTAATGCTCTCAAATGTCAATATTATTGGTGACTTCATATTTGTTTCTTTCTAAGATTCAACCTCAAGCCTGTTGAAAATGTCTAATCCTCTCACTCACTTTATACTTTCCCTGATTTCGTAATATCTTTATTGATATCTTCTTTTCTACATGTTTTCCCCACTTCATCATCGTGACTGGCTCTTCATATGTGCTGACATATACATTCACTCTCTAACTGAAATCCTATTGCTAAAGAACTTTTGTTCCAAATCATATACTCACTCTTCTTCCTAAAACGACCGACTATCTTCCTAATCCTACCGACTATCCCTTTTTGAAGGGATGTTCTCTTCTACATTCAATCTTCCAAGGTACAAGGTCCTATGCCATTGTATATCAAATTATCTGAGACATCTGTGCAGAACATAATTCAAAGCTAAGTATCCCAATCAAGGGCCCAATGCCCTTATGGGTTTAAAATCATACCTGGATTTCTGTTTTCATATTTATATTTCACCTCTACATTCTTGTAAATATACCAGGTTCCCAATACCATTATTCATCCAGAAGAATGAATCCTAACACAAATCGAAATCAAACCTGTTATTAACCCAAAACATACACTGTTCCCTCAATCTCATTTTACAGAAGAGCAGGGACAAAGTTGTTCTTACAATACAGAAAAGTAGGGGACCTTCCACCTGCTGAGATCCTCAAAGGTCCATGCAGAAATGATACCTGGAGAAGTTGTAGACAGGCATGAAGGACCTGAAAGAGCAAAAGTCATCTTCGATGACAAACCACCTGGTCAGGATGAAGGGATGTGTCTGAATCAGCCTCTCTCTTCTTATTGTGGAGAAGATGGACCAAACCAGGCCTGTGTGTGTGCCTATGGTTGATATACCATTCTAAATTGTGAAAGTGTCAGAGGAAGAAGGGGCAGCCTCCATCTCATGGGGCCCTTGGAAGCAACTGTTAGGACCAAGTGGTTGCAAAGGCAGTGACCTCATTCAGTTCCAAAGAAAGTGTCATACCTCATTTCCTTGGTGATGGAACTCTCTGAACTTGGTATCCAAGAAGCCAGGCACCCAGATGCAGTTCCAGTCCCAGTCCCAGTGGGCTCACTTGTTTGGATTTACCAAGGACAGAGTCAGTCTTTCTTGGTACCTACTGATGTGAGGATGGCCAAATGCCAGGAGAGCTCTGAAGAGGGACCTTTCCTGAGAAAGCAGGGAGTGGCTCACCACTTTTTCCTGACAACTTCACATAGTTGGCCAAGGAAACCAGATCTGAGAGAATACAGGCCATTTCGGGGGAACATAGTATTGCCCACCAGTCAGAGAACACTCCGGATAGTCACAGACCTACTTAGGGGAAGGAGGTGCCATTGTGAGTGTGGGTGTGTGGTTTTGTCTCTTGTTCTGAGAATAGGTAGGAAAGGCGGTTTGTTTGGTTTTCAGTGAACTATTTCTAGTAAGTCATTTGACAAGGTGAGTGTTTCTATGTCTGTGTATCCCACTGTGTCCGTGGTTGTAGATATGAGAAAAGACAATGCAACAATGGATGTGTCCTGTGTAGTAAAAAGATTCCCAGCATTCATCCTGCCCAATTTATGAATGGACTGCAGCTTGCCTTATGGATTGGCAAAACCTACTACCTTCCTAAGTCCCTGTTTTCTTCCTGAATTCTGGCAACTCTCCAGAATAGTCTCATTGTTTTGTGTCCAAGATATGTACCAACTCCAAGGTCTTTGACATGTACATGTACTGGATACCTGAAGGGAATGGCCAGTATCTCAGAAAACTCAGATATGAGTGTGACCAGAAAAATCTCAGTGGAGATACCATGCTTTGGGCCTTTTGCTTACCTATTGTTCTGTTGCCCTGAATGTCAGGAAGATGTTGGGCTCAGGCTACCCCTTTGTGAAGCCTGAAGAAAACAGTTTTCAAATGGAAATGAATGGGCATCACCTGTGGCTCTTGCTAAATTGCTTCGGAAAGGGATGTGTCTGAATCAGGCTCTCTACCCTGTGTGAGGCTGTGGCTTAGATTCTCAGCACCTGATGGATCTAAAGAAAGATCCCATGTGTGAAACCAAAACCAAATTCGCAAAAAATTTCAGTCATTGTGAATGAATTCTATTGCCTTTCTCTGTAGGTTCCTGAAATCAATCAAGTGAGAATAGCGATCCTTTTGGTCAAATGAGTTCTTCAAATCTCTGCAGAGGTGCTTGTCTTTTCTCATGACTCCAGTTCACATAAAGAATCTAAACCCCACAGTCAGAAGGCCTCAAATTGGAAAAGCGGAGCAGTATTAATGACAGGCCTATTTGATCACTCCTGGTTCACAGGAAGGGTGTCCTTCCCACCCTGACTTGAGCCAAATGAGGGGCAAGGGAGCTTATTTTGGACACTCTTTTGGAATGTGCCCCTCATGGAAAGCTCCAACCAGTGGTTATGATGAGTGTCTATAAGGAAGAAGATGGGGCCATGTGATAGTGTTTTGTTTTTAATTGTGTTCATTTGATTGGCGGTGTGAAGAGATGACTGGGTCAACCTGGGCTTGAACTCTGGTTTGATTCCCCTTAGAGACTGCGTTCTGGAATTGACCTCAGAGAAGTATTGCCATGAAAAGTGTTGGGATATTAGGAGGCCACGCATGAAAGTCACCCTTGGAAACTGAGATCTAGGCCCAGGGTGGTTTTCCAAAGAGTACTGGGAATCTCAGCCAGTATATCACATGATTTTATTCTGAAAGACTTGGCAGGGATAGTTTTGAGTCAAAACACACATGGACGTCACATTGGAGACCTCACTGCGCCTGGCTTCATGTGACCTTTTGGCCACTCTTTTGGAAGCCTTGCCTGTGAGAGTTCTCCAGAGCTTTCTTTGAAATGAACTTCCTCAACATTTAATGGTTCCTGAATGAATTGAAACCCACAGTGCCTCCAACTTCATGATTGAAAAATGGCCAGATAAATACCATGAAATTTTTAAAATTCCCATGACCAGGTGGCACTGGAGAACCTTTGGATGTCCTGTTGCTGATCTTGAGTGTACCAGACCCTGCCTTAATTCACTGGGTTTCATTAAAATGGTGTAGAACAGAGATGCCATTGAGTTATAGCCTGCAGAGTTGTTGGCCTAGAGAAATGGTGTGCAGTTTTGTGATAATACATCTGTGTTGTGACCACGTGGTTCTGCCATTGGCTTCCAAATTCATTGTGACTGCCATGGTGCAGCCAGGAGACCTGTATATGTAAAAGCATGTTTTTATATTGAAAGATTTCAGGGCCATGTTCAGAATCAAGTTGCTATGGACATGGGGGCAAGCAAGTTAGAGCCTGCAGAGTATTGGGCCTAGAGAAGTGGTCTGCAGTTGTGTGATAATACATCTGTGTTATGGCCATGTGGATTTCTCATTGGCTTCCAAATTTTTTGTGACTAACATGGTGCAGCCAGGAGACCCGAATATGTAAAAGCATGTTTTTATATGGAGAGGATTCAGGGCCATGTTCAGAATCATGTTGCTATGGACAAGGGGGCAAAGTATGTGGGAAAGAAGCCTGGTTGTTGCATTCTCCTGCAGACCCTGACCCACAACACGTGACAGAACTCCCTCCAGCACTGTGTCCCTGTTGAACTTCTTGTATTTTGTGAAGCAAATACCAAACTCCCAGTGCAACAGCAGGAAACACCACGAAAAGTGGAGGATGACCAAATGGCTCCACAGTCCACATGGGGAGACAATTAGACCCCAGTGGCCACTGTTTACCTACAAAGAGTGAATTCAGCACTGCTGCCTCATGTTCACTGGAAAATAAGAAACCATATCCTCCAGGTCACATAGATGCAGACCCAGATTTTATTGTCTCACTACAAAGGAAGCTAAAGCTCCTGAAAATAACGTATGTTTCAAGTGCCCAACCTCAGAGGCAGTTTCTCAAGATGTCTTTACGCCAGCAGACCTCCATGTTAGAGGAGTGTTTACCATGTCCCTTACTTTTGGAAACTCCTCTACCACCTCCAAGGTTCTGAACTCTGAGCATTTTCCACTCAATATATGTATTCACAGATTTTCTAACTTTTCTATTCTAATTGTGACTTACTTCAGGCGAAGGTAATGTCAAGGATTTGTTCTGGATGAGAGTGGGAAGATTTTTGTGTAGCATATATTTGCATACACATTTGATTCATTATTCTATTTTCCATTTGAAATACTGATCCCTGACACTAACTCATAACCTACTGGACTCTGACTACTACTCCTAATATGATGGAGAAAAATAACCCAAACAGAATAGAAATCCAAGCAGTTCAGAGGAAGCATGGTGTATAGTTGGACTTGCCTTTTGCATAAAAAAGGGTATGTGTTATAAATCTAGTCAATTTTCTGTTGAAATAGTTATCCATGTGTTTTTAAAGTTAACAAATATGTGAATTCCTGTCTCCCTCTCTCTGTAGCCTACTCAGCACATGTATTTTTATATGCACATATAGAATCCTACCTGGTATCACACGTACATTCTTGTGAGGTGGCTGACTTGGCAGATACAAAATGTGAGAAGAGATTACTCCTCCTAAATGCTGTTGGAACTGAAAATTTAATGTATGGGTAAACTTCCTAGTTAAACAACATTATACATAAATCTATCTTCAGTAACATGAATATTTTTGAATCTGTGGATGATGTATATTTCATGGTGAATTTCAATTGGCATATATATTGCTATTTTTATAGTCTCAGTTTGTGTGAGTGTGTGTGTGTGTATGTATGTATATATATATATATATATATATATATATATATATATATATATACTCTCCAGATTTTTCAAAATATGAAATGTATGAGTCTTATTATACACTCCCTGAATTCATTCATGTTCATGTATGTGGATTTATAATCAACTTTTCACAAGATTATTCTCAGAAATACTCATCTACCTGAAATACATATTTGTTTCCTAGTACTGAAAACTAACTTCAGTGAATGGTGCATACAAATTCTAATATTTCTACATTAACGGACGCAGTTTAACATCAATTCAAGTAGATTCCTATGGGACATGATGTGTATTTTAACGTTCATTTTTATTCAACACTGGTACATTACTATTTCTTCAATTTCTGCACATCATCGTATATATTTATCATCCACAAGTTAGCAAATATATAGGCGTTTGTTTCACTTTAAATCACTTTCTGCTTCAGAACACATGCATACCTCCAAGTTTCTGGACTGGTCTTTTCATGAGACTTCTTTCCAAACACATTATTTTCAATTTCCATAATCACTTTTGAAGCAAAACTCAAACACTCTTCATGAAAATCCATAACCCTAATATTTCATTCAGATGTATAATGGGTAGGATTAAATGTAGTATATCAATATAAGGTTTCCTGTATATTTTCAGATATCAATTCAATCCATTATTTAAAGTTGGAACCAGTAATATTATTAATTCACAGTATTGTCTATTCATGCATTATCTCTATATTCATAGACAAATGGTACACCTATTTCTACCCAAAATACTAATTCATATATCTTCAAAATATTGCTCCCATAAATGGTGGAAGAAAAACTCCTATTACCTGATCTACATATATTATTTATTATAGTAATATTCTGGACACACATAGGAATGTTCACACTTATGATTGTACCAATGTAAAGTCGGGCGAGCGTCAGAAAAGAGACCACGAAGAGACTGTCTCATGCAACAGCAAAGGGTTTATTGGGGGTCCAGCATGCTGGGGCTCAGAGCTCACTTGAATAGAGAAGAGAGCCCTAAGAACAGCTTAAGCAGAGTTTATGCAATTTACGTGGTGACAGCAGGGAGGGAAATTTATTGATGGGTCAGGTCGAGTGAGTGGTTTGCATGCCAATGGGAGAGGGAGTACATTCAACAGTTTGGCAATTGGGGACAGCACATTCTGGAAACAAGATTAGCAAACAGTTTTCAAGATTTCATCAGTATTTTGTTAAGCATACAGAAAAACAAGAAGTTAAAAGTACATATTTTATTAACCTTTCATTCCCCACTTCTTATTCTGCTTAATTTTAATCATAAAAATGAGCATTGCAGGGTCTCACATTTTATGTCTTCTAGTGAGGTATATTGTTGTCTGATTACCATAAGTTTAACTTATCCAATTTAAGCTTGTAGAAAGGAAACTAGATGGTTGAGCAAACAGGGTCCTACAATTAGCAATGAAATGAGGATTATTAATGGACTGGCCAGGGCTGATAAAAGCGTAGTTAACCAGGGGGACTGTGTGAACAAAGACTCAAACCACCCTTTTTGTGCATCTCTCTCTTGTTGATGCTCTTCTAGGCGTCTTCTTAATTTACTCATAGATTTTTTTACAACTCCAGTATGGTCGGCATAAAATCAACTTTTTCCCTCAATGCAGCACAAAAGCCCCCTTCTCTCACGAAGAGGAGGTCCAACCCTCGCATGTTCTGTAAAACAATTTCAGAGAGAGAGGTTAAAGATTCCTATAAAACTGTAATGGAGGTTTTTAATATCTTTAAATTTTGGTCTATTGCTGCTTCTCATCGGGTCATTTGTTGTGTCACATGGACTAGGACAGTGATTCCTGTGCCCACACCTGCAGCAGCTCCTTTTCCTAATAGGATGGCTAAAGTGAGGGATACAGGTTCCCAGAGGAACCGGGTTGTATGCCCCCGTATTTGATATTTAAATTAACCTGCCTCATGATAGAGCACTCTGGGAAACATCTGAACATTACATAATTAATCACATCTGTTGACCATTTTATGAAAACATAAACAATGTTTAAGTATATAGAATTATACTGTTGTAAGGACGGACAATTCAAGGCACCTAAGATAGCACCGAAGACAGCGAAACATACCTATTTGGTTGCAACGGATTTAGAGGGCATTGCTTCTGTTGTAATCAATTAGTCACCTGATCTCCAAATTTAGGTAGTTTCCGAATTTTGTACCCAACATGTAAGGGAAGGGGCTCAGAAGTTCACAGTCTGCATAAGTTCACAAAAAGAAGTTTTCGTTTCTATTGTTTTTTTCATCTGTTCTGGGCAAGTTAACATTTTAAGGACACCTGGAGTGGGAGAGCTTTTTTCTTCTCTTTTATTTTTTCTCACTGCCAGCTGTAACAATGGAGCTCATTTGGTAACTTATTTATCTTAGAAATGTAACCATGTCTGTGAAGCCCCAGCTCAAGGCCAGAGGCCTTGTTCACATATTTTGTGAAAAACTAGTAAGGGGGAGTCTAGCTTAGGAGTGCTGATTTTTCCAGCCAGTGGCCAAATAGAACAGGGAAACACGAAAAGGGGAAGTTTATCTACATTGAACTCTTTTATAGGGACTCTTTGGCTGAAAGTCCTAAAGTCAGCCATGGTGAAGACTCCTGGAGAAGGTCATTTAAGACTTTTCTGTGGGCCTGGTATAGACGGGGAAGACAGGGAAGGCGGGTCTGAGAGCAGCACCTTGGGTCTGAGCATGAGGAAGGAGACATGTAAAAGAATAATGGGAAAGGGGTTTGGAATTTTCCAGGCAACAAAACTTGAGCAGTAGAACAGATAGAGCAGAGGGGAAGATGGGAGTTTGTATCCCAAAAAGCCTGAGAGGGACTTTAAATTCTTAGTAACCTGTTTTCAGTGATGACAGAGCAACTTTAAAGGCCATTTTCATTACATTTTGGATAGGGGTCTGAGGGCTCTCCTTAGCTGGTTTGAGCTTTGGGTTAGCTGGTAAGAGGACCTGGTGGGACCTGGTGCGGGCACTGACAGGAGAAGAGAGTAGTGAGTGGGTGGATGGGTACCTCAGTACCTGCTACCTCAGCAAGGGGGCAATAATCTGAGAACCGGCGGTTTGGGTTTTTGATCTAGTAATTGGAGGGAAGAAATCAGGTTGCTGAGGTGGGAGTGGCAGCAGAGAGTCTGGAGCAGAAAGCTGAGGGTGAGGATCTATTGGATAAGCATAGTTCAGGATGTGAGCGAAGGAGGGAAAATGCCTCCACTTAGGGGAATTTCCTTCCACCCTTTGAGCACTTGCCGAAGTTAAAAAGGTCACGGAGAATTTTAGGATCTAGAGACCCCTCTGGGGGCCATCGGTATTGGTTGTGTAATTGGTAATATGGCCAATGCTGTGTATTGAATTTGATGAGGAGTTTGGGTTCCACCAGGCACCCCTGTATGCTCACATTCCCATGACTTACAGAAGAAGTCGGCATTTCCCCCACACAGCCATGTCTGTTTGTGGCTTTGATAGTCCGCTGGGCAAACATAGTAATCTAGGCTAGCCAACCTGCATCTGGCTCTCGTGTCCCTACATCCATAATGTTTGTTTCTATTACCTATGATACGGAAAGGATTTATTGGAATTTTAGTTGGATCCCCTTCATCAGGGATATCCCAATAGGAAAGACCTATAGCCAGCTGACAAATGTCTGGGTGGAGAGATGGCCACCATGTCCCTAAAGGGGCTGTATGCAAGATAGACCATACTTCTTGTACAGTAGGATTTGTGATCAGCCATTACTGCTGAACAGGCTGATGAGGGTTAGGACTACTCTTGGCCAAGGGGAGAGTCTGTAGCCTTATCCACATGGCGAATACGCACTTTGAAAGTGTTACCAGTCTTTTCCAGTTTCCAGTCAGATTTTGGACAGGGCGCAGGCCAGAGATGAGAGACATGGATCCTTGAAGTGATTCCGTCTACATTTACCACTGTAGGTGTTATATGTAGCACCTTATATGGTCCTTTCCAGTGGGGTTCCAGGGATGACACCTGATGTCGTCTAATGTAGACGAAGTCTCCTACTTGGTATCGATATGGAGTCCCCTCGTCCCCAGGTTGGTCGGCAGTGGCCAGATGTTTCCACAGATATTGCTGATTTCTTTCAAGAGCTTTAAGTCTGTCAAGCAAGGGGGTGTGGAAGGGATCGTTAGGTCTTAGAGTTTGGGTTAGGTCCCTTACTGGAGGAGGGACCATAGAGAATTTCATAGGGGGTGAGGTTACACAAGGAAACAGAGGAGTATGAGTATTTCTTGCATGAAACAGTGCATAAAGCAGGAGAATAGATCGATCTTTTATGCCGATCTCTAAGCTTGATTTTGTTAATTCTCTTTAATGGTTCTATTATTATTATTTTTTTTTACCTGTACTGAGCTCTGGGGTCTATAAGCACAATGTAATTTCCAATTAATCCCCAGGGTCCTGGCTAATCCCTGACTTATCAGGGCAATTAACGCCAGTCCATTATCAGACCCTATTGCCTTAGCCAGTCCGTATCTTAGAAAAATATCTTTCAGGATCTTCTTGACCACCATTTGTGCCATTTATTTTGTTGTTGTTGTTTTTTGTGTGTGTGTGTGTGGGGGGGGGAAGGCTTCAATTAATTCATCCTGAAAATGTATCTACAAAGACTAGGAGATATTTAAGTCCATAACTTCCTGGCTTAATTTCAGTAATGTCCACTTCCAAGAATTGTCCTGGTCTGATTTCTTGTAGGTGCTTTCCTGCAGGAAAGTTGGAAGGGTAAGCATTAACCAATTGACAGACCCGGCAGGCTTTTGTTACCCGTTCAGTTATTTCTTTCGCTCTGAGTCGGTTAGTGGAAAACTCTGTTCTTGATCCTTCAGGAATGCCTGCAGTTTCTTTGAACCAAGGTGAGTGAGTTGATGTACATTTTTAACTTAGTTTAGGGCTTTCTGAAGATGCAAGCTGGGCTCAGTGAAGTTGAGGGTTTCAGTGTCAGTGTCCTTAGATGTTATCAAAAGCTTGCTGGTGCTCAGGGGTCCATTAGAATTGGGCATCTCTCTTTAACAGCGGGTATAAAGGAGCAGATAAGGACGCAAACCCAGGTATCCATAAGCTGCATAAGCCAGCAGTCCCAAGAAACTCTCTGAGTTGTCTGCTGTTAGATGGGGGTGGTATCTGCTCAATGGATTGTTTTCTGGTCTCAGTGAGCCATCGCTTACTGCCCCTAAGGGAATAGTCCAGGAAGATTACTTCTTGCTGGCAAATTTGGGCTTTTTTGGCAGAAGCACTATACCAGAGTTGAGCAAGCTCGTATAATAATAATTGGGTTCCAGACTCACAGTTTTTCTTGGTGTTGGCTGCCAGTTGCAGGTCATCGACATATTGAAGCAGGGTGACGTCAGGGTGCATAGTTCTGAAGTTGTTGGGGTCTCTGTGGAGGGCTTCATCAAAGAGAGTGGGGGAGTTTTTGAACCCCTGTGGGAGTCTAGTCCATGTTAGTTGACCAGACGTCCCGGTTTCTGGGTCTACCCACTCAAAATCAAATAGCAACTGACTATCTTTATGCAGAGGCAAGCAAAAGAAAGCATCTTTTAAGTCCAGAACAGTATACCATTTCCGCTCATGGTTCAGAGTGCTAAGCAGATTGTACAGATTATGTACTGTGGGGTGAATGTCCTGCACTCTGTTGTAGATCTCTCTTTGGTCTTGAACGGTGCGATAGTCCCCGGTTCCTGGATTTTTATACTGGTAACAGGGCAGTGTTCCAGTTCAAATGACAGGGCCTTAGGACCCTTAAGGCCAGATATTTCTGAATATGGGGCCTTATCCCATCTTTAGCTTTTTTGCTCAGAGGATATTTTTTGACATTGATGGGGGGGCTGAAGTTTTTAACTCCACTGTTATTGGAGGATGTTTCACGGCTACGTGTAACCCAGCAGTTTTTTTCCTAGGCATCTGCGTAATCTGTTATCCATTTCCGGGGTAGCTTGCCTGTTTAATCAGTCTTGGGGGGTTTGACAAGTTGATGTTCATCTTCTACTGACATAGTAAAAGCCGTGACTATAGGAGTTTTTACTGAAAAATTTAGAAATTTCACTTGGGGGCCTTCAGGGTTAAAAGTTATTCTGGCCTGGAGCTTTTTGAGCAGATGTGTGCCCATCAATGGGGTCGGGCATTCTGGGATTACTAGGAACGAGTGATGGATTTTTTCTTTCCCCAGGTCCATGGTCCTCTTAGTTGTCTAAGCCCCATATTTACTCCCATTAGCCCCTTGAACTAGAGTCCTTTTTGTTTGATAGATGGCCCAATGGGGCCTTAAGGGCTGAGTATACTTACCCTGTATCCACTTCAAAGTTTAACCCCCCCAGCGAGTACTTTGTGTTCTTTTGGCCGGGCCAGCTACCTCCAAGGAAGGAGGGGCTGTGTGTGCCGTGGGGTAGTCACCTGGAGGGCGCTGGGCTGGCCTATATTCCTCCAATGGTGGAGAGTCTGAGTCAGCAGCAGGGGAATCACTTAGAGGGTGTTTGGGGTTGGAGGACAAGGGCAGGGCATAAGGAGGGGGAAGAGAGTCCAGTAGAGTCTTGAGACTCAGGGACAACAGAGGGTGGAGGAGGGGGAGCAGAGGGTTTGAGAGATAGAAAAGTGGGAGAACCAGTAGGAGCGGGGACAGGGACAAGGAAAGGCTTCAACCATGGAAGAGGAGATTTGCAGAGGTCCTGCAAACTAAAGATATATTGCTGTTGATCTGGATGGCTATGTGGCCCCGGCTGAAAGACAATATCTCTGAGTTTTTGAATTAGTGTGAAGTAGAAAGATCCTTCTGGGGGCCATCCGACTCCAAAGGTGGGTCATTCTGAGACACATAGAGTCTTCCAGATCTGACGTTTTACTGAAAAAAAGAAGATTCTGAGCCTTTAAGCAGACTTTGGTCCAGTGATCAAGGTTCAGGGACAGAGGCATTGAAGTGTTCTGTCCCATATGAAAGATACACAAATAGTGAAAGCAATGACACACGACACAGACAAGACAAGACAATAAAGACAGGCAATGGACGTCCAATACTGAGAACAGGACTGAGTAGCCAGGAAAACCTGATGGGCTGACAATACCGAATCCAAAACAAAATATCACTGAGTTTAGGAGACTATTGTTACTCGGTTTCCCGAGTTCTCTGGGGCGTCCCCCAGAGACGTGGCCTGTGGCTCTGTGACACTTCTGTCAGCCACCGTCAGAGAGAGCTCATGCTCATCACCAATAGCCATTTTGCCCATCCCTAACCTGAAACCTGAAACAAGAAAGTGGCGCCTTACTTAACCTGAGATGAGCCTATTGGGGGTCTCTCGTCCAACGCTGCTGGAACTCGCTGGGGCCCTCAGATGTAATGGTCAGGCGACCATTGGAGGAAGAGACCACCAAGACACTGTCTCATGCAACAGCAAAGCACCCAAAATTCTGGGGCTCAGACCTCACTTGAATAGAACAGAGAGCACTGAGAACAGCTTAAGCAGAGCTTATATACTTTTCTTGAAGAGGGCAGGGAGGGAAGTTTATTGATGGGTCAGGGCAAGTGGGCGGTTTGCATGTAAACGGGTGAGGGTGTACATTCTGCAGTTTGGCAGTTGGGGACAGCACATTCTGGGAACAAGATTAGCAAAAAGTTTTCAAGATTTCAAGAGTGTTTTCTTAAGCATACAGAAAAACAGGAAGAGACAAGTACCTATTTTATTTATTTTCAACAAAGCCTAAATGGAAAGTGAGCATGAATTACTAAAAACATTCATGTCCAGGTTGCCTAATGCTCTCAAATGTCAATTCTATTGGTGACTACATATTTCTTTCTTCCTAAGGTTATATATTCAACCTCAACCCTGTTGAAAATGCCTAATCCTATGACTCACTTAATAATTTGCCTGATTTCCTAAGGTCTCTATTGATACCTCCTTTCCTATATATTTTCCCAAATTCATTATTGTGACTGACACTTAACATGGGCTGACATTAATATTCACTCTCTAACCGAAACCCTATTGGTAAAGAACTTTTTTCCAAATCTTATTCTCACCCTTCTTTCTAAACCTACTGACTATCTTCCTAATTCCACCGACTATCCCTTTTTGACTGGAGGTTCTCTTCGACATTCAATCATCCAAGGTACAACGTCCTATGCCATTGTGTATGGATTTATCTGAGACATTTGTGCAGAAAGTATAACATTGCTAAGTATCCCAATGAAGGTCTCAATGCCCTTCTGGGATGCAAATCTTACCTAGATTTCTGTTTCCATAATTTTAACTCACATCTATATTCTTATAAATATCACAGATTCCCAATACCATTATTCATCCTGCAGAATGATTCCTAACCCAAATCGAAACTGTTATTAACCGTAACCACACAGTGATCTCTCAATCTAACTTTAGAGAAGAGCAGGGACAGAGTTGGCCTTAAAATATAGGGATGTAGGGGATCTTCCACTTGCTGAGAACCTCAAAGGTCCATGCAGAAATGATCCCTGAAGAAGATGTAGGCAGCTATGAAGGACCTGAGAGAGCAAAAGGCATCTTCCATTGCCAAAAAACCTGGTCAGGATGAAGGGATGTGGCTGAATCAGCCTCTCTCTTAATGTACAGGAGACGGACCAAACCAGGCCTTTGTGGAGCGCTGTTTCTTGGTGCCTTTGATTTATATATCATTCTAACTTGTGAAAATGTCACAGGAAGTAGGGGCAGCCTCCATCTCATGGAACCATTGGAAGCAACTGTTAGGACAATGTGTTTGCCAAGGCAGTGACCTCATTAAATTCCTGAAGGAAGTAACCTACCTGACTTCCTTGGTGATGGAACACTTTAAACTTGGGATCCAGGAAGCCAGGCACTGAGAGCCAATCCAAGTCCCAGTCCCAGTGGGCTCACTTGTTTGGTGTTACTAAGGACAGAATCAGTCTTTCTTGGTACCTACTGATGTGAAGATGGCCACATGCCAGGGACCTTTCCTGAGAAAGTAGGTAGTGGCTCTCCACATGCTCCTGACAACGTCACAGAGTTGGCCAAGGAGACCAGATCTGAGAATGGATAGGCCATATCAGGGGAACATAGTATGACCCACCAGTCAAAGGACACTCTGGATAGTTACAAACCTACTTGGGGGAAGGAGGTGCCTTTGTGGGTGTGGGTGTGAGTGTGTGGTTTTGTCTCATGTTCTGAGAATAGGTAGGAAAGGTGGTTTGTTTGGATTGGAATGGACTTTTTCTAGTAAATTGTTTGACAAGGCGAGTGTTTCTATGTCTGTTTCTCCCACTGTGTTCGTGGTTGTAGACATTAGAAAAGAAAATGCATCAATGGATGTTTCCTGTCTTGTAGAAAGCTTCCCAGCATTCATCCTGCCCAATTAACGCATGGACTGTGACTTGCCTTATGGATGGGCAACACCTACTATCTTACTACGTTTCTGTTTTCTTCCTGAATTCTGGCCACTCTCAAGAATTGGCTCATGGTTTTGTGTCCAAGATATGTACCACCTCCAAGCACTGTAACATGGCCATGTACATGATAACTGAAGGGAATGGGAGGATCTCAGAAAACTCAGATATCAATGTGACCAGTGAAGTCTCAGTGGAGAATCCTTGCTTTGGGCCATTTGCTTACCTATTGCTTCATTGCCCTGAATGTCAGGAAGGTCTTTGCCTCAGGCCACCCCTTTGTGAAGCCTTAAGAAAACAGTTTTCAAATGGAAATGAATGGGCATCACCTGTGGCTCTTTGCTTAATTGCTTCCAAAAGGGATGTGTCTGAATCAGCCTCGTGAACCTGTGTGAGGCTGCTGCTTAGATTCTTAACACCTGATGGATCTAAGGTAAGATTCCATGTGTGCTACAAATACAAAATGGTCAAAATAGCAGTCATTGTGTATGAAGTCTCTCGCCATCTTCTGTAAGGTTCCTGACCTCCATCCTGGCCTGCAAAGTCTAGACCATAGATGCTTGGGTTTTTTCATGACTCCCATTCATATAAAGAATTTATACCTGGCAGTCAGTAGGCCTCAAATTGGAGAAGTGGAGCAGTAATAAGGTCAGGCCTATTTGATCACTCCTGGTTCACAGGAAAGGTGTTTAGGCCACACTGACCTTAGGCAACATAGGGGCGAGGGAGCATATTTTGGACAGGGTCTTGGACTTCACCCCTTTTGGAAACGTCCAGCCAGAGGATTTGATGAGTGTCTACATGGAAGAAGACGAGGGCTATGTGAAAGTGTTTTGGTTTTAATTGTGGTCATTTGTGTGGCAGTTGGAAGACATAACTGTGTCCACCATGGCTTGAACTTTGGTGTGATTCCCCTTAGAGACTGCGTTCTGGACCTGACCTCAGAGAAGAATTGCCATGAATTGTGTTGGGATTTCAGGAGGCCACGCATGAGAGTCCCCATTGGAAACTGAGATATAGGCCCAGGTGGCTCTCCACAGAACACTGGGAATCTCAGCTACGATATCACATGATTTTATTCTGAAAGACTTGGCAACCATAGTTGAGATTCAAAACACACATGGACCTAGCATTGTAGACCTCAATGGGCCTGGCTTCATGTGACCTTTTGGCCACTCCATGGGAAGCCTTGCCTGTGAGAGTCCTCCAGAGCTTTCATTGAAATGAAATTCCTCACCATTTAATGGTTCCTGAAAGAATTGAAACTCACAGTGCATCCAACTTCATCCTTGAAAAATGGCTAGATAAATACCATGAAATTTTTGAAATTCTTATGACCAAGTGGCACTGAAGAACATTTGGATGTCCAGTTGCTGATCATGAGTGTACCAGAGAGTGCCTTGATTGACTGGGTTTCATGAAAATGGTGTAGAAGAAAGAATCCTGTATGTTGGCGCCTGCTGAGTAGTGACCCAGAGCTGTGGTGTGCAGTTGTGTCATAAAATATCTCTGGTGGGGCCATTTGGATCTGCCATTGACTTCCAAATGTCTTGTGGCAGACATGGTGCAGCCAGTAATCCCTATATGTCTGATCTCTTCATATAAAGGCATCTTGTTATATTTAGAGGTTTCAGGGCCGTGTTCAGAATCAGGTTGCAATGGTTGAGGGGGGAAGCTATGTGGGATATAAGCCTCATTGGTGGATTCTCCTGGAGACCCTGACCCACCACACGTGTGAGAAATCCCTCCAGCACTGAGTCCCTGTTGATCTCCTTGTATTTCATGAAGCAAATACTAAACCCCCAGTGCAGCAGCAAGAAACACCATGAAATGTGGAAGATGCGCAAATGGCTTCACATACCACATGGGGAGACACTTAGCCTTCAGTGACAACAGTTTCCCTACAAAGAGAGAATTCTGCACTCCTGCCTCATGTTCATTGGAAAATAAGAAACCATGTCCTCCAGGTCACATAGATGCAGACCCAGCTCTGATGGTCTCACTACAAAGAAGCTAAAGCTCCTGACAACAACATATATTTCAAGTGCCCAAGGTCAGGGAGAGTTTCTCAATAAGTTTTAGGCCGGCAGAGCTCCATGTTTGTGGAGTGTTTACCTGTTTGACCAGGACAGGAGAAAAGACCACTGACTCCAATTAAAATCAAATTAAAGCAAGCTTATTATTTTTCCACTGGCTGAGCTGCCTACCCCTCTCAAAATGGCAGAAACAAGACAGCAACCCCACCTTTCCTACAGCCCAGCTTTATAGTCCAGTAAGTTACACAAAAGGGGGGTTACAGATAACAGAACTCGGAGAAGCATCACGCTATTGCTAGTTTACAATTTTTTTTTTTGCTGGCCCCATCATCAGAATTAATGAGGACCATTAGAGACTCACGAGAGTCGTTGTCTGGCCAGAGAAGGCCAATATTTATGAGGTGTCACTAAATTTTCAGAGAGGGCTGCTATCTGGTCAGAGAGCCAGGCATGGGTGAGTTCAAGGCACGGACAGGCATTCCAAGCAGATTCAGAATTTGCAGTAATTTATAGGAAAGCAAAATTATCTTTTCATGACTTTGTGGCAAGATGGCTCCCAATTTTAATAAATGATCAGGTTGGGTTTATCATTCCCCCCCCATTTTTTTTTTGCTTTTTAATATTTTTTAAATTAATTTTTATTGTAGGTTGTTCAAAACATTACATAGTTCTTGATATATCATATTTCACACTTTGATTCAAGTGGGATATGAGCTCCCATTTTTACCCCATATACAGATTGCAAAATCACATCAGTTGCAGAACCATTGATTTACATATTGCCATTATGGTATCTGTTGTATTCTGCTGCCTTTCCTATCCTCTACTATCCCCCCTCCCCCCTCCCCTCCCCTCTTCTCTCTCTACCCCCTCTACTGTAGTTCATTTCTCCCCCTTAAATTTTTCTCCTTTCCCCTCACTTCCTCTTTTATGTAATTTTGTATACCCCTGAGGGTCTCCTTCCATTTACATGCAATTTCCCTTCTCTCTCCCTTTCCCTTTCACCTCTCATCCCTGTTTAATGTTAATCTTCTTCTCATGCTCTTCGTCCCTACTCTGTTCTTAGTTACTCTCCTTATATCAAAGAAGACATTTGGCATTTGTTTTTAAGGGATTGGCTAGCTTCACTTAGCATAATCTGCTCTAATGCCATCCATTTCCCTCCAAATTCTATGATTTTGTCATTTCTTAATGCAGAGTAATACTCCATTTTGTATAAATGCCACATTTTTTTTATCCATTCGTCTATTGAAGGGCATCTAGGTTGGTTCCACAGTCTTGCTATTGTGAATTGTGCTGCTATGAACATGGATGTAGCAGTGTCCCTATTGTGTGCTCTTTTTAGGTCTTTAGGGAATAGACCGAGTAGGGGAATAGCTGGATCAAATGGTGGTTCCATTCCGAGCTTTCCAAGAAATCTCCATACTGCTTTCCAAATTGGCCGCACCAATTTTCAGTCCCACCAGCAATGTACAAGAGTACCCTTTTCCCCACATCCTCGCCAGCACTTGTTGCTGTTTGACTTCCTAATGGCTGCCAATCTTACTGGAGTGAGATTTACAACAAAATGAAACTGAATCCCTTACTCTCGCCATGCACAAAAGTTAACTCAAAGTGGATCAAGGAACTTGATATCAAATCAGAGACATGGCATTTGATAGAAGAAAAAGTTGGCTATGATCTACATACTGTGGGGTCGGGCTCCGAATTCCTCAATAGGACACCCATAGCACAACAGTTAATAACTAGAATCAACAAAAGGGACTTACTCAAACTAAAAAGTTTTTTCTCAGCAAAAGAAACAATAAGAGAGGTAAATAGGGAGCCTACGTCCTGGGAACAAATCTTTACTCCTCACACTTCAGACAGAGCGCTAATATTCAGAATATACAAAGAACTAAAAAAATTAGACAATGAGATAACGAATAACCCAATCAACAAATGGGCCAAGGACCTGAACAGAAATTTCTCAGAGGAGGACATACAATCAATCAACAAGTATATGAAAAAATGCTCACCATCTCTAGCAGTCAGAGAAATGCAAATCATTCCCCCTTTTTTAATGTGTCCCTTCCAAATTTTTGATAGGGTAGGGAAAGAGCAATGAGGGAATTTTAATCCCTCAGGTAACAGTCTCCAAATTTTTAGAACTCACCCAAAATTGGATTCCTGGTTTTACCTGACTTAATTAATTACTTATATTGATATTCTATTTATTTTTGGCTCCATAGTTGTAAGACGAGAGGCGTCACTCATTTTGGCTTCTTCTGAGCTGAGAGAGAGTGACGTGAGTGGGCACAGTATAAGGGACATGAGTTGCTTTTTAGAAGTCAGTTGAGGAACATGAGTTGCCTTTTAGAAATCAGTTCGTTTTGAAGTCTGGTTGGGGAAGAACAGGTTGTAAATTCATCTGGGGATGGGTTCTTCTGTGTGAGAAACAAGAACCATGAGTACTGAAAAAATGTTGCAGCAGCTGGAACATGTCACTGTATAGAAGTTCCCTCAGCAGGCTTTAATATTCCCAGTTATCAGGACTGTCAACTTAATATTTAACATTTAGTGTTACAGTTATCCCTCTCCATAAGATACAGTTTAATGATTTAATATCATCTGATCTTGCAAAATCATTTTACTAGTATGACCTCTGTTTGTAATAGAGAAACCTTTAATTCTGTTACTCAGGGCTGGATAATCGTACTAGCAAACACCAACCCTACCTGTAGGTTAGGAATATCTGTAGGCCTTAAACTAAAAATTTCTGCCTCTGGCAGCTCCTCTTGATAGTCTCTTTTTATAGTTATCAGGCATTCCTTTCTGGGAATCCTTCTTTGTAGCCTCCAGTCTTACTTATTTTGGGAGGCTAACATAATGTGTATAAAAATTATTATTATTATTATTAATATTATTATTTAAAATGCCCAGGAATGGCTGTATTTTGGTTTTAACTGTCTTTCCTAAGTGTTTATCATGAAACAGTCAAACTGACTTTTGTTTCTATCTATTGTTAACAGTCAGCTGAGCTTTTATGGGAGTCATTCCTGGGGAAACTTGAGAGCAGCTTCTCAGTTCTGCTAGTGCCATTTGCGCTAGGTGGGTCCAGGTCTTGCTTGACCATGTGGCTACCCTTGGAAGCATCAGGGATGTCTCCCTTCTCTGATGACTCTCCTCTTCTTAGCAAATGCACTGATTGGCTTTCTGTTCTCCAGGGGTCTCATTAATCTCCCTAATTGGGAAGATATGAGGCCCAGAGTTGCAAAGGTCTTTGAGAAGTCCCTTGTTCCCTGGATTCAGACTGACTCAGAGGGCAAGAGCCAAATATTGGTTTTCTTGTCCCTTTTCATGTAACTTTAATATAAATCCTAATCTTAATCATCCAGCAAATAAATTTTAACAGCCTTATATTAAGAGTACTGGGCTTTAATGTCTATAACTTTATAATTATTTATCTTTTTTATTAACTGGGATCTGTATTATTCTGTCTGTCTTGTAGGTGATGACTTATTATCTTAAATTAACCCATGTTGTGTTCTTAAAGCAACACTTCTGTAAAACACTAACAAGGAATCTTTAGATCACTTATAAGGAAATTACAAAATAAAATTTTTTAACAAGAGTAAAAATACTTAGTTCGTGTAATAGCTACCCTGAAGTTTTAAGCTGAGTTATACATTATATCCCCTGTTTGAGATCCTAGAAATCTTGACAGAAAAAAAAACAACTTTTGAACATAACTTTAAATGAAATAATATCTGACCTACTGCTTTCGTAGTCATTCTCACATATAGTAAGATGGGACACAGAGCCTTATCTCAGGTAAGGCAGGGCTCTTTATAAAACTTAAGTGTTTTACTTCTAAAGATGATCTTTGTTTTTTTAAATATCATTTTACAAAGATTACATATATTATTTGAGGTCACATGAACATTAGTTAACACCATATGATATCACATTTAAAACATGAATTTAAGAAAGGCTGAAAGTTTTTAACCTTTATATAGATTAGACTCTCATTAACATAAAAATACATTTAAATTGTTCCCCAATGTAAAAAGTAACATACAACTTTACATATCTTATTGATAAGAAGTAAATGAATGCCCAATATATTTTTTTACCATACAACTTCAGAACACCAGCTTGAAATAATGCTCTTTTAAAGTTTCTACCTTACAGATTCGTATACCTGAAAGATATGAGCACATTAATAGCATCACAATTACATTGAAGTTTCTACATTAACCAAGTTTAGCTTTTAAATAAATGGCAGTACAGTGCTCTAAAATAACAGTTCTTATTTAATCAGTTGTTTAATTTTTATGGTTGCTTGCTCTAGAAAAAATAAAACTTAATAAACACAATGTTATGGGTAAACTTATGTTTTAAGAAATTTTTGTCTCTTTAACACATGACTGATTATTACAATCTTATACAGACATTAGTACAAACTTATACAGACCTTAGTAAATCAATCAGATATCTAACAAAAGTACTCATGAATGAGTAATCCCATATCAAATTTACTTTACTTATTTATCAATATATTAGACAAATATATTGAACAGTGTACACCATTTTTTTGTTGAAGGAAAAGTCTTAGAACCAAGGCATATTAGAACATTTGTAGACATTAATATTTTATTAGATTTTTGAACACCTAGAAAAACTTGTAAGCTTAAATTTAAAGACATTTATTTTTATCTCTTTATCCAATTTAAATTCAACTATTTAAATCACTTGCATTAAAGATCTTTGGATCCACTTTTTAAAATTTGTTTTTATGAGCGTTTTTGTTTTAATGAGTGCTCTTTATAAATGTTAATTTGTGTATCATATATATGATATACGGACAAATGAATATATAGACATACAACACATACCAAAATTGTGCACACATAATAATAGTAAAGGCCTTGTAGCTTTTCCAGGTGAAATATCCATTGCAATGTTTCAAAAACTACACAGTTAGTCAAAGATAGAACTGGTCAGAAAAACATCATCCTAGGTCTTTAGGATCAAAATCATGAGCTCAAAAAAAAAAAAATAAAGAATCTAAGGAAAAAATAAGAGTCCTAGAAAAATTGACTGGCCATTAATTAGTAAATACCATACAATTTAATTTTTTTTAGGCCTCAGATCACTCTCCTACTGAGCTTGCAGGCCTCTTTCATTTGCCATTCAACATAAGTCCTGGCTGAGGTCTGGAAGGAGCAGGAAAAAGCTGCTATTCTGAGCAGACACCTCAGGCCTAAGGCATTTCAACCATAATTTTCAGGTTCAGATGTTGAAAATTATAATACAATTTTAAGACAAAATTCACAAAATTTTATGATACAAGTTTAAGACACAGTTTACAAAATTTTACATCTTTATATCTTGTTTTGTCAACAGATACCATACTATGATTTACTATCCTTGTCCAAATTAATGCACTGGTAGACACAGTGACATTTTCCCAGGCTACCCAATTAAAAAGTGGTGAAAAAAAGCCTGAATGATTGGGAAGTTACTTGCCAACTTGGAAGTAGAGTTCTCTAGTTTTCCATCCTAAGTATTTAAGTTCTCTGGCATGAATTATCTGAAATCATAAACTAAACAATTTCCTAAACCCGACTTTTAACTGCAAGATTGTGCAATGCTTCAAAAACCCATTCAGATGCCAGATTGTTACAATAAAACATCATCATTTAGATACACATTCAGCTAAGATCATTTCCAAGAAATGATTTATAATATCAACACATTATTGCACATGTCTTAAAGGGCCAGAAACAAAGACACAAGACAGACTGAAAGGAGCTCCAGACTATGGCTTACAGACAGAAGCCTTTAAACCAGAGCAGATAAGAGAAAAATCTCCTACACCAGTGGCACCATAGATTTTCCCACAAGGGAACCAGATGTTTTCACAGAGGGACAACCTGAAATGTAAAATCAAGGGTCTCCATGGTGACTTTACTGTATTTAGTGTCCCCTTTTTCTTTTTCTCTTTTTTAAGAAAACAGAGATGGCAAAATCCTTACAGTGCAGGGAAGGAAGTAGGTAATTCTCTGAAGCAACAGGGCTTGGGCAGCTGCTGGAAGTCCCTCAGTCCCTCCTTTCACTTACAGGATTAGATCCTCTTGTTCGGTTCCACCCCAAGCACGCTCCGTCTCCTAACATTTCAGTAGTCAGCTCTCAAAGAGTTCCGGGGTGTGGGGGGTACCAAAAATTGTAACTTAAAGTTTGGTTCCTGATTTTGAAGCCAATTAACACCAATTTAATAATGAGGACAGGGTTTGAGAAAAAGAAAAAGGGAGATTTACTGCTTTGCTAACAAAGGAGAAAAACAGGGGACTCTGCCCAATGGTTGTGATTCTATCGATCTGAAGGGACAAGGGGTTTTAAGGAGTTTCACGTGTTAACCTGGGAGATTCTCAGTTCTTAGGTCCCCAGCAGGCATTGCCCTCTGCAGTGGGTGTGCTCCAGGCAGCCAGCTAGGGGTTTCTCTCATCCTGCTTAACAAAGGGTATTAAAGTTCATCACAGTTCTTTAAAACACAGTCCAAATGGGTGTCAGTTTACTTGCTTTATTACCCATTTTCAGTTAAGTTTTACCACAGAAATCACACAACAAAACACACTAAAACAAACCAAAAAAAAAAAAAACATATGAAACACAGAACAAAACACACAAAAAAACAGAAAACCAGCGCAGAAACAGAAAAACAGTGGAACTATGCAACGTCTTGCTAAAGCTCTGGGATAGGAGCTCCTGCGTGCCCATTGGCACCTCTCTATGCTTTCAGAGGAATTCCCTACAGAACATAACAGAGGACAGAATGATTCTCGTTACTGTACCAGACAGGAGTATATGTGTGTCTCCCCAGGACACCACTCTGTCATCAGAAGAGATCTCCCTTAACCGGATATCAGATGTTATATAGGCGCCAGTTACCTATGGAGGCCTCCTCCACCATGTGCTTGCTAATAGTTTTAGGGCGGTGGTTCACTGCAGTGCTCCCTGGACCAAAATCTCACACCAAGGCCTTGGAAATTGCCTCTTCATGCCGGAGCCCTGGAGGGAAGGCCAGCTTCAGAATTTCCAGTAGTCTGGTCTTGTGATCTATTGGGGCAGGGTCATCTCGATGGGAAACTACAAAATATTACACCAGGATGCAAGAAAAGACCACTGACTCCAATTAAAATCAAATTAAGGCAAGCTTACTATTTCAAAGTGGATCCAAAGATCTTTAATTCACGTGATTTAAATGGTTCGATTTAAATTGGATAAACAGATAAATATAAATGTCTTTAAATTTAAACTTACAAATTTTTCTAGGTGTTTAAAAATCTAATAAAATATTAATGTCTACAAAAGGTCTAATATACCTTTGTTCTAGGACTTTTTCTTCAACAACAACAAAAAAAATGGTTTAAACAGTCTCCTACTCTAAGCCATTTTCTACCATCAATGGACCCTTCAGGGGGAAACCATGGACACAATTCTCCTATGTATGAAAAGAATAATTTTAAGTCCTTTTTCTTAACATGTGCCCCCTATGTCTTGAGGGCCTCCTTGAGGCCTGACAAAAACAAATCATGTGACGAAACTGCTTGTCCCATGGTGGGTCACTCACCATGTGTCATCCCCACTCTCCTCCTGGATCTGTCTTTCGGTGGTGTCTGCTGAGGCAATCGCAAGCTCCGCTTTTTTAAGTCTTCCCTGAGGACAGATTTCCCCCTCAGTCAAAGGTTCGAGCCCCTATTGATCCTCAGGCAGAGGATCAAAAGGCATCTGTCATGATGGCCTTCATTGGGCAAGCTGCCCTGGATATTAAAAGAAAGTTACAACTCTTAGAGGGATCACAAGATATGACTTTGGGAGATTTAGTCAGAGAAGCCGAGAAAGTATACTATATGAGAGAAACAAAGAGAAAGAAAGGGAGCAAAGGGAAGATGAGAGATGCAAAAGACAGACTAAGGCATTGACTAAGGTCCTGGTCACAACAATAAATAGGCCAGAAATTAACAAACAGGAAGACAGGAATGGAAACCTGGGCGCACGCCAGAGGCGACAATGGAGTTTAACTCAGCATTAAAAAATGGCAAAATCATAGAATTTGCAGGGAAATGAATGGCATTAGAGCAGATTATGCTAAGTGAAGGAAGCCAATCCCTAAAAATCAAATGCCAAATGTCTTCTTTGATATAAGGAGAGTAACTAAGAACAGAGTAGGGATAAAGAGCATGAGAAGAAGATTAACATTAAACTGGGATGAGAGGTAGGAGGGAAAGGGAGAGAGAAGGGAAATTACATGGAAATGGAAGAAAACCCTCAGGGTTATACAAAATTACGGACAAGAGGAAGTGAGGGGAAAGGGAAAAATACAAGGGGGAAAAATAAATTACAGTATAGGGGGTAGAGAGAGAAGATGGGAGGGGAGGGGAGGGGAGGGGGGATAGTAGAGGATAGGAAAGGCAGCAAAATACAACAGACACTAGTATGGCAATATGTAAATCAATGGATGCGTAACTGATATGATTTTGCAAACTATATACTGGATAAAAATGGGAGTTCATAACTCACTTGAATCAAAGTGTGAAATATGATATATCAAGAACTATATAATGTTTTGAACAACAAACAACAAAAGTTAAAAAAACACATGGAGAACTATTTCAACAAAAAATTGACTAGATTTATAACTCCAATTCTACATAATGCAAAAGGCAAGTCCAATTATACACCATGCCTCCTCTGAAATGCTTGTATGTCTATTCATTTTGGGTTATTTTTCTCCATTATATTAGGATTAGGAGTCAGAATATAGAGTCTAGTAGGGTATGGGTTAGTGGGAGTGATTCAGTATTTCGAATGAAAATTAGGAAAATCAATCCAATGTTTATGCAAATATGTGCTAAAATAATCATCCCACTCTCATCAAGAACAATGCCTTGACATTACCTTCGCCCCAAGTTAGACACAATTAGAGGAGAAGAGTTAGAAAATCTATTAATACTTATCTGGAATGGAATATGCTCAGGAGTTCACAACTTTGGGGGTGGTAGAAGAGTTTCCAAAAGTAAGGGACAGGGTAAACACTTCACAAACATGGTGCTCTGCTGACCGGAAGACTTATGAGAAACTGCCTCTGAGTTTGGGCACTGGATATATATGTTGTAGTCAGGAGCTTTAGCTTCCTTTGCAGTGAGACCATCAAAGCTGGGTCTGCATCTATGTAACCTGGAGCACATGTTTTCTTATTCTTTAATGAACATGAGGCAGTAGTGCAGAATTCTCTCTTTGTATGTAAACTGTGGCCAATGGGGGCTAAGTGTCTTCCTGTGTGGACTCTGAAGCCATGTGGTCATCCTCCATTTTTCATGGTCTTTCTAGCTGCTGCAATGGGAGTTTGGTGTTTGCTTCACGAAATACAAGTAGTTCAACTGGGACACAGTGCTGGAGGGAGTTCTGTCATGTGTGGTGGGTCAGGGTCTGCCAGGAGAATGCACCAACCAGTCTTATATCCAACATAGACTTCCCCCTTGTCCCTAGCAACTTGATTCTGAACATTGCCCTGAAACCTCTCCATATAACAAGATGCCTTTACATGCAAGGGTCTGCTGGCTGCACCATGTCAGTCAAAAGCCATTTGGAAGCCAATGGCCAATCCACATGACACCAACACAGATGTTTAATCACACACCTGCCCACCACTGTTCTAGGCCCACTACTCAGCAAATTCCAACTTACTGGCATCTCTGTTCTACACCATTTTCATGAAACCCAGTGATTCAAGGCACTGTCTGGTACACTCATGATCAGCAACAGGACATCCAAAGGTTCTCCAGTGCCACCTGGTCATGGGAATTTCAAAAATTTCATGGTATTTATCTAGCCATTTTTCAAGTATCAAGTTGGATGCACTGGTTTTTCAATTCATTCAGGAACCATTAAATGGTGAGGATGAAAGCTCTGGAGAACTCTAAAAGGCAACGCTTCCCAACGAGTGGCCAAAATGTCACATGAAGCCTGACACATTGATGTCTACTCAATGTGAGTTCAATATGTGTTTTGACTCTTTACTATGGTTGCCAAGTCTTTCAGAATAAAATCGTCTTATATCCTGGTGGAGATTCCCAGTGCACTGTGGAAAGACACCCTGAGACTAGATCTCAGTTTCCAAGGGCGACTCTCATGTGTGGCCTCCTAAAATCCCACCAAAATTAATGGCAATACTTCCCTGAAGTCAGTTCCAGAACTCAGTCTCTAAGGGGAATCACACCAGAGTTCAGGTCCAGGTGTACCCAGTCATCTCTTCCAACCAGCACACAAATGACCACAATTAAAACCAAAACACTGCCACATGGCCCTCATCATCTTCCATATAGACACTCATCGTAACCTCTGAATGGAATTTTCCATGAGGGGCGAAGCCCAAGACAGTTTCCAAAATAAACTCCCTTGCCCCTCATTTGCCTAAAGTCAGGGTGACCTAGACACCCTTCCTGTGAACCAGGAGTGATCAAATAGGCCTGCCGTTAATACTGTTCTGATTCTCCAATTTAATCCTACTGATTGTCGGGTATAAATCCTTTATGTGAGTTGGAGGCAATAGAACACCCAAGCACACATGGCATCTTTCTTAAGATCTATCACCTTCTGAGAATCAAAGCCCCAACCTCACACAGGGCCAAGAGGCTGATTCAGACACATCTCTTTCCAAACCAATTAAGCAAAGATCCACAGGTGATGCCCATTCATTTCCATTTGAAAAATGTTTTCTTCAGGCTTCAGAAAGGGGTGGCCTGAGGCAAATACCTTCCTGACATTCAGGGCAACATAACCATAGGTAAGCAAATGGGCCAAAGCAAGGTTTTTAAACTGAGACTTTACTGGTTACACTGATATCTGAGTTTTCTGAGATTTTCCCATTCCCTTCAGCTATCCATTACATGGCCATGTAACAGATTTTGGAGGTGGTACATATCTTGGCCACAAAACCATGAGCCTATTCTGGAGAGAGGCCAGAAATCAAGATGTGTAGAGGACCTTAGGAAGATACTAGGTGTTGCCCATCCATAAGGCAAGCCACAGTCCATTTATAAAGTGGGAAGGAGGAATGCTGGGAAGCTTCCAACTAGACAGGAAACCTCCATTGATGCATTCTCTTTTCTAAAGACTACAACCACGAACACAGTGGATACACAGACATAGAAACACTCGCCTTGCCAAACGTCTTCCTAGAAACAGTCAACTCCAAACCATACAAACCACCATTCCTACCTATTTTCAGAACATGAGACAAAACCACAAACTCACATCCACATCCACAAAAGCACCTCCTTCCCCCAAGTAGGTCTGTGACTATCTGGAGTGTCCTCTGACTGGTGGGCCATACTATGTTGCCCCAAAATGGCCTGGCCTGTCTCAGATCTGTTCTTCTTGGCCCACTCTACGAAGTTGTCAGCAGGCAGCATTGAGCCAATACCTGCTATCTAGGGAAAGGCCCCTTTTCTGAGCTCTACTGGCATTTGGCCATCCTCATATCATTAGGTACCAAGAAAGACTGACTCTGTCCTTGGTAAATCCAAACAAGTTCGACCACTGGGACTGGGACTGGGACTGGCTCTGGGTGCCTGGCTTCTTGGATCCCAATTTCAGAGAGTTACATCACCAACGAAGTTAGGTAGGTCACCTCCTTCAGGAACTGAATGAGATCACTGCCTTGGCAACCACTTTGTCCTAACAGTTGCTTTCATGGGTCTCATGAGATGGAGGCTGCCCCTACTTCCTGTGACACTTTGACAAGTTTGAATGGTATATCAACAATGGCCTCCCGGGAACACCTCTCCACGCAGGTCTGGTTTGGTCCATCTTCTCTACATTAAGAAAAGAGAGGCTGATTCATACACATCCCTTCGTTATCACAAGGTGTTTGCCATGGAAGATGGCTTTTGCTCTCTCAGGTCCTTCATAGCTGCCTACATCTTCTCCAGGGATCATTTCTGCATAGAAATTTGAGGTTCTCAGCAGGTGTAAGATCCCCTACATTCCTGTATTGTAAGATGAACTCTGTCCCTGCTCTTTTGTAATGTTAGATTGAGGCAAGAGTGTATGGTTAGGGATAATAACAGGATCGATTTGGTTTAGGAATCATTCTGTGGGATGAATAATGGTATTGGGAACCTGCAATATTTATAGGAATACAGAGGTGAAATATAAGTATGTAAACAGAAATCTAGGTGAGATTTGAAGCTCAGAAGTGCATTGGGCAATTGATTGCGATACATAGCTTTAAATTACGTTCTGCACACATGTCTCAGATAAGTCGATATACAATGCCATAGGACTTGTACCTTGGATGATTGAATGTAGAGGAGAACATCCACTCAAACAGAGATAATCAATAGGATCAGGAAGATAGTCAGTAGATTTTGGAACAAGGGTGAATTTAGTATTTGTACCAAAAGTTCTTTAGCAATTGGGTTTTGGTTAGAGAGTGAATATCAATGTCAGCACATGTGAAGGGTCAGTCACAATGATGAACTGGGGAAAATATGTAGGAAAGCCGATATCAATAGAGACATTAGGAAAACAGGCAAAGTACAGGGTGAGTGATAGTATTAGACATTTTCAACAGTTTTGAGGTTGAATATATTAGGAAGAAACAAATATGTAGTCACCAATAGGATTGACATTTGAGAGCGTTATGCAAGCTGGACATGGATGTTTTTAGTAATCCATGTTCAGTGTCCATTTAGGCTTTGGTACAATCACACGTGTGAATTTTGCATTTTGCGTCCAGAATATTACTGTGATAACATGCATATTTAGATCAGGTGACATGAGTATTTCTTCCTCTATTACTGGGAGCAATATTTTGAAAACGTATAAATTAGTATTGGGGGTACAAAGAGGTGTACCCTGTGTCTATGAATATAGATAATGCATGAATAGACCATACTGTGAATAAATAATATAACTGGTTCCACTTTAAATCATGGATTGAATTGATATCAGAAAATATATAAGAAATCTTATATTGATATACAATCATTCATTCCAAACAGTTATACATCTAATTGTGAAATGATAGTTATGGTTTATCATGAAGGGTGTGTGAGTTTTGCTTAAACAATTATAAAGAAAATCGGAAATAATATGTTTGGAAAGAAGTCTCACGAATAGACCAGTTAAGAAACCTGGAGTAATGCATGTGTTCTGAAGCAGGAAGTGATTGAAAGTGAAACAAATGCCTATAAATTTGCCAACTTGTGCAAGAAATATATACCCTCTGATGTGCATAAACTGAAGAAATAGTAATGTACCAGTGTTGAATAAAAATGAACATCAAAATACAAATCATGTCCCATAAGAGTCTACTTGCATTGCTGTTAAACTGGGGCAGTTACTGTAGAAATATTAGGATAATGCCGCAGTCTTGCTGGGCACAATCAGGAGCCACTTGTCAAAAGAAACTAACTTTATTTTTAAAACCACACACGCCAAACAAAACAGCCTCTCAGGAAAAACCCTCAGAGCCCCAACTGCCACCACTGGCTTCCCAAAAGCCTCTTCCTCCCACACAAGCCTCTCTCCACCTCCCACAATCCTCCTGCTCTTGAGGCCGATTGGCTAGGTCATGTGGGCAAAGCCAAATAAGTCCCCTAATGAGCAACTCCGTGGTCTGAAAGGGCAGGGAATCAGCCCAATGAGCATCACCGCAGAGGAGCCAATCAGCTAGATGTTGCTGTGAGCCAATCATCAGCCAGCAGCTGGAAGTTTGCTGGCTTCTGGAATTTTGCTGGGGCCCCTTCGGATGTGGCTCTCAACATCTCCCCCTCTCTGTTTAAACAACACACATGTGGCTTAGGGACAGTGCCTGCCTTAGGTTGTCCAATAGTACATATGGTCCTTACCCGTTAAGTTGGTACCATTGCAATTGGATCTTACCCATCACTGACTACCGGTCCAGTTTACAGCAACACCTGTGGAGAGGTCTTTGTACCACCGGGGGGTGGTGAGGTTCTTTGCCTCACCTCTAATGGCCCCCAAACATTAGCTGGACGATAATGACACACAGAAGAGAGGAAGATACACCAAGCCAATTGACAGCTCCTTTTGGAAAAATTGTACCACCGATGACATCATCAGCAAATATACCCGAACACTACCACAAGTCGCTGCACAAACAGGTAGTTTACAATGCATACAGGAGAGTTCTCAATGTGTCTAGGCAAGTTCTGCAAGCATTTCAGTGATGGCTATTGCAGAAGCTGTAGATTGGTTTTATCTTTGATTTCACCAGCACTGGGATGAAGATAGGAATTTTGGCAATAATGGCTAAAGAAAAATTATGTAACATTCCAGAAGGCACTGAAAGAAAACAATTTTCTTAACTATTTACATTGTCTTGAAGATAATTATTAAATATAATGAAAAGGAAAGGTGAAAGAAAGGAAACAGATCTGTTAACCTCCTTTTTTTCAAATTTTAAAACAAACCTCAACAGCTCTTTACCCAATTTAAATTAAACCATTTAAATAATGTGAATAAAAAAATATTTGGATCCATTTTTTTTATGAGCGCTCATCATATATCATATATGGACATACGAACATTCAAACATATAACACAAAACACAAGTGTGCACACATAATATAATACATACAACACATAACCTAATAGTAAAGGCCTTATAACTTTTTACACGTGAAATCTCCATTGCAATGTTCAAAAACTCTTTTGTCAAAAAATAGAACTGATCAGCAAAACATTAAACTAGGTCTGTATGAGCTCAAAAAACAAAATAGAATGTGGGAAAGGGCAATAATAAAATAGATAATGAAAAAAGCATCCTGGTTCTATCTCAGATGTAAGGATAGTCAAACTGGAATTTTGGATATCAGCTGATAAGGCCTTGAGTCAAATCATCTTCTTTTTGGATGTGCCCTGATATGTCTTATAAAGAATAGATCTTTTCTGTCCCAGATTAGACTTTTTATATTGGAAAGTAAAGAGAAAACAGTAGAGAAAGGAGAAATCTTACCAGCAACTTTAAGGGATACTATAGCATTAACTATATACTGACTATCGGAAAATAAATTAAATACAGAATATTTAAATATCTCAAAAGCTTGTAATACTGCATTAAGCTCTACCTTTTGAGCTGATTGTTTGGGTACTAAAAATTTTTAAGTTTTATCAGGTATAACTATTGCTGCTGTACCATTATTTGATACATCAGTGAATATATTTGAAGCATTCATGATAAGTGTTTTTCTTCTCAATTTTGGAAAAATTACAGGATGCGATGACCAAAAAGAAAATAAAGGGTTAGATGGTAAGTGGTTATCAAATGAAACATTAGATTGGACCATGATTATTGCCCAAGTATTTAACTCATTAGCTAACTCATCAATTTGATTCAGAGTATATGGAGTAAAAATTTTATTGGAAGAAATTCCAAACACTCCCTTTGCTGCTTTAATTCCTTTGAGTATTAATTATCCTAAAGCCTCAGGATACCTAGTAAGAATAGTGTAAGGAGAATAAGATAAATGTATCCATAATAATGGACCTTCTTGCCAAAATACTCCTGTAGGAATATTTTTTGTTGGTAGTACAATAAATAATAAAGGCAAACTTATATCAATTCTATCCAAATGCATATTTTCCATATATGTTTCATTGATTTTTATTGCCTTTCTTGCTTCAGGTGTTAACATGCAGGGTGAATTTTTATCTGATAGACCTTTTAGGATATCAAATAAAGGTCCCAACTCTCCTGTTGGTATACCTAGATAAGGCCTTATCCAATTAATGTCTCCTAATAACTTTTGAAAGTCGTTATGTGATTTGAGTTGATCTACTCGTATTTGAATTTTTGGTGGACTGACCATGGTTGAGGATAACAGAACTCCTAAATAATTAATTGGAAAATTTAATTGTACTTTATCTATTGCTATCTCTACATTATAATTTTTAATAAGTTTGTAAGTGTGGCATAACTTTCTAGCAATGTGTTTTTAGCTTTGTGTGCTAATAATACATCATCCATATAGTGAAATATTTGTGTTCAGAATTTTGATTTCTAAGTGGCTGGATTACTTTGTTAACATAAATATGACACATAGTTGGGCTGTTAGCCATCCCTTTAGGGAGTACTTTTCATTCATATCTCTGATCAGGACCTTCATGATTCAGTGCAGGGATAGTAAAAGCAAAACCTGGACTATCCTTAGGATGAATTATAATTGAAAAAAAAACAATATTTAATATCTATAACTAAAACATACCAGGTTATTGGCAAAGCAGACAATTGAGGAATCCCTGATTGAGCAGGTCCCATAATAACCATCTCATTATTAATGGCTCTAAAATCTTGCAATAGTCTCCATTTACCAGATTTCTTTTTGATGACATAAATGGGAGTATTTTGGGGATATACAGTCGGTTGTATATGTCCTTCTGCTAATTGTTGTTTTACCAGGTCATGGACTGCTTGTATCTTTTCTTCAGTCAGGGGCCACTGAGGAACCCATACTGTCTTTCTGATTTTCAGGTAATTTTTATTGTCTCAGTGGCCCTTTCTGAAAATCCAACCCATGTCTCTCTGTTCCTTGATGTATTTGTATTGGTGCTGCTATGACTTATTCTTGTTTTTCTAATCTTTTTTCTTTCCTAAAACCTTGTCTAGTCATAATAGTGGCGGCATTTTGGTTGATGTTATTTGTTAATGTCAAACCTAATTGATCTAGGACATCTCGTCCCCATAAATTTATGGGAGGATGATCCAATTCATATGGCTGTATAGTTCCTTCACATCCTTTAGGATCATTCCTATCTAATACCATTTTACTTCTATGGGGATTAGTCGCCACTTATAGGCCTCGAAGCGTTTGAGTGGCTTGTTGTAATGGCCAATGTTTTTGCCATTCTTGACGAGAGATGATGCTAATGTCTGCACCTGTATCCAGTAGCCCATTCAATTCATGCCCTTTAATATTTAGTTTTAGCATGGGGTGAGAATCTAAATTTAAAGAAAGCATAGCCAAATCTACACCTGTGGAGCCTAATCCCTTGGAACATCTTTCTACAGTACGACTGGAAAATTTATCATATAGGCTGGGTATTATTAGTAACTGTGCTATTCTATCTCCTTGTGAAATTACTGATATGTCCTTTGGAGAACTGGCTATAATTTTTATTTCACCTTCATAATCGGGATCAATCACCCCAGGACTTATCATAAGTTCTTTTAGAGTAGAAGAGCTGCATCCCAATAATAAGCCCATGGTTCCTTTGGGAAGAGGTCCTTTTACCCCTGTGGGAATGATTTGAACTCCCATCTCTGGAGTTAGTACTGATCTGGCAGAGGCACAGATGTCCAACACTGTGCTCCCTATGGTTTGTCTGATGAGGGATCTGATGGACAATGTGTCCTGGGCACTACCCTGTTGGGGTTGCTGGGTTCCTCCAGTGCTCTGTATATTTGTGGTTTGGGGCCCCGGAGCATTGGAACCCCCTGTCCATTTATTTGGCAATTGAGCCCAATGCCTTTCTCCATGATATCGTGGATAAACACCTGGTCCTTGTTCATTTTTTGATAATTGAGTACCCTCTATGGTGGTTTGAGAACAGCACTCATTAGCCCAATGTCTCCCTCTATGGCATTGTGGCCAAATACCTGGTATTCTACTCCTTTGATACCTAATATTGTTAAACCCTCCTTCTATGGGCCAATTCCTTTTAAAATGTCCTGTTTCTTCACATTGGTAGCATGTTCTTGGTCTGGCATCTAAAGCCTGTTTTACTGTAGCTGCCACAATTTGCCCTTGTTCATTAATGTATCTGGCAACTAAAGCCTGTTTTACTGCAGCTGCCATGACTTGCTCTTGTTCATTAATGTCTCTACATAATTAAATCAATGTGTTTAAATCTTCATTTTTCCATGGTCTAATGATATCTCTGCAACAACGATTCGCTTGCTCATAAGCCAGTTGTTTTAGTAATGGCATTGCTTGTTCTGTATTCCCAAAAACTCTGGTAGCTCTTTGAATAAGCCTATCTACAAATTCAGCATAAGGTTCATTAGCTCCTTGTATTACCTTAGATAATTGACCTTGTAAACCTCCATGTTCTTGTAAAGTCTTCCATGCCTTAATTGCATCTACACCAATTTCTGCACATACACCATGATCATATGCAATTTGCTGCGGCTGATCTTCATAAGGTCCCTTTCCTAACAACATATCTAGATTTCTCTGAGGATAACCAGCTCCTGCATTTCGCCTAGCTGTCTCCTTTCAACATTCCTCATTGGCAACCTTCCATAACATGCATTGTCCTCCATTTAGCACAACATTACACATATTAGCCCAATCCACTGGCTTCATGTTCAAGTTGTTAATGGATTCGACCATGATTACATTGAAGGGTGCTTGAGGACGATAGGTTGTTACAGCCTCTTTTAGCTGCTTCACTGTTTTGAAATTTAAAGCATGGTAAACACGCTGCCCTCCTCCCTCAAATACAGGGCATGTTAATATTTGAGATCTTGTCTCAGGATCCTAACTATCAACTGCGGGAGTTGGGGGCCTCCCAGCATAAGAAAGTGGCCTTGTTAGTTGGACACTTATGTCATCTGGTGATAGAAAGGTGTTAGTAGCAGTCTCCTGTTGTAAATTTCCCCTGATGTTTTTTACTGTTTTACACTTTCTTTCTCTGTCTAACTAGCTTTAGAGGCCTTCTCTTTTACTTGAATTTTTTCCTCTGTCTGACTAGTTCGAGAGACGTTCTCTTTTACTTGAATTTTTTCTTCTGTCTGACTAAGTTGAGACACCTTCTGTTTTACTTGAATCAATATGTCTTCTTCTTCCTCTACCATTGACTGAACTGAAGGCTTTGAACTAAGCAAACAAGATATGAATGTCCACAATGGCAATGTGCCAACTGGCAGAATCCCTGGGCTTTTCTTTTCTATTCTTTTTAAATCTGCACCATGATGGTTCCATTGTGATATATTTAACAACTCCTCCTTAAAAAGCCATGGTCTACATTTTTGTATTGTATCAACAATTGCCATGACTGCTCTTGATTTTACTGGGATGCCTCCTTCCTCTAACAATTTACTTAACACTTTTTTGGTTTGTTTTTTACTAATTTTTGATCCCATATTTCTACTATAATACAAACCAACAAGATAACACCAAACAAAAAAAGAGATAGAACGAAATAAAAATGGAACAACAAAAAATTATTATAGCCTTTCTCCCTATCTGTTCCTCAGACACAAATAGTTTTTCCTCAGATGTGAGCAGTTTTTCTTCCATCTCACTCATCTCCAGGGACAGGCAACTTAAAACAAAATAGGAATCATAAAATGGCTACCCATCCTCTCGCCCTGCCCTCAAGAGCGAGCAGTTTACCTTATCAGTTACCCTCAGTCGCTCCCCATATGAGCCACCAAATGCCGCTGTCTGGCTGGGCACAATCAGAATCCACTTGTCAAAAGAAACTAACTTTATTTTTAGAACCACACACGCCAAGCAAAACAGCCTCTCAGGAAAAATCCTCAGAACCCCAACTCCCAACACCAGCTTCCCAAAAGCCTCTCCCTCCCACAAAAGCCTCTATCCACTTCTCACAATCCTCCTGCTCTTGAGGCAGATTGGCTGGGTCACGTGGGCAGAGCCAAAAAAGTCCCCCAATGAGCAGCTCCATGGTCTGAATGGGCAGGGAAACAGCCCAATAAGCATCACCGCAGAGGAGCCAATCAGCTAGATGTTGCTGGGGCTGCTGTGAGCCAATCATAAGCTGGAAGTCTGAAAGGTGGGGAAACATCTCAATGAGCATCTCCAATGAGCATCACCACAGAGGAGACAATGAGCTAGAAGTTGCTAAGGCCGCTGTGAGCCAATCATCAGCCTGCAGCTGAAAGTTTGCTGGCACCTGGAAGTTTGCTGTGGCCCCTTCGGCTGTGACTATCAACAGGATACGTATGCACCATTCACTGAAGTTAGTTTTCAGTAATAGAAAACAAATATGAATTTCAGGTGGATGAATATTTCTGAAAATAATCTTGTGAAAAGTTGATTATAAATCCACATACTTGAACATGAATGAATTTAGGGAGTGTAAATAAGACACATATATTTCATATTTTAAAAATCTGGAGAGTGTGTATGTGTGTATACACACACACACACACACAAATTTTAAAATGTAGCAACATATATGCCAATCCAAATTCACCATGAAATATACATCATTCACAGATCTAAAAATATTCAATTTACTTAACAGGGATTTATGTATAATGTTGTTCTCCTAGGAAGCTCACCCATAGGTTCAATTTTCAGTTCCAACAGCATCTAGGAGGAGTGATCTCTTCTCAAAATTTGTATCTGCCAAATCAGCTACCGCACAAAAATATACACGTGATAAAAGGTAGGATTCTTTATGTGCATATAAAATAGATGTGCTGAATAGTCTACAGTGAAAGGGAGACAGGAATTCACATATTTGTTAACTTTAAAAACACATGGAGGACTATTTCAATTAAAAATTGACTAGAATTATAACACCTACTTGCAAAAGGCAAGTCCAAATATATACCATGCCTTCTCTGAACAGCTTCTATTTCTTTTCTGTTAGGATTCTTTTTCTCCATCATATTAGGATTAGTAGTCAGATTCTAGTACAGTATGGGTTAGTGTCAGGGATTCAGTATTTCAAATGGAAAATAGGAAAATGAATCCAATGTGTATGCAAACATATGCTAAACAAAAATCTTTCCACTCTCATCCAGAAAAATGCCTTGACATTACCTTCGCCCCAAGTAAGACACAATTAGAGGAGAAGAATTAGAAAATCTGTTAATACATATCTGGAATGGAAAATGCTCAGGAGTTCACAACCTTGAAGGTGGTAGAGGAGTTTCCAAAAGTAAGGGAAAGGGTAAACACTCCAGAAACATGGAGCTCTGCTTGCCTAAAGACTTCTTGAGAAACTGCCTCTGAGGTTGGGCACTTGAAATATACGTTGTTGTCAGAAGCTTTAGCTTTCTTTGTAGTGAGACCATCAAAGCTGGGTCTTCATCTATGTGACCTGGAGGATGTTGTTTCTTATTTTCCTAATGAACATGTGGCAGCAGTTCTGAATTCTCTCTTTGTAGGTAAACTGTGGCAACTTGGGGCTAAGTGTCTCCCTGTTTGGACTGTGAACCCAGTTGGTAATCCTCCAGTTTTCGTGGTGTTTCTTGCTGCTGCACTTGGAGTTTGGTATTTGCTTCTTGAAATACAAGGATTTCAACTGGGGCACAGTGCTGGAGGGATTTCTGTCACATGTGGTGTGTCAGGGTCTGCATATAAATGCACCAAGCAGGCTTCTATCGCACATGCTTGCCCCCTTGACCATAGCAACTTGATTCTGAACATTGCCCTGAAAAATCTCCATATAACAAGATGCCTTTACATATAAGGGTCTGCTGGCTGCAGCATGTCAGTCACAAGCCATTTGGAAGCCAATGGCAGATCCCCATGGCCCCAACACAGATGTTTTATCACACACCTGCACATCACTGCTCTAGGCCCCAACTCAGCAGTCTCCAAATTACTGGCATCTCTGTTCTACACCATTCTCATGAAACCAAGTCAATCAAGGCACTGTCTTGTACACTCATGATCAACAGCATAAGATCCAAAGTTACTCCAGTGCCATCTGGTCATGGGAATTTAAAAAATGTCATGGTAATTATCTAGCCATTTTTAAAGGATGAAGTTGGAGGCACTGTGGGTTTAAATTTATTCAGGAACCATTAAATGTTGAGGAAGTTTATTTCAATGAAAGTTCTGGAGAACTCTCAGAGGAAAGTCTTCCCAAAGAGTGACCAAAAAGTCACATGAAGCCAGGCCCATTGAGGTCTACAATATGAGGTCCATGTGAGTTTTGACTCTCAACTATTGCTGCCAAGTCTTTCAGAATGAAATCATGTGATATCCTGGCTGAGATTCCCAGTGTTCTGTGGAAAGCTACCCTGGTCCAAGATCTCAGTTTCCAAGAGCGACTCTCATGCATGGCCTCCTAAAACCCCAACACAATTCATGGCAATACTTCTCTGACGTCAGTTCTAGACCTCAGTCTCTAAGGGTATCACACCAGAGTTCAAGCCCAGGTGGACCCAGTCATCACTTCCAACCACCACACAAATAAACACAATTAAAACCAAAACACTCCCACAAGGCCCTCATCCTCTTCCATATAGACACTAATCATAACCTCTTGCTGGAGTTTTCCATGAGGGGCGCAGCCCAAGACAGTGTTCAAAAGAGCTCCCTTGCCACTTATTTTCCTAAAGTCAGCGTGGTTTTTTACCATTTTTGTTTTGGATACACACATGGAATCTTTCTTTAGATCCATGAGGTGCTGAGAATCTAAGCCACAGCATCACACAGGGCCAAGAGGCTGAATCAGACACATCCTTATCCTAAGCAATTAAACAAAGAGCGACAGGTGATGCGCATGCATTTCCATTTGAAAACAGTTTTCATCAGTCTTCCCAAATGGGTGGACTGAGGCAAAGACCTCCTGACATTCAGGTCAACAGATCAATAGGTAAGCAAAAGGCCAAAAGAAGGGTTTTTCCACTGAGACATTACTGGTCACACTGATATCTGTGTTTTCTGAGATGCTCCCATTTCCTTCAGCTATCCAGTACATGGCCATGTCACAGAGCTTGGAGGGGTACATATCTTGGACACAAATCCATAAGACTATTTTGGAGAGTGGCCAGAATTTAGGAAGAAAACCTGAACTTAGGAATTTAGTAGGTGTTGCACATCTATAAGACAAGCCACAGTCCATTAATAAATCGGGCAGGATGAATGCTGGGAAGCTTCCTAATAGACAGGACACATCCTTGATGCATTCTCTTTTCTAATGTCTTCAACCATGGACACAGTGGAATACATAGATAAAGAAACACTCACCTTGTCAAACGACCTACTATAAAGAGTCCACACCAAACCAAAAAAAAACCCGCCTTTTCCACCTATTCTCAGAAAATGAGACAGAACCAAAAACTCACACCCACACCCACAAAGGCACCTCCTTTCCCCAAGTAGGTCTGTGACTATACAGTGTGTCCTCTGAATGGTGGGCCATACTATGTTACCCCAAAATGGCCTGTCTTGTCTCAGATCTGTTTTCTTTGGCCAACTCTGTGAAGTTGTGAGGATCCATTGGTGAGCCACTTTCTGCTTTCTCAGGAAGGGCCCCTCTTCAGAGCTTTTCTCGAATTTGGCCATCCTCACATCAGTAGGTACCAAGAAAGACTGACTCTGTCCTTGGTAAATCCAAACAAGTGAGACCACTGGGACTGGTACTGGGACTGGCTCTGTGTGCCTGGTTTCCTGGATCCCAAGTTCAGAGATTCCATCACCAAGAAAGTGAGGTAGGTCACTTCCTTCAGGAACTGAATGAGGTCACAGCCTTGGCAACCACTTTGTCCTAACAGATGCTTCCAAGGGTCCCATGAGATGGAGGCTGCACCTACTTCCTCTGACATTTTCATAAGTTAGAATGGTATATCAACCATAGGTACTGGGGAACAGCTCTCCACAGAGGCTTGGTTTGGTCCATCTTCTCTACATTAAGAAGAAAGATTCTGATTAAGACACAACCCTTTATCCTGACCATGTTTTTTTGCCATGGAAGATGACTTTTGCCCTCTCAGGTCGTTCATAGCATCCTACACATTCTCCAGGGATTATTTCTACATGGACCTTTGAGGTTCTCAGCAGGTGGAAGATCCATACATTCCTGTATTGTAATACCAACTCTGTCTCTGCTCTTCTGTAAAGTTAGATTGAGGAACAGTGTATGGTTAGGATTAATAACATGTTCAATATGGGTTAGGAATCATTCTGCTTGATGAACAATGTTATTGGAAACCTGCGATATTTACATGAAAATATAGGTGAAATATAATATTGAAATATAAATCTAGGTAAGATTTGAATCCTAGAAGGGAATTTGGCCTTTGAGTGGGATACTTAGCTTTGAATTATGTTCTGCACATATGTCTCAGATAAATTGATATGCAATGGCATAGATCCTTGTACCTTCGATGATTGAATGTAGAAGAGAGCATCCAGTTAAAAAAGGGATTTTTGCTAGGATTAGGAATATAGTCGGTAGGATTACGAAGAAGATTGAGTATAGAATATGGACCAAAAGTTCTTTAGCAATAGGGTTTCTGGTAGAGATTGAATATAAATGTCAGCACATGTGAAGAGTCAGTCACAATGATGAACTGGGGAAAAAAGTAGGAAAGCAGATGTGAATAGAGAGTAGGAAATCAGGCAAATTATAAAATGAGTGAGAGGTTTAGACAGTTTCAACAGGGTGAGATTGAAAATGTAGTCTTAGGAAGAAACACATATGTAATCACCAATAGGATTGACATTTGAGAGCATTAGGCAACCTGGACATGGATGTTTTTAGTAATCCATGTTCACTTTCCATTTAGGCTTTGGGACAGTCATAAGTGTGACCTTTGCATTTTGTGTCCAGAATATTACTGTGATAAAATGTATATGTAGATCAGTTGACATGCATATTTTTTCCACCATTCCTGGGAGCAATATTTTGAAGATATAGAAATTATTGTTGGGAGTACACAGAGGTGTACCATGTGTCTATCAATATATAGACAATGCATGAATAGACCATACTGTGAATAAATGATATAACTGGTTTCACTTTGAATAATGGATTGAATTGATATCTGAAAGTATACAAGAAATCTTATATTGATGTACAATCATTCATTTAAACCAGTTTTACATCTAATGGTAATATTAGTGTTATGTTTTATCATGACGAGTGTGTCAGTTTTGCTTCAAAAGTGATAATGGAAATCGAAAATAATGTGTTTGGAAAGAAGTGTCACAAAAAGAGAAGTCAAGAAACATGGAGGAATACATGTGTTCTGAAGCAAAAGTGATTGAAAGCAAAACAAATGTGTATATATTTGCTAAATTGTGGATGAAATATACATCCTATGATGTGCATTAACTGGAGAAATAGTAATGTACCAGTGTTGAATAAAAATGAACGTCAAAATACACATTATATCACATAGGAATCTTCTTGCATTGATGTTAAACTGGGTCAGTTACTGTATAAATATTAGAATTTTATTTTGGTGTTATAATACAATTTATTTTAGCACTAGCATGCCACAGAATGTAGAAGAAAGAGCAATGGATTTTTAGTTATAACACTAATAATCTAGCATTTAATGATTATTTTGGGGAGTCTAGAATTTACATAAGGCTATGCAACATAATTTTTTGTATTTAACATTCATAAAATCTTGGAATTTTGGTAATATTTCTCCTTTTTTTATTTTTTCAGTTGTTGATAGACCTTCATTTTATTTATTCGTATGTGGTGCTGAGAATATAACCCACTGCCTCACACATGCTAGACAAGCATGTTAACACTGAGTCACAAACCCAGCCCCTCCACTTTTATCTTTTCATCAAACACTCCTCTCCCTCTTCTTTACTCACTTTCTTCCTCATTTCCCCCTTCTCTCTCTTCCTTTTTCATTTTCCCTCCATAAGTATTTTTCTCTCATAGCATTACAAACAGTATTATGCTATGAAATTTACATTTAAAACTGTTTTTTATAGTCATTCTTTTCTTGAGAAAATTTAAAAATTATAACCACCTGATAAATATATTACAATACATTTATTATGCATATGTATCTATATTCATGCATATGTGTTACATATATATATATATATATATATATATATATATATATATATATATATATATATACATATATATTTAAAAGTACTTTGATTAGCCTGTTAGAAATAATATAGACCAAGTCTTTCTTAATTCTCAAGTCTTCCAGAATTAACATCTTACAGTGAAAATCAAATAAACATATTTAAGTAAACAGGTATCATTCTTATTTATCAATACTGATAATTTAAGGTTTTTATATCACATTTAGCTGTAATATGGCATATTAACTCTTTTGAATTAGAGAATTTTTTTTTTGAACAACCTATTATTTAAGGACCATATGCACTGACATTTTAAATGGCTTTCTTGTGATTTCACTTTCTATCAATTGCATATTAATTGCCAAATACTTATTTTAGTAATTTTCATATTCATAATTGATATAAAGTCAATTGATTAATTCTTTTTGTAAGGAGTTACTAATTACAGTAGGGACAGTATTAATAATTCTAAATCTTTATAAAAATGGTACAAAAATATTTTCATGCAAAATTATGTATAATTGCATGCTCTAAATGTTTGATTGTTGATACATATAATAAAGAGGTTTTGATGAGTCTCTTCCCCAGTAAAACAGAAAATGCAAAGATATAGTTGGGTATGTATGTCCAAACAAACATATGGAAAAATACACATTATCATCTAGAAACTATTAAATAAAAGATGAAAAGAACAATCCAACACATTGTACCAACTTGTCAGATGAGGTAGTATTCTGGAAGAATAGCCTAAGTCTAGACCTGGTCCATGACAAAATATTCACAAAAAAATAAAATATGAAAAATATAGGAAATGCTATGAGTTTTTCTTGAAGGTAAGTGGATTATCCTTTAATCTCAATTATGTGCATTTTTAAAAGCCAGTTTTCTGGTAAAATAAATTTGTGATAGTTACAAGTACACAAAACAAAGTTTCTGCTTAGCAAAATGAATGCATCTCAACTCTTTTTTAGCTGATTTCTTCCCACTCAACTTTAAACCTTTATTTATTTATTTTTTATTGGTTGTTCAAAACATTACAAAGCTCATCCTATATCATCTTTCATACATTTGACTCAATTGGGTTATGAACTCCCAATTTTCCCCAAATACGAGTTGCAGAATCACATCGGTTACACATTCACATTTTTACATGATGTCATATTAGTGACTGTTGTATTCTGCTACATTTCCTATCCCCTACTATCCCCTACTATACCCCCTCCCATCCCCTCCCATCTTCTTTCTCTACCTCATCTGCTGTTGTTCACTTCTCTCCCTTGCCCCACCTTTCCCCAATTTTCCCTACCCCATTGTTTGAAGATGCTATCCTACTTCCATTGCATGCTTTTAGCCCCTTTTTCAAATATAAGAAAGTTGTAATTTTGAGGATTGGTTTCTGTGTCCTCTATTCTGTACCATTGTTCCACCTGCCTATTTTGTTACCAGTACCACACTGTTTTTGTTAATATTGCTTTTAGTACAGTTTGAACTCTGGTATCACTATACCTCCAGATTCATATTTTCTGTTTAGAGTTGCTTTTGCTATTCTGGGTCTTTTGTTTTTCCATCTTCTAAGATCTTCTTCTCTCTCTCTCTTTAGGGTTCTGTAGTTTTCAGTATATAAAACTTTCACGTCTTTTGTTAGGTTGATTCCCAAGTATCTTATTTTATTTGAGGATATTGTGAATGGAGTGGTTTTCCTCATTTCCATTTCAGAAGTTGTGTTGCTGACATACAGGAATGCCTTTCATTTATGCGTGTTAATTTTATATTCTGCCACTTTGCTGAATTCATTTATTAACTCTAGCCGTTTCATTGTAGACCCTTTGGGGTCTGTTAAATATATTTTCATGACATCTGCAAATAGCGATAATTTAAATACTTCTTTTCCTATTTTTATGCCTTTAATTTTTTTTGTCTGTCTAATTGTTCTGGCTAGTATTTCAAGAACTAAATTGAATAGAAGTGGTGATAGAGGGCATCCCTGTTTTGTTCCAGATTTTAGAGGGAATGCCTTCAGTTTTTCCACATTTAGGATGATGCTAGCCTGAGGTTTAGCATATATAGCTTTTACAATGTTGAGGTAATTTCCTGTTATCCCTAGTTTTTCTAGTGTTTTGAACATAAAGTGATGCTGAACTTTGTCAAATGTTTTTTCTGCATCTATTGAGATGATCATATGGTTCTTGTCTTTATGTCTATTGATGTGGTGAATGGCATTTATTGATTTCCGTATATTGAACAAGCCTTGCATCCCACGGATGAATCTTACTTGATCATGGTGCACAATTTTTTTGATATGCTTTTGTATTCGATTCGCCAGGATTTTATTGACAAGTTTTGCATCGAAGTTCATTAGAGATATTGGTCTGTAGTTTTCTTTCTTTGAAGTGTCTTTGTCTGGTTTCGGGATCAGGGTGATTTATCCTCATAGAATAAATTTGGAAAAGCTCCTTCTTTTTGTTTTTCTTGAAATAGCTTGAAAAATATTGGTATTAATTCTTCTTTAAAGGTTTTGTAGAACTCCGCTGTATACCCATCCGGTCCATGGCTTCTTTTGGTTGGTAGTTTTTGATGGCTTCTTTCATTTCTTCCTTTGTTATTGGTCTGTTTAAATTGCGTGTGTCTTCCTGACTCAATCTGGGCAGATCTTATGACTTAAAAAATTCATCGATATCTTCACTATCTTCTATTTTATTGGAATATAGTGTTTCAAAATACTTTCTAATTATCTTCTGTATTTCTGTAGTGTCTGTTGTGATATTGCCTGTTTCATCCCGTATGTTAGTAATTTGAATTCTCTCTCTTCTTCTCTTCATTAGCATGGCTGTGGGCCTGTCAATCTTATTTATTTTTTCAAAGAACCAACTTTTAGTTTTATCAAATTTTTAAATTTTTTTTTGTTTCAATTTTGTTGATTTCTGCTCTAAATTTAATTATTTCTTGTCTTCTACTACATTTGCTGTTGTTTTGCTCTTCCTTTTCTAGGTTTTTGAGGTGTAGTGTGAGTTCATTTATTTGTTGATTTTTTTCTTTTTTTGAGGAAAGAACTCCAAGAAATGAACTTCCCTCTTAAACTGCTTTCATTGTGTCCCATCGATTCTGGTATGTTGTGTCTGTATTGTCATTTGTCTCTAAGAATTTTTTTTATCTCCTCCATTATGTCTTCTGTAACCCAGTGATCATTCAGTAGCATGTTGTTCATTTTCCATGTGATGTAGGATTTTTCCTTCCTTCTTTCATCATTGATTTCCAGTTTCATTCCATTATTATCAGATATAGTGCATGGTATAATCTCCATGCTTTTATATTTACTAAGAATTGCCCTATGGCATAATATATGGTCTATCTTTGAGTAGGATCCATGTGAAACTGAGAAGAACGTGTATCCACTTGATGATGGCTGATATATTCTATATATGTCGTTCAAGTCTAGGTTACAAATTGTGCTGTTGAGTTTGATAGTTTCTTTATTCAGTTCTTGTCTAGAGAATCTGTCTAATGCCGAGAGTGGTGTCTTAAAGTCACCCATAATTATTGTGTTGTAGTCTATTTGGCTATTGAACTTGAGGAGAGTTTGTTTTATGAACATTGCAGCTCCATTGCTTGGTGCATACAAATTCATAATTGTTATGTCTTGTTGGTGGATGGTTTCTTTTAACAGAATATAGTGTCCTTCTTTATCCCTTTTGATTAACTTAGGTTTGAAGTTGATTTTATTCCACATGAGTATGGCCACTCCTTCTTGCTTCTGAGGGCCATGTGAGTGGTATGATTTTTCCCAACCTTTTACCTTCACCCTGTGTATGTCTTTTCCTATCATATGAGTCTCCTTAAGGCAGCATATTGTTGGATTTATTTTTTTTGATCCAGGTTACTAGCCCATTCTCTTGATTGGTGAATATAATCCATTAACATTTAAGGTTACAATTGAAATATGATTTGTTCTTCCAATCATGTTTATTTATTTATTATGTTTTAGTTTGGCTAGTTTTTACTTTTTTGGTTATTTTCCTCCCCCTTTACTGAGATACCTCCTGCTGTTAGTTTTCGGCACTATTTATCAATTCCTCTTCTTGTAGTATTTTGCTCAAAATGCTTTGCAGTGCTGGTTTTCTGGCTGCGAATTCTTTTAGCTTTTGTTTATTGTGAAAGACTTTAATTTCGTTTTCAAATCTGAACCTTAATTTTGCTGGATACAGTATTCTTGGTTGGAATCCATTATTTTTCAGCATTTGAAATACATTGTTCAAGGATCTTCTCGCTTTCAAAGTCTGTGATGAAAAATCAGTCATTAACCTAATTGGTTTTCCCCTGAATGTAATCTGCCTCCTTTCTCTTATAGTGTTTAATATTCTCTCCTTGTTCTGTATGTTGGCTATCTTCATAATTATATGTCTTGGAGTTTGTCTATTATGATTTTGAATGTTTGGGGTCCTGTAGGCTTCCAGGATTTGACAATCCGATCCATCTTTCATCTCTGGGATGTTTTCTAGAATTATTTTATTTAATATGTTCTCCATTCCTTTGGTTTGAATCTCTATGCCTTCTTCTATCCCAATGACTCTCATTTTTTATGACATCCAATATCTCTTGAATAGATTGCTAGTGGGATTTAAGCCTCTTTTCTGTGTTGATTATATTCTTTTCAAGTTGATAAACTTTGTCTTCATTATCTGATATTCTGACTTCTGCTTGATCTAGTCTATTTGTAATATTCTCGTTTGAGTTTTTAATTTGGTTAATACTTTCCTGCATTTCTAGTATTACTGTTTGATTTCTTTTAAGATCTCTATCTCCTGGTAAAGCTCATTGTTTGCCATTTGAGTTTGTTTGTTTAATTCATTTTCAAAATATACTTTTATTGCTTGGACTTGCTGCCTCATGTCTTCTCTAATATTCCTTTCCATCTGAGTTAGGAATGCCTTAAGTTCTTTCCCTATCCCTGTTTCTGATGCTTCTAGGTCCTCCTGTAGAATTAAGTTGTCCTGCATTGTTTGTACTCCTTTCTTTCCCTTGTTTTTTCATGATGCTCATGTTACTTTCCAGCTCTATTTGATTGCTGTGTTTCTGTTTTATTCTATAGATTTGTTTCGGTGTTGTGTATCTCTGTTGTCTCTCCTTTGTGTTGGTAGACTATGCCTGCTAAAGTGGATTCCACTTGTAGGGAATTCCGAAGGCCGAGCTCCAGTGACGTCACCCCTCTGCTTTGGCGGGCCCAGGCTCCTTGCCGAAATGTTCGAATACGGGGATGGAACTGGACTGTCTCCAGTTGGTTTCAGCTCTAGGTCACTGGCGGGTGGGCAATCACTAGCCACCCAGTGGCGCAGTCGGTCTCCTGCGCGCCGGTGTTCTCCAGACGCCCAGTCACGCGGACAGCAGGTGGACTGTCACCTGCGCTTCTGTGTTCTCCAGCTTCCCAGTCACAAGAGCCTGGCCTCTAGTCCCCTGGTTTCTCCTGCTAGTCCTGGTTTCTCCTGCTAGACTAGATTTCCCCTGAGTGATGCTTCTCTGCAGTTCAATCTGTATTCTGGGCCTGTCATTTGTTGGGTGTGGAGGGTGTCTATTGGAACCCAGACACTCTATTGTTTTGAGGATCAGTCAGACCGGATCTCCGGTTGCACATTTGGCTCGTTTTTCAGACCCAATTACCAGATCTCAGTGCTAAAAATCTTTCTTATAGGTTTTGGTGCACCCCCATTTTGCTGTAAGTTCTTAACAAGATAGTTTTTTGTGGTTCTATCTCGTTATTCACCTGTGCAGTGGCGCGTTACACTGGGTGTGATGCACTCTATTCGTGGCCATCAGGCAATGATGAAATATTATGCTTTGTATGCAGCATTTACTGAAGTTAGTTTTCAGTATTAGGAAACAAATATGTATTTCAGGTGAATGAATAATCTGAATTTCTGAGAATAATCTTGTGAAAAGTTGATTATAAATCCACATACGTGAATATGAATGATTTTAGGGAGTGTATAATAAGACACATATATTTCATATTTTGAAAAATCTGGAGAGTGATATATATATATATACACACAGAAACACACTCACAGACATTAAAAAGTAGCAATATATATGCCAATCGAAATTCAAAATGAAATATATATCCTTCACATATCCAAAAAAATACATTTTACTGAAAATGGATTTATGTATAATGTTGTTCAACTAGGAGGCTCACCCATAGGTTGAAATTTCAGTTCCAAAAGGGTTTAGGAGGAGTGATCTCTTCTCACAATTTGTATCTGCCAAGTCAGCCACCTCAGAAGAAAGTCTGTGTGATACCAGGTAGTATTCTATATGAGCATATAAAAATACATGTGCTGAATAGGTGACAGAGAAAGGGGAGAGGAATTCACATATTTGTTAACGTTAAAAACACATGGAGAAATATTTCAATAAACATTGACTATATTTATAACTCCAACCCCATATAATGCAAAAGGGAAGTCCAAGTATACACCATGCCTTCTCTGAACTGTTTGTATTTCCATTCTGTTAGGGTTACTATTCTCCATCATATTAGGATTAGTAGTCAGAGTCTAGTAGGTTATGGATTAGTGTCAGAGATTCAGTATTTCGAATAGAAAATAGGAAAATAAACCCATTGTGTTTGCAAATATGTGTGATACAAAAATCTTCCCACTCTCATTCAGAACAATGCCTTGACATTACCTTGTCCCCTAATAAGACACAATTAGAGGAGAAGAGTTAGAAAATCTGTGAATACATATCTGGAATGGAATATTCTCGGTGTTCACAAGCTTGGAGGTGGTAGAGGAGTTTCCAAAAGTAAGGGACAGGGTAAACACTCCACAAACATGGAGCTCTGCAGGCCTAAAGACATATTGAGAAACTGCCTCTGAGTTTGGGCACTTAAAATGTATGTTGTGGTCCGAAGCTTTAGCTTCCTCTATAGTGAGAGCATCAAAACTGGTCTGCATCTATGTGACCTGGGGGACATGGTATCTTATTTTCCAATGAACATGAGGCAGCAGTGCTGAATTCTCACTTTGTAGGTAAACTGTGGCAACTGGAGTCTAAGGGTCAATCTGTGTGGACTGTGAAGCTAATTGATCATGCTCTACTTTTCTTAGTAGAGCACTGGGAGTTTGTTATTTGCTTCACAATACAAGGAGTTCAACTTGGTCAGAGTGCTGGAGGGAGTTCTGTCACATGTGGTGCCTCAGGGTCTGCAGGAGAATGCACCAGTCAGGCTTCTATTTCACATAGTTTGACCCCTTGACCATAGCATCCTGATTCTGAACATTGCCCTGAAACCTCTCCATATAACAAGATGCCTTTACATATAAGGGTCTGCTTGCTGCACCATGTCAGTTACAAGCCATTTGGAAGCCAATGGCAGATCTACATGGCCCCAACACAGATGTTTTATCACACACCTGCCCACCACTGTTCTAGGCCCACTACTCAGCAGGCTCCAACTTACTGGCATCTCTGTTCTACACCATTTTTAAGAAACGCAGTCAATCAAGGCACTGTCTGGTATACTCATGATCAGCAACTGGACATCAAAAAGTTCTCCAGTGCCACCTGGTCATGAAAATTTCAAAAATTCCATGGTATTTCTCTAGCCATTTTTCAAGGATGAAGTTGGAGGCACTATGATTTTCAATTCACTCAGGAACCTTTAAATGTTGAGGAAGCTCATTTCAATGAAAGCTCTGGAGAACACTCACAGGCAAGGCTTCCCAAAGGGTCGCCAAAAGGTCACATGAAGCCAGGCCCATTGAGGTCTGCAATGTGAGATTATGTGTGTTTTGCCTCTCAACTATGGCTGCCAAGTCTTTCAGAATAAAATCATGTGATATTCTGGCTGAGATTCCTCGTGCCTTGTGGAAAGCCTTTCTGGGCACAGATCTCAGTTTCAAAGGGCGACTGTCATTCATGGCCTCCTAAAATCCCAACACAACTCATGGCAATAATTCTCTGAGGTCAGTTCCAGAACTCAGTCTCTAAAGGGAATCACACCAGAGTTCAAGACCAGGTGGAGCCAGTCATCTTTTTCAACCGCCACACAAACTTCCAAAATTAAAACCCAAACACTCCCACAAGGCCCTCATCTTCTTCCATATAGATACTCATTATAAACTCTGGCTGGAGGTTTCCATGAGGGATGCAGAACAAGATAGTGTCCAAAGTTAGCTCCCTTGCCCCTCATTTGCCTAAAGTCGGGGTGGCCTGAACACCTTCCTGTGAACCTGGAGTGATCAAATAGTGTGCCGTTAATACTGCTCTGCTTCTCCAATTTGAGGACGACTGACTGTGGGGTTTAGATTCTTTATGTGAATTGGAAGCATGAGAAAATGCAAGCACCTTTGGGCTTGCCTCTCCTTGGCTTTAAAGAATGCATTTGACCCAAAGAATCCCTCTTCTCACTTGATGGAGGTCAGGAACCTTACAGAGGAAGGCAAGAGACTTCATCCGCAATGACTGCTCTTTTGATCATTTTGGTTTTGGATGAACACATGGGATCCATCAGGTGCTGAGAATCTAACCACAGCCTCACACAGGGCCAAGAGGCTGTTTCAGACAAATCCATTTCCAAAGCAATTAAGCAAAGAGCTACAGGTGATGTCCATTCATTTCCATTTGAAAACTTTTTTCTTCAGGCTTCACAAAGAATTGGCCTGTGGTAAATACCTTCCTGATATTCAGGGCAACAGAACAATAGGTAAGCAAAAAGCCCAAATCAGGGTTTCTCCACTGAGACTTTCCTGGTCATACTAGCTAGCCACTACATGGCCATATAACAGAGCTTTTAGGTGGTAAATATCTTGGACACAAAACCATGAAGCTATTCTGCAGAGTGTCCAGAATTCAGAAAGAAAACAGAAACTTATGAAGATATCAGGTGTTGCCCTTTGATAACAAAAGCCACAGTCCATTTATAAATTGGGCAAGATGAATGCTGGGAAGCTTTCTAATAGACAGGACACATCCTTTGATGCATTCTTATTTCTAATGTCTACAACCACGGACACAGTGGGATACACAGACATAGAAGCACTCGCATTGCAAAACGACTAACTAGAAACAGTCCACGCCAATCCAAACAAACAGTCTTTCCTACCTATTCTCAGAACATGAGACAAGACCATGAACATACACCCACACCCACAAAGGCACCACCTTTGCTCCAAGTAGTTCTGTGATTACCCAGAGTGTCCTCTGAATGGTGGGCCATACTATATTCCCCCCAAATGGCCTGTCGTGTCTCAAATCTGGTCTCCTTGGCCAATTCTGTGAAGTTGTCATTAGCCATGGGTGAGCCACTACCTGCTTTCTCAGGAAAGGCCCCTCTTCAGAGCTTTTCTGGCATTTGAACATCCTCACATCTGTAGGCACTAAGAAAGACTGACTCTGTCCTTGGTAAATTGAAGCAAGTGAGACAACTGGGCCTGGGACTGCGACTGGCTCTGGGTGCCATTCTTCCTGGATCCCAAGTTCAGAGAGTTCCATCAGAAAGGAAGTGAGGTGAGGTCACTTCCTTCAGAAACTGAATGAGGTCACTGCTTTGGCAACAACTTTGTCCAAATAGTTACTTCTAAGGGCCCATGAGATGGAGGCTGTTCCTACTTTCTGTAACACTTTCAAAAGTTAGAATGGTATATCAACCATAGGCACCTGGGAACACCTCTTCACACAGGCCTGGTTTGGTCTATCTTCTCTACATTAAGTTGATAGAGGCTGATACAGACACATCCCTTCATCCTCACCAGGTTGTTTGCCATGGAAGATGACTTTTGCTCTCTCGGGAACTTCACAGCTGCCTACATCTTCTCCAGGGATTATTTCTACATGGACCTTTGATGTTCTCAGCAGGTGGAAGATTCCCTACATTCCGGTATTTAAAGAGAAACTCTGTCCCTCCTCTTCTGTAAAGTTAGATTGAGGTAACAGTGTATATTTAGGGTTAATAACATGTTCGATTTGGGTTAGGAATCTCTCTGCCGGATGAATAATGGTATTGGGAACCTGTGATATTTACAAGAATATATAGGTGAAATATAAGTATGAAAACAGAAATGTAGGTAAGATATGAAGCCAGAAGGGCATTGGGCCCTTGAGTGGGATACTTAGGTTTGAATTATGTTCTGCACATGTGTCTCAGATGAATTGATATAAAATGGCATAGGACCTTTTACCTTGAATGATTGATTGTTGAAGAGAACATCGAGTTAAAAAGTGATAGTCAGTAGGATTAGTAAGATAGTCAGTAGGTTTATAAAGAAGAGTGAGTATAGGATTTGGACCAAAAGTTCTTTAGCAATAGAGTTTCGGGTAGAGAGTGAATGTAAATGTCAGCATATGTGAAGTATGAGTCACAATGATGAACTAGGGAAAATATGTAGGAAAGCAGATATCAATAGAGATATTAGGAAATCAGGCAAAGTGTAAAGTGAGTGATAGAATTAGACATTTCCAACAGGCTTGAGGTTGAATATATAATCTTAGGAAGAAACAAATATGTAGTCATCAATAAGATTGACATTTGAGAGCATTAGGTAACCAGGACATGGTTGTTTTTGGTAATCCATGCTCACTTTCCATTTAGGCTTTGATACAATCATGAGTTTGACCTTTGCTTTTTGTGTCCAGAATATTACTGTGATAAAATGTATATATAGATAAGGTGACATCAGTATTTCTTCCACCATTTCTGGGAGCAATATTTTGAAGAGGTACAAATTAGTAATGGGGGGACAAATAGGTGTACACTGTGTTTATGAATATAGAGATAATGCATTAATAGACCATACAGTGAATAAATAACATAACTGGTTCCAACTTTAAATAATGGATTGAATTGAAATGTGAAAATATACAGGAAATTTTATATTGATATGCATACATTCATTCCAACCAGTTTTACATCTAATGGTAATATTAATGTTATAGTTTATCATGAAGAGTGTGTGAGGTTAGCTTCAAAATTGATTATGGAAATCGAAAATAATGTGTTTGGAAAGAAGTCTCATGAAAAGACCAGTCAAGTAACATGGAAGAATTCATGTGTTCTGAAGCAGGAAGTGAAACAAATTCTTATTAATTTGCTAACTTGTGGATGAAATATATGTCCTATGATGTGCAAAAACTGAAGAAATACTAATGTACCAGTGTTGAATTAAAATAAAGGTCAAAATAGACATTAAGTCCCATAGGAATCTACTTGCATTGATGTTAAACTGGATCTGTTACTGTAAAAATATTAGGATTTGTAAGCACCATTGATTGAAGTTAGTTCTCATACTGGGAAACAAATATGTATTTCAGGTAGATGAATATTTCTGAGAATAATCTTGTGAAAAGTTGATTATAAATCCACATACATGAACATGAATGAATTGATGGAGTGTATATAAGAGACATATATTTCATATTTTATAAAATCTGGAGAGTGTGTGTGTGTATATATATATATATATATATATATATATATATATATATATATATATATATACAGAAAAACACAAAAATACATTAAAAAGTATCAATATATATGCCAAACGTAATTTATCAGTAATATATATCATCCACAGATGAAAATATATTTATTTTACTGAACATGGATTTATGTATAAATTGTTCTACTGGGAAGCTCACCCATAGTTTTAATTTTCAGTTCCACCAGCGTTTACGAGATCTCTTCTCACAACCTGTTTCTGCCCAGTCAGCCAACTCAAAAAAATGTACGTGTGAGACCACGTAGGATTCTATATTTGCATATAAAAATACATGTGCTGAGTAGGCTACATAGAAAGGAAGACAGGAATTTACATATGTGTTAACAATAAAAACACATGGAGGACTATTTCAATTAAAAATTGAGTAGATTTAGAATACCTACCCTCTATCATGCAAAAAGGAAGTCCAACAATACACCATGCCTGCTGTAAACTGCTTGTATTTTCATTCTGTTTGGGTATTTTTCTCCATCATATTAGGATTAGTAGTCAGAGTCTAGTAGGGTATGAGATAGTGTCAAGAATTCAGTATTTCAAATGGAAAATTGTAAAATGAATCAATGTGTATGCAAATGTGTGCTACACAAAAATTTTCCCACTCTCATTCAGAACAATGCCTTGACATTACCTTCACCCCAAGTAAGACACATTTAGAGGAGAAGAGTTAGACAATCTTTGAATGCATATCTGAAATGAAAAATGTTCAGGAGTTCACAACCTTGGAGTTGGTAGAGGAGTTTCCAAAAGTAAGGGAAAGTGTAAAATCTCCACAAACATGGAGATTTACCAGCCTAAAGACTTCTGGAGAAACTGCCTCTAGGTTGGGCACTTGAAATATATGTTGTTGTCAGGAGCTTTAGCTTCCTTTCTAGTGAGACAATCAAAGCTTGGTCTGCACATCTGTGACCTGGAGGACATGGTTTATAATTCTCCAATGAACATGAAGCAGCAGTGTTGATTTCTCTCTTTGTAGGTAAACTATGGCCACTGGGTCTAAGTGTCTCCCCATGTAGACTGCTAAGCCATTAGGTCATCCTCCACTTTTCAAAACGTTTCTTGATACTGCACTCGGAGTTTGGTATTTGCTTCATGAAATACAAGGAGTTCAACTGGGACAAAGGGCTGGAGGAAGTTCTTTCACGTGTGGTGGGTCAGAGTCTGCAGGAAAATGCACCAACAGGGCTTGTATACCACATAGGTTGCTCCCTTGACCATAGAAACCTGATTTTGAACATTGCCCTGAAACCTCTCTATATAACCAGATGTCTTTACATACAGGATCTGCTGGCTGCACCATGTCAGTCTCAAGCCATTTGGAAGCCAATGGCAGATCCACATGACCCCACCAAAGATGTTTTATCACACACTTGCTCACCCCCGCTCTGGGCCCATTACTCAACAGGCTTCAAATGACTGGCATCTCTTTTCTACACCATTTTCATGAAAACCAGTCAATCAACACACTGTCTGGTACACTCATGATCAGCAACTGGACATCCAAATGTTCTCCAGTGCCACCTGGTCAAGGAAATTTCAAAAATTTCATGGTATTTATCTAGCCAATTTTCAAGGATGAAGTTGGAGACACTGTGGGTTTCAATTCATTCAGAAATTATTTAATGGTGAGGAAGCTCATTTCAATGAAAGCTCTGGAGAACTGTCACAGGCAAGGCTTCCCAAAGAGTGGCCAAAAGGTCACATGAAGCAAGGCCCATTGAGGTCTACAATGGAGGTCCATGTGTGTTTTGACTATCAAATATGTCTGACAAGTTTTTCAGAATAAAATTGTGTGATATCCTCCTGAGATTCCCAGTGCTCTGTGGAAAGCGACACTGGGCCTAGATCTCAGTTTCCAAGGGTGACTCTCATGCGTGGCCTCCTAAATCCCAACACAATTCATGGCAATATTTCTCTGAGGTAAGTTCCAGAACTCAGTCTCTAAGGGGAATGACACCATAGTTCAAGCCCATTTGGATCCAGTCATCTCTTCCAACCGCCACACGAATGACCACAATTAAAACCAAAACACTCCCACATGGCCCTCATCTTGTTAAATATAGACACTCATCATAAACTCTGGCTGGAGGTTTCCATGCGGGACGCATCCCAAGACAGTGTCCAAAATATTCTCCCTTGCCCCTCATTTGCCTAAAGTCAGGGTGGCCTGGACACCCTTCCTGTGAACCAGAAGTGATCAAATAGGCCTGCCGTTAATACTGCTCTGCTTCTCCAATTTGAGCACTATTGACTCTCAGGTATAGATTTTTTTATGTGATTTGGAGTCACGAGAAAACACAAGCACCTCTGCAGGACTTTGAAAAACTCATTTGACCAAAAGGATCCCTGTCTCACTTGATAGAGGTCAGGTTCCTAACAGAGGAAGGCAAGAGACTCATCCACAATTACTGAATTTTTGCCATTATGGTTTTGATTGCACACATGGTATCTATCTTTAGATCCATCATGTGCTGAAAATTTAAGCCACAACCTCATACAGGGCTAGGAGGCTGATTCAAACACATCCCTTTCCAAAGCAAAGAACCACAAGTTATTCCCATTTATTTCCATTTTAAAACTGTTTTATTCAGGCTTCACAAAGGGGTGGCCTGAGGCAAAGACCTTCCTGACATTCAGGGCAACAGAACAATAGGTAAGCAAATGAACCAAAATATGGGTTCTTCACTGAGCGTTTACTGGTCACAATGATGTCTGAGTTTTCTAAGATGTTCCCATTTCCTATAGCTATCAAGTACATGGCCATGTCACAGAGCTTGGGGGTGGTATGTATCTTGGACACAAAACTATGAGGCTATTCTGGAGAGTGGCCAGAATTCAGGAAGAAAACAGGAACTTAGGAAGTTAGTAGGTGTTGCCCATCCATAAGGAAAGCCACAGTCCATTCATCAACTAGGCCTGATGAATGCTGGAAAGTTTTCCACTAGACAGGACACATACATTGATACATTCTCTTTTCGAATGTCTACAACCATGGACAGAGTGGGATACACAGACATAGAAGCACTCGCCTAGTCAAACGACTTTCTAGAAACAGTCCACTCCAATCAAAACAACAGCCTTTCCTACCTATTCTCAGAACATGAGACAAAACCACAAACTCACACCCACACCCACAAAGGCACCTCCTTAACTCAAGTAGGTCTGTGACTATCCGGAGTGTCCTCTGAATAGTGGGCCATACTATGTTCCCCTAAAATGGCCTGTACTGTCTCAGATCTGGTCTCCTTGGCCAACTCTGTGAAGTTGTCAACAGCCAGCGGTGAACCACTACCTGCTTTCTCAGTAAAGGCCCCTCTTCAGAGCTCTTCAGGCATTTGGCAATCCTCATATCAGTAGGTACCAAGGAAGACTGACTCTGTCCTTGGTAAATCCAAACAAGTGAGACCACTGGGATTGGGACTTGGACTGGCTCTCGGTGCCTGGCTTCCTGGATCCCAAATTCAGAGATTTCCATCACCAGGAAAGTGAGGTGAGGTCACTTCCTTCAGGAACTGAATGAGGTCACTGCCTTGGCAACCACTTTGTCCTACCAGATTCATCCAAGGTTCCCATGAGATGGAGGCTGCCACTACTTCCTGTGACACTTTCACAAGTTAGAATGGTATATCAACCATAGGCACCTGGGAACAGCTCTCCACACAGGCATGGTTTGATCAATCTTCTCTACATTAAGAAAGGAGAGGCTGATTCAGACACATCCCTTAATACTGACCAGGTTGTTTGTCATGGAAGATGACTTTTGCTCTATTAGGTCCTTCATAGCTGCCTGCAAATTCTCCAGGGTATCATTTCTGCTTGTACCTTTGATGTTCTCAGCAGGTGGAAGAGCCCCTACATTACTGAATTGTAAGACAAACTCTCTCCCGGCTCTTCTGTACAGTTAGTTTGAGGGTACAGTGTAAGGTTAGAGTAATAACAGGTTTGATTTAGGTTAGAAATCATACTGAGGAATGAACAATGGTATTGGGAACTCGCGATATTTACGAGAATATATAGGTGAAATATAAGTATGAAAACAGAAATCTAGATAAGGTTTGAATCCAAGAAGGGCATTGGGCTGTTGATTGGGATACTTAGCTTTGAATTATATTCTGCACAGATGTCTCAGATAAATTGATATACAATGGCATAGGACCTTGTACCTTGGATGATTGATTGTCAAAGAGAATTTCCAGTCAAAAAGGGATAGTCGGTAGGATTAGGAAGATAGTTGGTAGGTATAGAAAAAAGAGTGAGTATAGGATTTCGAACAAAAGTTCTGTAGCAATAGGGTTTCGGATAGAGAGTGAATGTAAATTTCAGCACATGTAAAGAGTCAGTCACAATGATGAACTCAGGAAAATATGTATGAAAGCAGATATCAATGGAGACATTAGGAAATCAGGAAAAGCATAAAGTGAGGGTTAGTATTAGTCATTTTCAACAGGGTTGAGGTTGAATATATAATCTTAGAAAGCAACAAATATGTAGTCACCAATAGGATTGATTTGTGAGCATTAAGCAACCTGGAAATGGATGTTTTTAGAAATCCATGCTCACTTTCCATTTAGGATTTGGTGAAAGGTTAATAAGATAGGTACTTGTCACTTCCTGTTTTTCTGTATGCTTAACAAAATACTGTTGAAACCTTGAGGACTGTTTGCTAATTTTTTCCCCAGAATGTGCTGTCCCCGACTGCCAAACAGAGAATGTACACCCTCACCTGTTTGCACGCAAACCGCCCACTCGCCCTGACCCATCAATAAGCTTCCCTCCCTGCCCTCTTCAAGGAAAGTATATAAGCTCTGCTTAAGCTGTTCTCATTGCTCTCTGCTCTATTCAAGTGAGCACTGAGCCCCAGATTGCTAGACTCCCAATAAACCCAGGGTAACTTTTGATGTGGAGGGGACCCCAGTAAACTTTGAAGTGGATACAGGGGCAGTATACTTAGTCCTTAAGGCCCCACTGGGCCCTCTATCAAATAAAAGCTCTCTAGTTCAAAGTGCTAACACCAGTAAATATGGGAATTAGACAACTAAGAAAACCATGGACATGAGGAAAGGAAAAATCCATCACTCCTTCCTAATAATCCCAGAATGCCTGGCCCCATTGATGGGCAGAGATCTGCTCACCAAGCTCCGGGCCAAAATGACTTTTAACCATGAAGGCCCCAAAATGATATTTCTAAATCCTTTAGTATAAACTCCTATATTCACGGCTTTAAATATGTCAGTAGAAGATGAACAGCAACTCTTCACACCCCCCAAGACTGATCAAACAGGCAAGCTACCCCAGAAATGGATAACAGATTACCCAGATGCCTGGAAAAACACTGCTGGGTTAGGACTAGCCATGAAACAACCTCCAAAAACAGTGGAGTTCAAAACCTCAGCCTCCCCAATCAATGTCAAAAAATATCCTCTGAGCAAAAAAGCTAAAGATGGGATAAGGCCCCATATTCAGAAATATCTGGCCTTAGGGTCCTAAGGCCTTGTCAATCATCCTAAAACACTCCCCCGCTACCAGTATAAAAAGCCAGGAGCCGGGGACTATCCCCCATTAAAGACATAAGAGAGACCTACAACAGAGTGTAGGACATTCACCCCAGTGTACCTAATCCGTACAATCTGCTTATCACTCTGAACCCTGAGAGGAAATGGTATAGTGTTCTGGACTTAAAAGATGCTTTCTTTTGCTTGCCTCTGCATAAATATAGTCAGTTGCTGTTTGCTTGCTAGTGGGTAGACCCAGAAACTGGAACGTGTGGTCAACTAACTTGGACTAGACTCCCCAAAATGGTTGAAAAACTCCCCCACTCTCTTTGATGAAGCCCTCCAAAGAGATCTCAACAGCTTCAGAACTACGCACCCCGAAGTCACCCAGCTTCAATACGTGGATGACCTGCTACTGGCACCCAACACCAAGGATATCTGTGAATCTGGGACCCAAGCAGTATTATGTGAGCTTCCTCAACTCGGGTATAGAGCTTCTTCCTAAAAGGCCCAAATTTGCCAGCAAGAAGTAATCTTCCTGGGCTATTCCTTTAGGGGCAGTAAACGATGGCTCACTGAGCCCAGAAATCAAACGGTTGTGCAGAAACCACCCCCATCTAACAGCAGACAACACAGAGAGTTTCTTGGGACTGCTGGGTTTTGCAGGTTAAGGATTCCTGTGTTTGGGTCCTTAACTTCTCATTTACACCCGCTGTTAAAGGAGATGCCCAATTCTAATGGACCCCTGAGATCCAGCAAGCTTTTGATAATATCTAAGGACACTGACACTGTACTCCTCAACTTCACTGAGCAAAGCCTGAAATTTCAGAAAGCCCTACACTACGTTAAAAATGTACATCAGTTCACTCACCTTGGTTCAAAGAAATTGCAGGCATTCCTGAAGGATCAAGAACAGAGTTTTCCACTAACCGACTCACAGTGAAAGGAAATAACTGAACAGGTAAAAAAAAGCCTGTCGGGTCTGTCAATAGGTTAATGCTTACCCTTCCAACTTTCCTGCAGGAAAGCACCTACGAGGAACCAGACCAGGACAATTCTGGGAAGTGGACTTTACTGAAATTAAGCAAGCATGGTATGGACTTAAATATCTCCTACTCTTTGTAGATATATTTCAGGATGGATTGAAGCCTCCCCCCCCAAAAAAAAAGGCGCAAATGGTGGTCAAGAAGATCCTGAAAGATATTTTTCCAAGGTACGGCCTGCCTAAGGTAATAGGGTCTGATAATGGACCAGCGTTCATGGCCCAGGTAACTCAGGGGTTAGCCAGGACCCTGGGGATTAATTGGAAGTTACATTGTGCTTATAGACCCCAGAGTTCAGGACAGGTAAAAAAATTAAATAGAACCATTAAAGAGACCTAAACGGAATTAAGCTTAAAGAGTAGCATAAAAGATTGGACTATGCTCCTGCCTTATGCACTATTTCATGCAAGAAATACTCCCTCTGTTTCTTTGTGTAACCTCACCCCCTATGAAATTCTCTATGGGGCCCCATCTCCAGTAAGGGACCTAACCCTAACTCAAAGATCTAACGATCCCTTCCACACCACCTTGCTTGACAGACTTAAAGTTCTGGAAGGAACTCAGCAATACCTGTGGAAACAGCTGGCCACTGCCTACCAACCTGCTGAAGAGGGTACTCCACATCTATATCAAGTAAGAGACTTTGTCTACATAAGACAACATCAGGTGTCATCCCTGGAACCCGGCTGGACAGGACAATACCAGGTGCTACTTATAACACCTACAGTGCTAAAGTTAGACGGAATCACTTCCTGGTTCCTAATTCTCATCTCAAGCCTGTGCCCTGTCCAGAATCTGGCTGAAAAATGAAAAAGACTGGTAACATTTTCAAATTGTATATTCGCCATGTGAATAAGACTATAGACTCTCCAATTGGTCACCAGTAGTCCTAACCCTCATCAACCCGTTCAGCAGCGATGGCTGATCACAAATCCTACTAGACAAGAAGTATGGTCTATCGCACATACAGCCCACTTAGGGACCTGGTGGCCATCTCTCCACCAAGAAATTTGTCAGCTGGCTATACGTCTTTCCTATTGGGAAATCCCTGATGAAGAGGATCCCCAAAAATTCCATTAAATACTTTCCATACAATAGATAATGGAAACAAACATTATGGATGTAGGGACACGCGAGCCAGATGCAGGTTGGCTAGCCTAGATTACTATGTTTGCCTGGCGGACTACCAAAGCCAAAAACAGCCACGACTGTGTGGGGGAAAAGCCAACTTCTTCTGTAAATAATGGGGATGTGAGGATACAGGGGCTACCTGGTGGAAGCAAAACTCCTCATCAAATTTAGTACACAGCATTGGCCATATTACCAGTTAGATAACAAAAACCGATGGCCACCAGAAGGGTCTCTAGATCCTCAAATTTTGCGTGACCTTTTCAACTTCGACAAGTGCTCAAAAGTGTGGAAGGAAATTCCCCTACGTGTAGGCCTTTTCCCTCCTATGCTCAAATCCTGAACTATGCTTCTCCAATAGATACTCACCCGCAGCCTTCTGCCCCAGACTCTCTGCTGTCACTCCCACATCAGCAACCTGATTTCTCAGCTCCAGTTACTAGATCAAAAACCCAAATTTCCGTCGGTTCTCAGACCATTGCCCCTTGCTGAGCTTGCAGGTACTGAGGTACCCTTCCACCCACTCACTCCTCTCTCCTCCTGTCAGTGCCCACACCGGGTCCCACCAGGTCCTCTTACCAGCTAACCCAAAGCTCAAACCAGCTAAGGAGTGCCCTCAGACGCCTATCAAAGATGTAATTAAAATGGCCTTTAAAGTTGCTTTGTCATCACTGAAAACAGGTTACTAAGAATTTAAAGTCCCTCACAGGCTTTTTGGGATACTCACTCCCGTCTTCCCCTCTGCTCTACCTGTTCTACTGCTCAAGTTTTGTTGCCAGGAAAATCCCAAACCCCTTTCCCATAATTCTTTTATATCTCTTTTTCCTCATCCTCAGATCCACGGAGCTGCTCTCATCCCCTGCCTTCCCTGTCTTCCCCTCTGTATCAGGCCCACAGAAAAGTCTTAAATGACCTTCTCCAGAAGTCTTCACCATGGCTGACTTTAAGCCTTTCAGCAACACAGTTCCTATAAAAGAGTTCAATGTAGATAAACTTCCTCTATTCGTGTTGCTCTGTTCTACTTGGCCACTGGCTGGAAAAATCAGCACTCCTAAGCTAGACACCCCCTTAGTAGTTTTTAACAAAATAGATGAAGAAGGCCTCTGCCCTAGAGCTGGGGCTTCATAGAGATGGCTACATTTCTAAGATATAGAAGTTACCAACTGGGCTCCATGGTAACAGCTGGCAGGGAGGAAAAGAAAAAAAAGAAGAAACAAGCTCTCCCCCTCCCAGGTGTCCTTAAGAAGTTAACTTTCCCAGAACAGAGGAAAAAAAAAAAACAGAAACAAAAACTGCTTTTTGTGAACTTCTGCAGACTGTGAACTTCTGAGCCCCTTCCCTTACATGCTGGGTACAAAATTCTGAAACAACCTAAACTTTGGGTTCAGGGATTAATTGATTACAACAGAAGCAATGCCCTCTAAATCCGGATGCAACCAAATAAGACTGTTTCCCTGTCTTCTGTGCTATCTTAGGTACCTTGCCTTGTCCATCTCTACAGCAGTACAATTCTATACACTTAAACATTGTTTATGTTTTCATAAAATGGTCAACAGATGTGATTAATTATGTAATGGTGCAGATGTTTTCCAGAGTGCTCTATCATGACGCAGGTACATTTAAATATCAAATAGGGGGCAAACAACCCGGTTCTGCCAAGAACCTGTATCCCTCACTTTAGTCATCGAATTATGAATAGGAGTTGCTGCAGGGGTGGGCACAGGAACCACTGCCCTGGTCCATGGGACACAACAAATGACCCAATTAGAAGCAGTAATAGACCAAAACTTAAAGATATTAAAAACCTCCTTCACAGCTTTACACGAATCTATAACCTCTCTCTCTGAAGTTATTTTACAGAACAGTCGAGGGTTGGACCTCCTCTTCAAGAGAGAAGGGGCCTTCGTCCTGCATTGAGGGAAGAATGTTGTTTTTATGCCGACCATACTGGAGTTGTAAAAGAATCTATGATTAAATTAAGAAGATGCCTTGAAGAGCATCAACAAGAGAGAGAGGCCCAAAAAAGGTGGTTTGAGTCTTGGTTCACAAAGCCCCCTCATTAACTACATTTTCATCAGCCCTGGCCGGTCCATTAATAATCCTCATATTATTGGTAATTGTAGGACCCTGTTTGATCAACCGTGTAGTTTCCTTTCTCCATGCTCAAATTGGACAAGTTAAACTTATGGTAATCAGAAAACAATATACCACACTAGTAAACATAAAATGTGACACCCCCAATGATCATTTTTATGATTAAAAGTAACCAAAAGAAGAAGTGGGGAATGAAAGGTTAATAAAATAGGTACTTGTCACTTCCAGTTTTTCGGTATGCTTAACAAAACACTGTTGATGTCTTGAGAACTGTTTGCTAATCTAGTTCCCTGAAAGTGCTGTACCCAACTGCAAAACTGCAGAATGTACTTCCTCACCCATTTGGACGCAAACCGCCCACTCGACCTGACCCATCAATAAACTTTCCTATCTGCCCTCTCCAAGGAAAGTATATAAGCTCTGCTTAAGCTGTTCTCAGGACTCTGTGCTCTATTCAAGGGAGCTCTGACCCCAGCATGCTGGACCCCCATAAATCCTTGGCTGTTGCATGAGACAGTCTCTGGTAGTCTCTTCCTCCGACACTCGCCTGACCTTTACATTGGTAAAATAATAAGTGTCATCTTTGCTTTTTGTGTCCAGAATATTACTGTGATAAAATGTATATGTAGATAAGGTGACGTGAGTATTTCTTCCACCATTTCTGGGAGCAATATTTTGAAGATGTATAAATTAGTATTGGGGGTACAAATAGGTATATCCTGTGACTCTGAATATAGAGATAATGCATGAATAGACCATAATGTGAATAAATAATACAATGGGTTCCAAATTTAAATAATGGATTCCATTGATATCTGAAAATATACAGGAAATCTTATATTGATATACATACATTCATTTCAACCACTAATACATCTAATGGTAATATTAGGATTATGGTTTATCATGAAGAGTGTGTGAGTTTTGCTTCAAAAGTGATCATGGAAATTAAAAATAATGTGTTTGGAAAGAAGTCTCATGAAAAGCCCAGTCAAGAAACCTAGAGGAATTTATGTGTTCTGAAGCAGGAAGTGATGAAAGTGAAACAACTGCCTATAAGTTTGCTAACTTGTGGATGGAATATATATCCTATCATGTACATAAATTGAAGAAATAGTATTGTACCAGTGCTGAATAAAAATGACCTTCAAAATACACATCATGTCCCACTGGAATCTACTTGCATTGATGTTAAACTGGGTCAGTTACTGTAAAAATAATAGTATTTGTATGCAAAATAAACTGAAGTTAGTTTTAAGTACTGGAAACAAATATGTATTTCAGGTGGATGAATATTACTGTGAAAAATCTTGTGAAAAATTGATTATAAATCCATATACATGAACATGAATGAATTTAGAGAGTGTATATAAGACACATATATTTCTGGAGAGTATATATACATATATATATATATATATATATATATATATATATATATATACACACACACACACACACACATACACACACACACAAAATACACACACACACACACACAGACATTAAATTAGCAATATATATGCCAATCGAAATTTATCATGATATATATATCATCCACAGATGCAAAAATATTTCTTTAATTGAACATGGATTTATGTATAATGTTGTTCAACTAGGAAGCTCACCTATAGGTTGAATTTTCAGTTCCAACAGCGTTTAAGAGGAGTGATCACTTCTCACAAATTGTATTTGCCAAATCAGCCACCTCACAAAAATGTACATGTAATACCAGGTATGATTCTATATGTGCATTTAAAAGTACATGTGTTAAATAGGATACAGAGAAAGGGAGACAGGAATTCACATATTTGTTAACCTTAAAAACACATGGAGAACTATTTAAATTAAATATTGACTAGATTTATAACACCTACCATTAATCATGCAAAATACAAGTACAACTATACACTATGATTTCTCCTAACTGCTTGTATTCCTATTCTGTTTGTGTTATTTTTCTCCATCATATTAGGAGTAGTAGTCAGAGTCTAGTAGGGTATGGGTTCATGTCAGAGATTCAGTATTTTGAATGGAAAATTGTAAAATGAATGCAATGTGTATGTAAATATGTGCTACAAAAAAATGTTCACACTCTCATCCAGAACATTGCCTTGACATTGCCTTTATTCCGAGTAAGACACAATTAGAGGAGAAAAGTTAGAAAATCTGTGAATATATATCAGGAATGAAAAATGCTCAGGAGTTCACAACCTCCGAGGTTGTAGAGGAGTTTTCAAAAGTAAGGGACAGGGTAAACATTTCTCAAACATGGAGCTCTGCTGGTGTAAAGACTTCTTGAGAAACTTCCTCTGAGGTTGGGCACTTAAAAATATATGTTGTTGTTAGGAGCTTTAGCTTCCTTTGTTGGGAGACCATCAAATCTGGGTGTGCAACAATGTGACCTGGAGGATATTGTTTCTAATTTTCCAATGAACATGAGGCAGCCATGCTGAATACTCTCTTTGTAGTTTAACTATGGTCACTGGGTTGTAAGTGTCTCCACGTGTGGACTGTGAAGCCATTTGGTCATTCTCCAATTTTCGTGGTGTTTCTCACAGGTGCACTGGGAGTTTGGTATTTGCTTCATGAAATACAAGGAGCTAAACTGGGACACAGTGCTGGAGAGAGTTCTGTCCCGTGTGGAGGGTCACGGTCTGCATGAGAATGCACCAACCAGGATTCAATTCCACATAAGTTGCCCCCATTTCCATAGCAACCTGATTCTGAACATTGCCCTGAAACCTCTCTATATAAAAAACACCTTTGCATAGAAGGGTCTGCTGGCTGTACCATGTCAGTCACAAGCCTTTGGGAAGCCAATGGCAGATCCACATGTCACCACCACACATGTTTTATCACACACCTTCACACCACTGCTCTAGGCCCACTAATGAGCAGGATCCAACTTACTGGCATCACTGTTCTACACAAATTTCATGAAACCCAGTAAATCAAGGCACTGTCTGGTACACTCATCATCAGCAACAGGACATCCAAAAGTTCTCCAGTGCCACCTGGTCATGGGAATTTCAAAAATTTCATGGTATTTATCAAGCCATTTGTCAAGGATGAAGTTGGAGGCTCTGGGGGTTTCAATTCATTCAGGAACCATTAAATGTTGAGGAAGCTCATTTCAATGAAAGCTCTAGAGAACACTCACAGGCAAGGCTTCCCAAAGAGTAGCCAAAAGGTCACATGAAGCCAGGCCCATTGAGGTCTACAATGTGAGGTCCATGCGTGTTTTGACTCAACTGTGGCTGCAAAGTCTTTCAGAATAAAATCATGTGATATCCTGGCTGAGATTCCCAGTGCTCTGTGGAAAGCCACTCTGGGCCTAGATCTCAGGTTCCAAGGGCAACTCTCATGCATGGCCTAGTAAAATTCAAACACAATTGATGACAATGCTTCTCTGAGGTCAGTTCCAGAACTCAGACTCTAAGGGGAATCACACCAGAGTTAAAGCCCAGGTAAACCCAGGCATCTCTTCCAACTGCCACACAACTTACCACAATTCAAAACAAAATTCTCCCACATGGCCCTTATCTTCTTCCATGTAGACCCTCATCATAACCTCTGGATGGAGTTTTCCATGAGGGACACAGACCAAGACAATGTCCAAAATAACCTACCTTTCCCCCGATTTGCCTAAAATCAGTGTGGCCTGGAAACCCTGACTGTGAACGAGGAGTGATCAAATAGGTCTGCCATTAATACTGCTTGGCTTCTCCAATTTGAGGCCTACTGACTGTGGGGTTTAGATTCTTTATGTGAATTGGAGTAATGAGAACACCCAAGCACGTATGGGCTAGCCTCTGCAGGGCTTTGAATAACTCACTTGACCCAAAGGATCCCTATTCTCACTTGATAGATGTCAGGAACCTTTGAAAGGAAGGCGAGAGTCTTCATCCACAATGACAGCTCTTTTGGCTATTTTGGTTCTGCATGCATCCATGGGATCTTTCTTTAGATCCATCAGGTGCTGAGAATCTAAGCCACAGCCTCACACAGGGCCAAGAGGCTGATTCAGACACACCCCTTTCCAAAGCAATTAAGCAAAGAGCCCTAGGTGATGCCCATTCATTTCCATTTGAAAACTGTTTTCTTCAGGCTTCACAAATTGGTGGCCCGAGGCAAAGAACTTCGTGACATTCATAGCAACAGAATAATAGGTAAGCAAAAGGAGTGCATATCCCACTTGAATCAAAGTGTGAAATATGATATATCAAGAACTATGTAATGTTTTGAACAACCTACAATAAAAATTAATTAAAAAAAAAAAAAGGCCCAAAGCAGGGTTTCTCCACTGAGATTTAGTGGTCACACATATTTCTGATTTTTCTGAGATGCTCACAATTCACTTGAGCTATCCAGTACATGGCCATGTCACAGAGCTTGGAGGTGGTACATACCTTAGAGACAAAACCATGAGACTATTCTGGAGAGGGGCCAGAATTCTGGAAGAAAACTGTAACTTAGGAAGATTGCAGGTGTTACCCATTGATAAGGCAATCTGAACTCCATTCATAAATTGGGCAGGATGAATTCTGGGAAGCTTTCTACTAGACAGGACACATCCATTGATGCATTCTTTTTTTCTAATGAGTACAACCACGGACACAGTGAGGTAAACAGACATAGAAACACTCGCCTTGTCAAATGACTTACAATAAACAGTTCATTCCACAGCACATAAAGCGCCTTGCCTACCTATTCTCAGAAAATGAGACAATACCACAAACCAACACCCACAAAGGCAGCTCCTTCCCCCAAGAAGGTCTGTTACTATCCGGAGTGTCCTCTGACTGGTGGGCCATATTATTTTCCCCCTAAATGGCCTGAAATGTCTCAGATCTGGTCTCCTTGGCCAACTCTGTGAAGGTGTCAGGACCCAGAGGTGAGCCACTACCTGCTTTCTCAGGAAAGGCCCCTCTTCAGAGCTTTACTGGCATTTTGCAATCCTCACATCAATAGGTACCAAGAAAGACTTACTCTGTCCTTGGTAAATCCAAACAAGTGAGACCACTGGGACTGGGACTGGGACTGACTCTGGGTGCCTGGCTTCATGAATCTCAAGTTCTGAGATTTCCTTCACTAAGGAAGTGATGTGAGGTCACTTCCTTCAGGAACTGAATGAGGTCACTGCCTTGGCAATCACTTTGTCCAACCAGTGGCTTCCAAGTCTCACATGAAAAGGAGGCTGTCCCTAATTCCTGTGACACTTTCACAAGTTAGAATCTTATATCAACCATAGGCACCCGGGAACAGCTACCCACACAGGCCTGGTTTGGTCCATCTTCTCTATATTAAGAATAGAGAGGCTGATTCAGACAGAAACCTTCATCCTGACCAGGTTGTTTGCCATTGAACATGACTTTTGCTCTCTCAGGTCCTTCATAGCTGCGTATATATTCTCCAGTGATCATTTCAGCATGGAACTTTGAGGGTCTCAGTAGGTGGAAGACCCCCTACATTTCTTTACTGTAAGACCAACTCTGTCCCTTCCCTCTGTAAATTTAGATTGAGGGAACAGTGTATGGTTAGGGTTAACAACATGTTTTATTTGTGTTAGGAATCATTCTGCTGGATGAATAATGGTATTGGGAACCTGAAATATTTATAAGAATATGTATTTGAAATATAAGTATGAAAAGAGAAATCTAGGTAAGATTTGAAGCCAGGAAGGGCATTGGGCCCTTGATTATGATATTTAGCTTTGAATTACATTCTGCAATGTGGTCGCAGGTAAATCTACATACAATGGAATAAACCTAGTACCTCAGATGCCTGAATGTCGAAGAGAACATCCAGTCAAAAAGGGATAGTCAGTAGGATTAGGAAAATAGTAGGTTTAGGTTGAAGAGTGAGTCTTTGAGTTGGAAATATAGTTCTTTAGCAATAGGGTTTCGTTTAGAGACTGAATGAAAATATCAGCACATATGAAGAGTCAGTCACAATGATGAACTGGGGAAAATATGTAGGAAAGCAGATATAAAATAGAGACATTAGGAAATCAGGCAAAGTATAAAGTGAGTAACAGGATTAGACATTTTCAACAGGGTTGAGGTTGAATATATGATATTAGAAGAAACAAATATGTAGTCACCAATAGGATTGAAATTTGAGAGCATTAGGCGACCTGGACATGGATGGTTTTAGTAATATATATTCACGTTCAATTTAGGTTTTGGTACAATCATAAGTGTTACCTTTACATTTGTGTCCAGAATATTACTGTGATAAAAATGTATATGTAGATCAGGTGATATGAGTATTTCTTCCACCATTATGGGGAGCAATATTTTTACAACCTATAAATTAGTATTGGGGGAAAAAATAGGTGTACCCTGTTTTGATAAATATAGAGATGATGAATGAATAGACCAAACTGTGAATAAATAATATAACTGGACCCAACATTAGAAATTGGAATTGGAATAAATTGATATCTGAAAATATACAGGAAATCTTATATTGATATTGGCATACATACATTCATTACAACCAGTTGTACATCTAATGGTAATATTAGTGTTACGGTTGATCATGAAGAGTGTGTGAGTTTTGCTTCAAAATTGATTATGCAAATCGGAAATAATGTGTTTGCAAAGAAGTCTCATGAAAGACCAGTCAAGAAACATGGAGGAATACATGTGTTCTGAAGCAGGAAGTGATTGAAAGTGAATCAAAAGTTTTAAATTTTGAAATTTTGGATGAAACATTTATCCTTTGATGTGCATAAACTGAAAAAATAGTACTGTACCAGTGTTGAATAAAAATGAATGCCAAAATACACATCATGTCCCATAGGAATCTACTTGCATTGATATTAACCTGGGTAAGTTACTGCAGAAATATTAGGATTTGTATGCACCTTTCATTGAAGTTAGTTTTCAGTACTAGTAAACAAATATGTGTTTCAGGGGGATGAATATTTCTGAGAATAATCTTGTAAAAATTTGATTATAAATCCACATACATGAATATGAATGTATTTAGGGAGTGTATAATAAGACACATATATTTTATATTTTAAAAAATCTGGAGATTGTATATATATATATATATATATATATATATACACACACAAACACAAAACACACACAGACATTAAAGAGTAGCAGTATATATGCCAATCGAAATTCATGGTGAAATATATATCGTCCACTGATCCAAAAATATTAATTTTACTGAACATGGATTTATGAATAATGTTGTTCAACTAGGAAGATCACCCATAGGTTGAATTTTAAGATCCAACAGCATTTACGAGGAGTTATCTCTTCTCATAATTTTTATCTGCCACGTCAGCCTCCAAACAAGTATGTACATGTGATACCAGCTAGGATTCTATATGTGCATATAAAAATACATTTGCTGAATAGGCTACAGAGAAAGGGAGATAGAAATTCACATATTTGTTAACTTTAAAAACACATGGATAACTATTTCAATTAAAAATTATCTAGATTTATAACACCTACCCTACATAATGCAAAAGGCAAGTCCAACTATACACCATGCCTTCTCTGTACTGCTTGTATTTCTATTCTGTTTGGGTTATTTTTCTCCATCATATTAGGATTAGTGGTCAGAGTCTAGTAGGGTATGGGTTAGTGTCAGGGATTCAGTATTTTTAATGGGAAATTGGAAAATGAATCCAATGTGTATGCAAATATGTGCTACACAAAAATCTTCCCACTCTCATCCACAACAATGCCTTGACATTACCTTCACCCCAGGTAAGACACAATTAGAGGAGAAGAGTTAGAAAATCTGTGAATGCAAATCTGGAATGGAATATGCTCAGGAGTTCACAACCTTGGAGGTGGTAGAGCAGTTTCCAAAAGTAAGGGACATGGTAAACACTCCACAAACATTGAGCTCTGCTGGCCTAAAGACTTCTTGAGAAACTGCCTCTGAAGCTGGGCACTTGAAATATATGTTGTATTAAGGAGTTTTAGCTTCTTTTGTAGTGAGACCATCAAAGCTGGGTCTGCATCTATATGACCTGGAGAACATGGATTCTTATTTTCAAATGAACCTGAGGCAGCAGTGCTGAATTCTCTCTTTGTAGGTAAAGTGTGGCCACTGGAGGCTAAGTTTCATCCCGTGTGGACTGTGAAGCCATTTGGTCCTCCTCAAATTTTTGTGGTGGTTCTTGCTGCTGCACTGGGGCTTTTGGTTCTTGCTGCTGCACTGGGCTTTTTGAACAACAAGTTCAACTGGGACACAGTGCTAGAGGGAGTTCTGTCACGTGTGGTGGGTTAGGGTCTGCAGGAGAATGAAACAACCAGGCTTCTTTCTCACATAGCTTTCACCCTTGACCATATCAACCTGATTCTGATTATTACCTTGAAAGCTCTCCAAATAAAAAGATGCCTTTACAAATAAGGGTCTGCTGGCTGCACCATGTCAGTCACAAGCCATTTGGAAGCAAATGGGCTAATCACATGGACCCACCACAGATGTTTTATCACACACGTGGCTACCACTGCTCTAGGCCCACTACTCAGCAGGCTCCAACTTACTACCATCTCTGTTCTACATTATTTTTATAAATTCCAGTCAATCAAGGCACTCTCTGGTACACTCATGATCAGCAGCAGGACATCCAAAGATACTCCAGTGCCACCTGGTCATGGGAATTTCAAAAATTTCAAAGTATTTATCTAGCCATTTTTCAAGGATGTAGTTGGGAGGCACTGTGGCTTTCAAGAACCATTAAATGTTGAGGAAGCTCATTTCAGTGAAACTCTGGAGAACTTTCATAGGCAACGCTTCCCATAGAGTGGCCAAAAGGTTACATGAAGCCAGGCCTATTGAGGTCTACAATGTGAGTTCCATGTGTGTTTTGACTCTCAAGTATGGCTGCCAAGTATTTAAGAATAAAATCATGGGATAATTTGGCTGAGATTCCCAGTGCTCTGTGGAAAGCCACCCTGGACCTTGATCTAAGTTTATAAGGGCGACTCTCATGCATGGCTTCCTAAAATCCCAACTCGATTCATGGCAATACTTCTCTGAGGTCACTTCCAGAACTCAGTCTCTAAGGGGATTCATACCAGAGTTCAAACCCAGGTGGACCCAGTCATCTCTTCCAACTGCCACACAAATGACCACAATTAAAACCAAAATAGTCCCACATGGCTCTCATCTTCTTCCATATAGACACTCATCATAACCTCTAGCTGGAGGTTTCTATGAGGAGCGCAGGACAAGACAGTGTCCAAAATATGCACTCTTGCTCGTCATTTCCATAAAGTCAGAGTGGCCTGGACACCCCTTCTGTGAACCAGAAGTGATCAAAAAGGCCTACCATTAATACTGCTCAGCTTCTCCAATTTGAGGCCTACTGACTGTGGGGTTTAGATTCTTTATGTGCATTGGGGTCATGAGAAAACCCAAGCACCTATTGGCTAGCCTCCGCAGGGCTTTGAAGAAGTCATTTGACCCAAAGGATTCCTATTCTCACTTGATAGAGGTCAGGAACCTTACAGAGGAAGGCAAGAGATTTTATCCACAATGACTGCTCTTTTGGCCATTTTGGTTTTGGATGCACACATGGCATCTTTCTTTAGATCCATCAGGTGCTGAGAATGCAAGCCACAGCCTCACACACAGCCAACAGACTGGCTCAGACACCTCCCTTTCAAAAGCAATTACTCAAAGAGAGACAGGTGATGCTCATTCATTTCCATTAGAAAACTGTTTTATTCAGGTTTCACAAAGTGGTGCCTTAGGCAAAGACCTTCCTGACATTCAGTGCTACAGAACAATAGGTAAGCAAAGGCCCAAAGCAGGGATTCTCCACTGAGACACTCATGATCACACAGATATCTGAGTTTCCTGAGATTCTCGCCATTCCCTTCAGCTATCCAGTACACGGCCATGTCACAGAGCTTTGAGGTGCTACATATCTTGGTCACAAAACCATGAGTCTATTCTGGAGAGTGGCCAGAATTCAAGAAGAAAACAGAAACTTAGGAAGACAGCAGGTCTTGCCCATCAATAAGGCAAGCCTCCGTCCTTTCATAAATTGGGCAGGATGAATATGGGGAAGCTTTCTCCTAGACAGGACACATCCATTGATGCATTTTCTTTTGTAATGTCTACAACCATGGACACAGTTGGATACACAGACATAGAAACACTTGCTTTGTCAAATGACTTACTAGAAACAGTCCATTCTAAACCAAAGAAACTGCCTTTCCTACCTATTCTCAGAGCATGAGACAAAACCACATACACACACTCATTCCCACAAAGGCACCTTTTTCCCCCAAGAGGGTCTGTGACTATCAAGAGTGTCCTCTGCCTTGTGGGCCATACTATGTTCCCCCGAAATGGCTTCTCTATTCTCAAATCTGGACTCCTTGGCCCACTCTGTGAAGTTGTCAGGAGCCAGCGGTGAGCCAATACCTGCTTTCTCAGGAAAGACCCCAATTCAGATCTTTCCTGGCATTTGGCCATCCTCACAACTGTAGATACCAAGAAAGATTGACTCTCTCCTTGGTAAATCAAAAAAGTGAGACTTCTGTGACTGTTATTGGGCCTGACTCTGGCTGCCTGTTTTCAGGGATCCCAAGTTCAGAGAGTTCCATCACCAAGAAAGTGAGGTAGGTCACTTCCTTCATGAAGTGAATGAGCTCACAGCCTTGGCAACCACTTTGTCCTAACAGTTGCTTCCAAGGGTCCCATGAGATGGAGGTTGCCCCTACTTCCTGTGACACTTTCACAAGTTAGAATGGTATATCAACCATTGGTACCGGGGAAAAGATCTCCACACAGGCCTGGTTTGGTCCATTTGCTCTATATTAAAAAGAGAGAGGCTTATTCAGACACATCCCTTCATAGTGACCAGGTTGTTTGCCATGGAAGCTAACTTTTGCTCTCTCAGGTCCTTCATAGCAGTCTACATCTTCTTCGGGGATCATTTCTGCATGGATCTTTGATATTCTCAGCAGGTGGAAGATCCCCAGCATTCCTCTTTTGTAAGACCAACTCTGTCCCTGCACTGCTCTAAAGTTAGATTGAGGGAACAGTGTATGGTTAGGGTTAATAATATGTTCAATTTTGGTTAGCAATCATTCTGCTGGATGAATAATGGTATTGGAAACCTGTGATATTTACAAGAATATATAGGTAAAATATAACAGAAATCTAGGGAAGATTTGAAGCCAAGTAGGGCATTGGGCCCTTGAGTGGGATACTTAGCTTTGAATTATATTCTGCACAGATGTCTCAGATAAGTCAATATACAATGAAATTGGATCTTGTACCTCGGATGATTGAATAACAAACAGAACATCTAGTCATAAAGGAATAGTCCGTAGGATTACCAAGGTAGTCAGCAGGTTTATAAAGAAGAGTGAGTATAGGATTTGGACCAAAAGTTCTTTACAAATAGGGTTTCGGGTAGAGAGTGAATGTAAATGTCAGCACATGTGAAGAGTCAGTCACAATGATGAACAGGGGAAAATATGTAGGAAAGCAGACATAAATAGAGACATTAGGAAATCAGCAAAAGTATAAAGTGTGTAATTGGTTTAGACATTTTCAACAGGGTTGAGTTTGAATATATAATCTTAGGAAGAAACAAATATGTTGTCACAAATAGGATTGAATTCGAGAGCATTAGGTAACCAGGACTTGGATGTTTTTTTGTAATCCATGTTCACTTTCCATTTAGGCTTTTTTAAAATCATAAGTGTGACCATTGCATTTTGTGTCCAGAATATTATTGTGATAAAATGTATGTGTAGATCAGGTGACATGAATATTTCTTCCACCGTTTCTGGAGCAATGTTTTGTAGACGTATAATTTAGTATTTGGGGTACAAATAGGTGTACCCTGTGTCTATGAATATGCAGATTATGCATGAATAGACCATACTGTGTATAAATAATATAACTGGTTCCACTTTAAATAATGGATTGAATTGATATCTGAAAATATAAAAGAAATCTCATATTGATATGCAATCATTCATTCCAACCACTTATACATCTAATGGTAATATTAGGGTTATATTTTATCCTGAAAAGTGTGTGAGTTTTGCTTCAAACGTGATTATGGAAATCAAAAATAATGTGTTTGGAAAGAAGTATCATGAAAAGAATAGTCAAGAAACCTGGAGAAATTCATGTGTTCTGAAGCAGGAAGTGATTGAATGTGAAACACATGCATATAAATTTGCGAACTTTTGAATGAAATATATACAGTATGATGTGCATAAGCTGCAGAAATAGTAATGTAGCAGTGTTGAATAAAAATGAACATCAAAATACACATCATGTCCCCTAGGAATCTACTTGCATTGATATTAATCTGGGTCAGTTACTGTAGACATATTAGGATTTTTATGCACCATTTACTGAAGTTAGTTTTCAGTACTAGGAAACAAATATGTATTTCAGGTGGATGAATATTCTGAGAATAATCTTGTGGAAACTTGATTTTAAATCCATATAAATCGCAGAACATTATAAACAAAAAACACACACAGACATTAAAATGTAGCATAGTATATGCCAATTGAAATTCATCTTGAAATATATATCATCCACTGATCCAAAACTATTTGTTTAATGAACTTGGATTCATGAATAATGTTGTTCAACTAAGAAGCTCCCCCATAGTTTGAATTTTCTGTTCCAACAGTGTTTAGGAGGAGTGATCTCCTAAATGTGTATGCAAATATGTGCTACACAAAAATATTTCCACTCTCATCCAGAACAATGACTTGATATTACCTTCACCCCAAGAAAGACACAATTGGAATAGAAGAGTTAGAAATTCTGTGTATACATATCTGGAATTAAAATGCTCGGGAGTTCACAACATTGGAGTTTGCAGAGGAGTTTCCAAAAGTAAGGGAGAGGCTTGATAGACCCAACCTGATTTTTTATTAAAATTGGGAACCATCTTGCCACAAAGCCGTGAAAAGATAATTTTGGCTTTACTCTAAATTACTGCAAATTCTGAACCTGCTTGGAACGCCTGCCCGTGCCTTGAACTCATCCACACCTGGCTCTCTGACCAGATAACAGTACTTTCTGAAACTTTAGTGACACCTCATAAATATTGGCCTTCCCTGGCCAGACAACAACCCTCTCTGAGGCCCTAATGGTCCTCATTATTTCTGATATTGGGGCCAGCAAAAAAAAAAAAATGTAAACTACCATTAGTGTGATGCTTTCAAAGTTTTGTTATCTGTAACCACCCGTTTGTGTAACTTTCTGGGCTATATAGCTGGGCTGTAGGAAAAGTGGGGTTGCTGTCTTGTTCCCGCCATTTTGGGAAGGAGAGGCAGCCCAGCCTGTTGAAATAATAAGCTTGTCTTAATTTGATTTTAATTGGAGTCAGTGGTCTTTTCTTGCATCCTAGTCCAAAATTTTGGAGTTCCCCAGTGAGATGACCCTGCCCGACCAGATCACAAAACCAGACTGCTGAAAATTCTGAAGCTGGCCTTCCCTCCAGGGCACTGGGCTGGAGAACCACTCTAGGAGGTGCACAACTTGAGATGTTCCAAGGCCTTGGAGTGAGCCGTCAGTCTGGGGAGCACTGCAGTGAACCACCACACTAAAACTATTATCAAGCCCCTGGTGGAGGAGGCCTCCATAGGTAAGTGGCGCCTTTATAACATCTGATATCTGGTTAAGGGAGATCTCTTCTGATGACAGAGAGGTGGCCTGGGGAGGCTCACATACACTCCTGTCCAGGACAGTAATGAGAATCATGCTGTCCTCTGTTCTGTTCTGTAGGGAATTCCTCTGGAAGGGTAGAGAGGTGCCGATGGGCACACACATGCTCCTACCCTGGAGCTTTAGCAAGATGTTGCATTGCTCCTCTGTTTTTCTGTTTCGGCACCAGGATTCTGTTTTTCTGTGTTTTGTTCTGTGGTCTATATGTTTTTTGTTGTTTTTTTTGTGCGTTTTTTTGTTTGATTTCTGTGGTAAAATTTTAAGGATATTGGACGTGAAAAAGGGTAACAAAGCAAGTAAGCCTGACACCCTTTCGACTGTGTTTTAAGGAACTGTGATGAACTTTACCCACCTTTGTTAAGCAGGAAGAAAGAAGCCCCTAGCTGGCTGCCTGGAGCACACCCACTGCACAGGGCAATGCCTGCTGGGGAACGAAGAACTGAGTATACCCCAGGTTAACAAGTGAAACTCTTTAAAATCCCTTGTCCCTCCAGATCATGAGAGTCACAACCTTTTGGCAGAGTCCCCTTGTTTTTCCTTTGTTAGCAAAGCAATAAACCTCCATTTTCTTTTTCTCAAAACCCTGTCCTCATTATTAAATTAGCATTAATTTGCTTCAGGGTCAGAAACCGAACTTTAAGTTACAAATTTTGATACCCGGCCCCGTCCCAGGACTTTTTGAGAGCTGACGACTGAAATGTTAGGAGATGGTGCATGCTTGGAGTGGACCCGAAACAGAAGAGCTAATCCTGTAAGTAAAAGGAGGGACTGAGGGACCCCTGCAACTGCCAAAGCCCTGTTGCTTCAGGGAATTCCCTCCTTCCTTCCCTGCACTGTAAGAATTATGACACCTCTGTCTTCTTTTAAAAGAGAAAAATAAAAAGGGGACACTAAATGCAGTAAAGTCACCATGGAGACCCTTGATTTTACATTTCAGGTAGCTTCTCTGTGAAAACATCTGGTCCCCTTGTGGGGACATCTGTGGTGCCACTGGTGCAGGAGATTTTTCTCTTATCTGCTCTGTTTTAAAGGCTTCTGTCTGTCAGCCATATTCTGGAGTTCCTTTCTGTCTGTCTTGTGCCTTTGTTTTTGGCACTTTAAGACATGTGCAATAATGTGTTTATATTATAAATTGTTTCTTGAGAATGATCTTAGCTGAATGTGTGTCTAAATGATGATGTTTTATTGTAAAAATCTGGTATCTGAATGCGTTTTTTGAAGCATTGCACAATATTGCAGTTAAAAGTCGGGTTTAGGTAATTGTTTAGTTTTTGATTTCAGATAATTCATGCCAGAGAACTTAAATACTTAGGATGGAAAACTAAAGAACTCTACTTCCAAGTTGGCAAGTAACTTCCCAATCATGCAGTCTTTTTTTCTCCAATTCTGAATTGGGTAGCCTGGGAAAATGTCACTGTGTTTACCAGTGCATTAATTTGGACAAGGATAGTAAATCATAGTATGATATCTGTTGACAAAACAAGATGTAAAGATATAAAATTTTGTGAATTGTATCTTAAACTTGTAGCATAATTTTCAACATCCTAACCAGAAAATTATGGTTAAAATGCCTTAGGCCTGAGGTGTCTGCTCAGAATAGCAGTTTTTTCCTGCTCCTTCCAGACCTCAGCCAGGACTTCTGTTGAAATGCAAATGAAAGTCTCCTGTAATCTCAGTAGGAGACTGATCTGAGGCCTAAGGGAGAAAAATGGTAAATTGTATGGTATTTACTAATTACCGGCCAGTCATTTTTTCTAGGACTCATAATTTTTTCTTAGATTCTTTTTTTTTTTGAGTTTATGATTTTGATCCTACAGACCTAGGTTAATGTTTTTCTGATCAGTTTTATCTTTGACCAACTGTGGAGTTTTAAAAACATTGCAATGGTGATTTCACCTGTGAAAAGCTACAAGGCCTTCACTATTATTAGGTGTGCACACTTTTGTTATGTGTTTTATGTCTCTCTCTCTCTCTCTCTCTCCCCATATATATATATATATATATATATATATATATATATATATATATATATACACATATGTCCGTATATCATTCAAATGATACACAAATTAACATATATAAGGAGCACTCATATAAAAAAGCGCTCATAAAAACAAATTTTAAAAAGTGGACCACAGATCTTTAATTCACGTGGTTTAAATGTTTCAATTTAGATTGGATAAACAGATAAATATAAATGTCTTCAAATTTATGCCTATAAGTTTTTCTAGGTGTTCAAAAATCTAATAAAATATTATTGTCTACCAAAGGTCTATATGACTTTGTTCTAGGACTTTTCCTTCAACCAAAAAATGGTTTACACTGTTCAATACATTTGTCTAATATTTTGATTAAAAAGTAAAGTAAATTTGATTTGGATTTACTCATTCATGAGTGTTTTTGTTTGATATCTGATTGATATACTAAGGTCTATCAATTTTTAGTACAAAATCTGTATAAAATGTTTACAATCTTATACAGACTTTCTACTAAAGTCTGTGTAAGATTGTAAAAATTAGTCATGTGTTAAAGAGACAAAAATTTCTTAAAACATAAGATTACTCATAACATTGTGTTTATTAAGTCTTATTTTTTCCAGAGCAAGCAACCATAAAAATTAAACAACTGTTTAAAACAGAACTGTTATTTTAGAGCACTGTACTGCCATTTCTTTAAAAGATAAACTTGGTTAATGTAGAAACATCAATGTAACTGTGATGCTATTAATGTGCTCATATCTTCCAGTTATACAACTCGATAAGGTAGAAACATTAAAAGAGCATTATATCAAGCTGGTGTTCTGAAGTTGTATGGTAAATAAAATATATATTGGGGATTTATTTACCTGTTATCAATAAGATATGTAAAGTTTTATGTTACACTTTACATTGTGCAACAATTTAAATGTATTTTTAAATTAATGAGAGCCTAATCTATTTGAATGTTAAAAACATTCAGCCATTCTTTAATTCATGTTTCAAAAGTGATATTATATGGTGTTAGCTAATGTTCATGTGACCTCAAACAATTTATGTAAACTTTGTAAAAGGATATTAAAAAACGAAGATCAGCTTTAGAACTAAAACACTTATGATTTATAAAGAGCCCTGTCTTACCTGAGATAAGGCTCTGTGTCCCATCTTACTACATGTGAGAATGACTACGAAAGCAGTAGGTCAGATTTTATTTCATTTAAAGTTATGTTCAAAAGTTTTGTTTTTTTCTTTTTTTTTTTCTCTCAAGTTTACTAGGATCTCAAACAGGGAATATAAAGTAAAACTCACCCAAAAAATTCAGGGTAGCATTACATTAACTAAGTATTTTTACTCTTGTTAAAAAATGTTGTTTTTTAATTTGCTTATAAGTGATCTAAAGATTCCCTGTTGGTGTTTTAACTATGGCTGGAATCTTTCAGAATAAAATCTTGTGATATCCTGGCTTAGATTCCCAGTGCTCTGTGTAAAGTCACCCTGGGCCAAGATCTCAGATTCCAATGGTGAATCTCATGTGTGGCCTCCTGAAATCCCAACACAATTCATGGCAATACTTCTCTGAGGTCAGTTACACAACTCAGTCTCTAAGGGGAATCACAACAGAGTTCAAGCCCAGGTGGACCCAGGCATCTCTTCAAATTGCCACACAAATGATGACAATTAAAACCAAAACACTCTCACATGGCCCTCTTCATCTTTTTATATAGACACTAATCATAACCTCTAGCTGGAGGTTTCCATGAGGGGCACAGCCCAAGACAGTGTCAAAAATAATCTCCCTTGTCCCTCATTTGCCTAAAGTCAGGGTGGCCTGGACAACCTTAGTGTGAACCAGAAGTGATCAAATAGGCCTGCCGTTAATACTACTCCACTTCTCAAATTTGAGGCCTACTGACTGTGGGGTATAGATTTTTAGTGTGAATTGGAGTTATAAGAAAACCCAAGCACCTATTGTCTCCCCTCTGCAGCCCTTTGAAGAACTTATTTGACACAAATAATCCCTATTCTCACTTGATGGAGGTCAGGAATCTTACAGAGGAAGTCGAGAGGCTTCATCCACAATGACTGATCTTTTTTCCATTTAGGTTTTGGATGCCCACATGGGATCTTTCTTTAGATTCATCAGGTGCTGAAAATCTAAACCACAGGCTCACACAGGGCCAAGAGGCTGATTCAGATACATCCATTTCCAAAGCAATGAAGCAAAGAGCCACAGGTGATGCCCATTCATTTCCATTTGAAAACTGTTTTCTTCAGGCTTCACAAAGGGGTGGCCTGAGGCAAAGACCTTTCTGACATTCAGAGCAACAGAACAATAGGTAATCAAAAGGCCCCAAGCAGGGTTTCTCCACGGAGACTTTCCTTGTTACTCTAATATGTGAGTTTTCTGAGTTGCTCGCCATTCCCTTCAGCTATCCAGTACATGGCCATGTCACAGAGCTTGGAGGTGGTACATATCTTGTACAAAAATACATGATACTAATCTTGAGAGTGGCCAGAATTCATGAAAAAATGGAAAATTAGGTAGATAGCAGGTGTTGCCCATGGATAAGGCAAGCCTCAGTCCATTCATTAATTGGAAAGGATGCATGCTGGGAAGCTTTCTACTAGACAGGACACACCCAATGAGCTATTTTTTTCTAATATCCACAAAGAAAAACACAGTGGGATACACGGACATAGAAACAGTCTCCTTGTCAAATGACTTACTGGAAACAGTCCACTCCAATCCAAACAAACCTCCTTTTTTACCTATTCTCAGAACATGGAAAAAAACCACAAACACAAACCAACACCCACAAATGCAACTCCTTCCCCCAAGTAGGTCTGTCACTATCTGGAGTGTCCTCTGACTGGTAGGCCATACGATGTTCCCCACAAATGGCCTTTCTGTCTCAGATCTGGTCTCCTTGGTCAACTCTGTGAAGTTGTCAGGAGGCAGTGGTGAGCCAATTCCTGTCCTCTCAGGAAAGACCCCTCTTCAGAGCTTTCTTAGTATTTGGCAACCCTTACATCAGTAGGTACCAAGAAAGACTGACTCTGTCCTTAGTAAATCCAAACAAGTGAGCCCACTGCGACTGGGACTTGGACTGGCTCTGGTGCCTGGCTTCCTGGATCACAAAATTCAGAGAGTTCCATCGCCAAGGAAATGAGGTGAGGTCACTACCTTCAGGAAATAAATGAGGTCCCTGTCTTGGCCACTACTTTGTCCTAACAGTTGCATCCTAGTGTCTCCTGACATGGAGGCTGCCCTACTTCCTGTGATACTTTCACATGTTAGAATGGTATAGAAACCATAGTCACCTGGGAACAGATCTCCACACAGGCCTGCTTTGGTGCATCTTCCCTGCATTAAGAATAGAGAGGCTGACTCAGACACATCCTTTCATCCTGACCATGTTGTTTGCCATGGAATATGACTTTTGTTCTCTCAGGTCTTTCATAGCTGCCTACATCTTCTCCAGGGATTATTTCTGCATGGATTTTGAGGTACTCAGCAGGTGGAAGATCTCCTAACTTCCTGTATTGTAATATCAACTTTATCCCTGCTCTTCTGTAAAGTGAGATTGAGGGAACATTGTATGGTTAGGGTTAATAGCATGTTCCATTTGGCTTAGGAATCATTCTGCTGGATGAATAATGGTATTGGGAACCAGCAATATTTATAAGAATATAGAGGTAAAATATAAGTATGAAAACAGAAATCTAGGTAATATTTGAAGCCCAGAAGGATTTGGGCTCTTGATTGGGATCCTTAGCTTGAGTAATGTTTTGCACCGAGGTCGATGCAAATCGATATACAATGGCATAAGACCCTGTACCTCAGATGATTGAATGTAGAAGAGAACATCCAGTGAAAAAGGGATAGTGTGTAGGATTAGAAAGATAGTCAGTAGGTTTAGGAGGAAGAGTGAGTCTAGGATTTGGACCAAAAGTTCTTTAGCAATAGGTTTCGGTTAGAGAGTGAATATAAATGGCACCATATGTGAAAAGTTGGGCACAATGATGAACTGGGAAAAATATGTAGGAAGGCAGACATCAATAGAGACATTAGGAAATCAGGCAAAGTATAACGTGAGTGATAAGATTTGACATTTTCAACAGGGTTGAGGTTGAATACATAATCTTAAAAAGAAAGAAAAATGTAGTCACCAATTGGATTGACATTTGAGAGCATTAGGCAAACTGGACATGGATGTTTTTAGTAATCCATGTTCACATTCCATTGAGGCTTTATTGCAATCATAATGGTGACCTTTGCATTTTGTGTCCAGAATATTACTGTGATAATATGTATATGTAGATCAGGTGACATGAGTATTTCTTCCACCTTTTCTGGGAGCAATATTTTGAAAACATATAAATTAGTACTGGGGATACTAAGAGGTTTACCCTGTGTTGATGAATATAGAGATGATGCATTAATAGACCATACTGTGAAAAAATTATGTGACTGGTTCCAAATTTACATAATGGATTGTTTTAATATCTGAAAATATAGACGAAATCATATATTGATATATGTACATTTCATTCCAACAAGTTATATATCTAATGGTATTATTAGGGTTACCGTTTATCATGAATAGTGTGTGAGTTTTGCTTCAAAAATGATAATGGAATCGAAAATAATGTGTTTAGAAAGAAGTCTAGTGAAAAGACCAGTCAAGAAACATAGAGGAATATTTGTGTTCCAAAGGAGGAAGTGATTGAAAGTAAACCAAATATTTATAAATTTGTGAACTTGTGAATGAAAGGATATATTTTATGATGTCCATAAACTGAATAAATAATAACGCACCAAGTTTGAATAAAAATGAACTTTAAAAAACACATCATATCCAATAGGAATGTATTTGCATTGATGTTAAACTTGGTCAGTTAGTCTAGAAATATTAGGATTTGTAAGAACCCTTCCCTGAATTTAGTTTTCAGTACTAGGAAACAAATATTTATTTCAGTAGATGTATATTTCTGAGAATAAACTTGTTAAAAGTTGATTATAAATCCACATATATGAATATGAATGAATTCAGGTGGTGTATAAGATATATATTTCATATTTTGGAAAATCTGGAGACATATATATATATATATATATATATATTATATATATATATAGAGAGAGAGAGAGAGAGAGAGAGAGAGAGACAAACACACACACATTATAATGTCGCAATATATATGTCAATCGAAATTCATCATGAAAAATAACTCATCCGCATATCCCAAAATATTCATTTTACTGAACATGGATGTATGTATAATGTTGTTCATCTAGGAAGCTCACCCATGGGTTGAATTTTCTGTACCAACAGCGTTTAGGAGGAGTGATCTCTTCTCACAAATAGTATCTGCCAAGTCAGCCACCTTACAAGAATGTACGTGTGAAACCAGGTAGGATTCTATTTGTGCATATAAAAATACATGTGCTTAATAGGCTACAGAGAAAGGGAGACAGGAATTCATATATTTCTTAACTTTAAAAACACATGGAATAGTGTGTAGTGTCCCTCTTTATCCCTTTTGATTAACTTTGGCTTAAAAAAAAGAATTTTATTGAGAATTTGTGTATATATCTTTGTCAGGAATATTGCTCTGAAGATTTATTTCCTTGATGTGTCTTTGTCTGATTTTGGTATGTGAGTGATAATAGCCTCATGGAATGAGTTTGGAGGAGTTCCATCCTTTTCTATTTTATGGAATAATTTGGGGAGTATTGTGATGAATGCTTCTTTGAAGGTCTTGTAGAACATGGCTGAGAATCTGTCTGTTCCTGGGCTTTGCTTGATTGGTAGGCTGTTGACAGCAACTTCTATTTCATTGCTTGAAATTGATTTGTTTAAATTGTTCACGTCCTACTAATTAAGTTTGGGTATATCTCTAAAATTTTATTGATGTCATCATGGTATTTTAATTTATTAGACTATAAATTTTCAAATTAGTTTTCAATTATTCTCTGTATTTTAGTTGTGTACTCTGTAAAAGTTCCTTTATGATCCTTAATTTTAGTAATTTGAGGTTTTTTTTCTTCATTAGCTTGGTTAAGGAAGTGTCAACTTTATTTATTTTTCAAAGATTAAATTTTGTGTTGTGTCAAAAAAAATAACACATGGAAAATTATTTCAAATAAATTGAATAGATTTATAACTCCTACCTTATATTATGCAAAAGGCAAGTCCAACTATACACCATGTCTCTTCTGAAATGCTTGTATCTATTCTGTTTGGGTTCTTTTTCTCCATTATATTAGTATTAGTGGTAAGAGTCTCGTAGGGTATATGAATGTTTCTGAGAATAATCTTGTGAAAAGATAATTATAAATCCACATTCATGAATATGAAAAATTTAGGAAGTGCAAAATAAGACACATATATTTCATACTTTGAAAAATTTGGAGAGTATATCTATATTTATATCTATATATCTATATCTATATCTATCTATCTATCTTTATATATATACACACACACACACACACACACACACACACACACACAACACTCACAGACATTAAAAAGTACCAATATAAATGCCAATCGAAATTCATCAGTAAATATATATCATCCACAAATGCAAAAAATATTTATTTTACTAAACATGAGTTTATATATAATGTTTTTCTAATAGGGACGCTCTCCTATAGGTTGAATTTTCATTTCCAAAAGCATTTAGGAGGAGTGAACTCTTCTCACAATTTGTATCTGCCAAGACAGCAACCTCACAAAAATGTACGTGTGATACCTGGTAGGATTCTATATATGCATATAAATATACATGTGTGAATAGGCTACAGAAAAGGGAAACAAGAATTCACATATTTGTTAAGTTTAAAAACACATGGACAATATTACAATTAAAATTTGACTAGATTTATAACTCCAACCTTATATAAGGCAAATGTCAAGTCCAACTCTACAACATGTCTCCTCTGAAGTGCTTGTATTTCTATTGTGTTGGGTTAATTTTCACGATTATATTAGGATGAATAGTCTGAGTCTACTAGGTATGGGTTATTGTCAGGGATTCAGTACTTCGAATGACAAATTGGAAAATGAATCCAATGTGTATGTAAATATACGCTGCACAAATATCCTCCCGCTCTCATCCAGAACAATGCCTTGACATTACCTTCACCACAAGTAAGACACAACTAGAGGAGAAGAGTTACAAAATCAGTGAATACATATCTGGAATGGAAAATGCTAAGGAGTTCACATTCTGGAGGCGGTAGAGGAGTTTCAAAAAGTAAGGGACAGGGTAAACACTCCACAAACATGGAGCTCTGCTGGCCTAAAAACTTTTTGGGAAACTGCCTCTGAGCTTCCGCACTTGAAATATATGTTGTTTTCAGGAGATTTGGCTTCCTTTGTAGTGAGACCATCAAAGCTGGGTCTACATCTATGTGACCTGGAGGACATGGTTTCTTATTTTCCAATGAACAAGATGAAGCAGTGCTGAATCCTCTCTTTGTAAGTAAACTGAGGCCACTGGGGACTAAGTGTCTCCCCATGTGGACTGTGAAGCCATTTGGTCCTCCTCCATTTTTTGTGGAGTTTTTGCTGCTGCACTGTGAGTTTGGTAGTTGTTTCACGAAATACTAGGAGCTAAACTGGGACACAGTGCTGGAGGGAGTTCTGTCACGTGTGGTGGGTCAGGGTCTGCAAGAGAATGCACCAACTAGGCTTCTATCTCTCACTGCTTTCCCCTTGCCCCCTTTTCCATATCAACCTGATTCTTAATTTTCCTCTGAAAACTCTCCATATAACAAGATGCCTTTACATATAAGGGTCTGCTGGCTGCACCATGTCAGTTACAAGCCATTTGGAATCCAATGGTAGATCCACAAGGCCCTTCCACGAAAGTTTTATCAAACACCTCCCCACCACTGCTCTAGACCCACTACTCAGCAGGCTACAAACTACTGGCATCTCTGTTCTACACCATTTTCATGAAACTCAGTAAATCAAGGCACTGTCTGGTATAATCATGATCACCAAAAGGACATCCAATGTTTCTCCAGTACCACCTGGTCATAGGTATTTCAAAAATTTCATGGTATTTATCTAGCCATTTTTCAAGCATGAAGTTGGAGGCACTGTGGGTTTCAATTCATTCAGCAAAGATTAAATGGTGAGGAAGCTCATTTCAATAAAAATCTCTGGAGAACTCTCACAGGCAAGGCTTCCCAAAGAGTGGACAAAAGGTCACATTAGGCGAGGCCCATTGAGGTCTATAATGTGAGGTCCATGTGTGTTTTGACTCTCAACTATGGCTGCCATTTCTTTAAGGATAAAATCATGTGATATCCTTGCTGAGATTCCCAGGCGTCTGTGGAAATCCACCTGGGGCCTAGGTCTCAGTTTCCAAGAGCGACTTTCATGCATGGCCTCTTAAAATCCCAACAAAATTCATGGCAATGCTTCTCTGAGTTCAGTTCCAAAACCCAGTCTCTAAGGGGAATCACACCAGAGTTCAAGCCCACGTGGACACAGTCATTTATTCCAATGCCACGCAAATGAGCAACATTAAAACCAAAACACTCCCACATAGCCCTCATCTTATTCCATATAGTCAATCATCTTAACATCTGGCTGGAGGTTTCCATGAGGGGCGCAGCCCAAGACAGTGTCCAAAATCAGCTCGTTTGCCCCTCATTTGCCTAAAGTCAGGGTAGGCTGGACACCGTTTCTGTGAACCAGGAGTGAACAAATAAACCTGCCGTTAATACTTCTATGTTTCTCCAATTTGAGGTCTACTGATTTTAGGTATCAATTCTTTAGGTGATTTAGAGTCAAGCGAAAACACAAGCACCTCTGCAGGGCTTTGAAGAACTCATTTGACCTAAATAATCCCTATTCTCATTTGATGGAGTGCAGCAACCTAACAGAGGAAGGCAAGAGACTTCATCCAAAATGAATGATATTTTTTGCCATTGTGGTTTTGGAAGCTCACATGGGATCATTCTTAAGATCCATTAGGTGCTGAGAATCTATGCTACAGCCACACACAGGTCCAAGAGGCTGATAAAGACACATCCCTTTCCAAAGCAATTAAGCTAAGAGCCACAGGTGAGGCCCATTCATTTCCATTTGAAAACTGTTTTCTTCAGGCTTCACAAAGGGGTGGCCTGAGGCAAAGACCTTCCTGACATTCAGTGCAACACAGCAATAAGTAAGCAAAAAGCCCAAAGCAGTGTTTCTGCACTGAGACTTTCCTGGTCACACTGATATCTGAGTTTTCTGAGATGCTCGCCATTCTCTTCAAATATCCTTTATATGGCCATGTCACAGAGCTTGGAGGTGGTACATATTTTGGACACAAATCCATGAGCCTATTCTGGAGAGTGGCCAGAATTCAGGAAGAAAACAACAACTTAGAAAGATAACAGGTGTTGCACATCGATAAGACAAGCTGCAGTCCATTCATATATTGGGCAGGATAAATTATAGGGAAGATTTATACTAGACAGGACACATCCATTAATGCATTCTCTTTTCTAATGTCTACAACAACGGACACAGTGGGATACACAGAAACAGAAACACTCGCCTTGTCAAATGACTTACTAGAAACTGTCCACTCCAAACCAAACAAAACGCCTTTCCTATCTATTCTCAGAACATGAGACAAAACAACAAACCCACACCCACTCCCACAAAGGCACCTCCTGCCCCCAAGTAGGTCTTTGACTATCCGAAGTATCCTCTGACTGGTGGGCCATACTATGTTCCCTCGACATGGCCTGTCTTCTCTCAGATCATGTTTCCTTGACCAACTCTGTGAAGATGTCAGGAAAAAGTGGTTAGCCACTACCTGTTTTCTCAGGAAAGGTCCATATTCATAGCTCTCCTTGCATTTGGCCATCCTCACATCATTAGGTACCAAGAAAACTGACTCTGTCCTTGGTAAATCCAAACAAGTGAGCCCACTGGGCCTGGGACTGGGACTGCCTCTGGGTGCCTGGCTTCTTGGATACCAAGTTCAGAGAGTTCCATCACCAAGGAAATGAGGTATGTCACATTCTTTGGAACTGAATGAGGTCACTGCCTTGGCAACCACTTTGTCCTAACAGTTGCTTCCAAGGGTTACATAAGATGGAGGTTTCCCCTACTTCCTGTGACACTTTCATAAGGTAGAATGTATATCAACCATTGGCACCCTGGAACAGCTCTCCACTCAGGCCTGGATTGTTCCACCTTGTCTACAGCAAGAAGAGAGAGGCAGATTCAGACACATCCCTTCATCCTGACCAGGTTGTTTGCCATGGAAGATGACTTTTGCTCTCTCAGGTGCTTCATACCTGCCTACAACTTCTCCAGGTATCATTTGTGCATGGACATTTGAGGTTCTCATCTGGTGGAAGATCCCCAACTTTCCTGTATTGTAAGAACCCCTCTGTCCCTGCTCTTCTGTAAAATGATTGAGGGAACAGTGTATACTTGGAGTTAAAAACAGGTTTGATTTGGTGACGAATGATTCTGTGCGATGAATAATGGCATTGGGAACCTGCAATATTTACAAGAATATAGAGGTGAAATATAAGTATGAAAACAGAAATCTAGGTATGCTTTGAATCCCAGAAGGGTTTTGCCGTTGATTGGGATACTTAGCTTTGAATTATGTTCTGCAAAGATGTCTCAGATAATTCGAATTACAATGGCATAGGACGTTGTACATTGGATGATAGAATTTAGAAGAGAACATCAGGTGAAAAAGGGATATTCAGTAGGATTAGGAAGATAGTCGGTAGGTTTAGGAAGAAGAGTGAGTACAGGATTTGGACCAAAAGTTCTTTAGCAATAGACTTTTGGTTATAGAGTGAATGTAAGTGTCAGCACATATAAAGAGTCAGTCGCTATGTTGAACTGGGGAAATATGTAGAAAAGCAGATATCAATAGAAACATTACGAAATCAGGCAAAGTATAAAGTGAGGGATAGAATTAGACATTTTCAACAGTGTTGAGTTTGAATATATAAATAGGAAAAAACAAATATGTAGTCACCAATAGGATTGACAATTGACAGCATTAGGCAACCTGGATATGGATGTTTTTAGAAATCCATGTTCACTTTCCATTTAGGCTTTGGTACAATCATAAGTGTGACCTTTCCATTTTTTGTCCAGAATATTACTGTGATAATGAGGTGACATGAGTATTTCTTTCACCATTGCTGGGAGCAATATATTGAAGATGTAATATTAGAATCAGGGTACAAAGAGGTGTACCCTGTTTCTATGAACATAGAAAAAAAGCATGAATAGACCATACTGTTAATAAATAATATAATTTTTTCAACTTTAAATATAGAATTGAACTGATATCTGAAAAATTAAAGGAAATCGTATATTGATATACAATCATTCATTCCAACCAGTTATATATCTATTGGAAATATTAGTGTTTTGGTTTATCATGAAGAGTGTGTGAGTTTTGCTTCAAAATGATTATGGAAATTCAAAATTATGTGTTTGGAAAGAAGTCTGATGAAAGGACCAGTCAAGAAACCCTGACAATACATGTGTTCTGAAGCAAGAAGTCATTAAAGTTGAAACAAATGCCTATTAATTTGTGAACTTGTGGATGCAATGTATATCCTATGATGTGCAAAAACTGAAGAAACAATAATGTACCAGTGTCGAATACAAATGAATGACAAATTACATATCATGTCCCATAGGAGTCTTCTTGCATTGATGTTAGACTGGGTCAGTTACTGTAGAGTAATTAGGATTTCTATGCACCATTCACTGAAGTTAGGTTTCAGTACTATGAAACAAATATGTATTTCAGGTGGATGAATATTTCTGATTATAATCTTGTGAAAAGTTGATTATAAATCCACATACATGTACATGAATGAATTTAGAGAGTATATATTAGACACATTTTTTCATATTTTGAAAAATTTGGAGAGTATATATATATATCTATGTCTATACACACACACAGACACACACACACACAGACACACACACACACACACAGACACACACACACACACAACATTCACAGACATTAAAAAGTACCAATATAAATGCCAATCGAAATTCATCAGTAAATATATATCATCCACAGATGCAAAAATATTTATTTTACTGAACATGAGTTTATGCATAATTTTGTTCTACTAGGACGTTCTCCTATAGGTTGAATTTTCATTTCCAACAGCATTTAGGAGGAGTGAACACTTCTCACAATTTGTATCTGCCAAGACAGCCACCTCACAAAAATGTATGTGTGATACCTGGTAGGATTCTATATATGCATATAAATATACATGTGTGAATAGGCTACAGAAAAGGGAAATAAGAATTCACATATTTGTTAAGCTTAAAAACACATGGAGAATATTTCAATTAAAATTTGACGAGATTTATAACTCCTACCTTATATAATGCAAATGTCAAGTCCAACTATACAACATGTCTCCTCTGAAGTGCTTGTATTTATATTGTGTTGGGTTAATTTTCCCCATTATATTAGGATGAATAGTCTGAGTCTACTAGGTAAGTTTTAGTGTCCGGGATTCAGTACTTCAAATGGAAAATTGGAAAATGAATCCAATGTGTATGTAAATATATGCTGCACAAATATCCTCACGCTCTCATCCAGAACAATGCCTTGACATTACCTTCACCACAAGTAAGACACAATTAGAGGAGAAGAGTTACACAATCAGTGAATACATATCTGGAATGGAAAATGCCCAGGAGTTCACAACCTTGGAGGTGGTAGAGGAGTTTCCAAGAGTAAGGGACAGGGTAAACACTCCACAAACATGGAGCTCTGCTGGCCTAAAAACTTTTTGAGAAACTGCCTCTGAGCTTCCGCACTTGAAATATATGTTGTTTTCATGAGATTTGGCTTCCTTTGTAGTGAGACCATCAAAGCTGGGTCTGCATCTATGTGACCTGGAGGACATGGTTTCTTATTTTCCAATGAACAAGATGAAGCAGTGCTGAATCCTCTCTTTTTAGGTAAATTAAGGTCACTAGAGACTAAGTGACTCCCCGTCTCCCCGCGTGGACTGTGAAGCCATTTGGTCCTCCTCCACTTTTTGTGGTGTTTAGGCTGCTGCACTCTGAGTTTGGTATTTGTTTCACAAAATACTAGCAGCTAAACTGGGACACAGTGCTGGAGGGAGTTCTGTCACGTGTGGTGGGTCAGGGTCTGCAAGAGAATGCACCAACTAGGCTTCTATCTCTCACAGCTTGCCCCATTGCCCCCTTGTCCATATCAACCTGATTCTTAATTTTCCTCTTAAAACTCTCCATATAACAAGATGCCTTTACATATAAGTGTCTGCTGGCAGCACCATGTCAGTTACAAGCCATTTGGAATCCAATGGTAGATCCACATGGCCCTACCACGGATGTTTTATCAAACACCTCCCCACCACTGCTCTAGACCCACTACTCAGCAGGCTCCAACTTACTGGCATCTCTGTTCTACACCATTTTCATGAAACTCAGTAAATCAAGGCACTGTCTGGTATACTCATGATCAGCAATAGGACATCCTATGTTTCTCCAGTGCCACCTGGTCATAGGAATTTCAAAAATTTCATGTTATTTATCTAGCCATTTTTCAAGCATGAAGTTGGAGGCACTGTGGGTTTCAATTCATTCAGCAAACATTAAATGGTGAGGAAGCCCATTTCAATGAAATCTCTGGAGAAATCTCACAGGCAAGGCTTCCCAAAGAATGGACAAAAGGTCACATTAGGCCAGGCCCATTGAGGTCTACAATGTGAGGTGCATGTGTGTTTTGACTCTCAACTATGGATGCCATTTATTTAAGAATAAAATCATGTGATATCCTTGCTGAGATTCCCAGGCCTCTGTGGAAATCTACCCGGGGCCTAGGTCTCAGTTTCCAAGAGCGACTTTCATGCGTGGCCTCTTAAAATCCCAACAAAATTCATAGCAATGCTTCTCTGAGTTCAGTTCTAAAACCCAGTGTTTAAGGGGAATCACACCAGAGTTCAAGCCCACGTGGAACCAGTCATTTTTTCCAATGCCACAAAAATGACCAACATTAAAACCAAAACACTCCCACATGGCCCTCACCTTATTCCATATAGTCAATCATCTTAACATCTGGCTGGAGGTTTCCATGAGGGGTGCAGCCCAAGAGAGTGTCCAAAATCAGCTCGTTTGCCCCTCATTTGCCTAAAGTCAGGGTAGCCTGGACACCGTTGCTGTGAACCAGGAGTGAACAAATAAGCCTGCCGTTAATACTTCTATGTTTCTCCAATTTGAGGGCTACTGATTTTAGGTATCGATTCTTTAGGTGATTTAGAGTCATGCGAAAACACAAGCACCTCTGCAGGGCTTTGAAGAACTCATTTGACTCACAGAATCCCTATTCTCATTTGTTGGAGTGCAGGAACCTAACAGAGGTAGGCAAGAGTCTTCATCCACAATGAATGATATTTTTTGCCATTTTGGTTTTGGAAGCTCACATGGGATCATTCTTAAGATCCATTAGGTGCTGAGAATCTAAGTCACAGCCACACACAGACCAAGAGGCTGATAAAGACACATCCCTTTCCAAAGCAATTAAGCAAAGAACCACAGGTGAGGCCCATTAATTTCCATTTGAAAACTGTTTTCTTCAGGCTTCACAAAGGAGTTGCCTGAGGCAAAGACCTTCCTGACATTCAGTGCAACACAACAATAAGTAAGCAAATAGCCCAAAGCAGTGTTTCTCCACTAAGACTTTCCTGGTCACACTGATATCTGAGTTTTCTGAGATGCTCGCCATTCTCTTCAACTATCCTTTACATGGCCATGTCACAGAGCTTGGAGGTGGTACATATTTTGGACACAAATCCCTGAGCCCATTCTGGAGAGTGGCCAGAATTCAGGAAGAAAACAACAACTTAGAAAGATAGCAGGTGTGGCACATTGATAAGACAAGCTGCAGTCCATTCATATATTGGGCAGGATGAATTATAGGGAAGATTTATACTAGACAGGACACATCCATTAATGCATTCTCTTTTCTAATGTCTACAACAAAGGACACAGTGGGATACACATAAACAGAAACACTCGCCTTGTCAAATGACTTACTAGAAACTGTCTGCTCCAAACCAAACAAACTGCCTTTTCGATCTATTCTCAGAACATGAGACAAAACAACAAAACCCACACCCACTCCCACAAAGGCACCTCCTTCCCCCAAGTAGGTCTGTGACTATCTGGAGTGTCCTCTTACTGGTGGGCCATACTATGTTCCCCCGAAATGGCCTGTCTTCTCTCAGATCTTGTTTCCTTGACCAACTCTGTGAAGATGTCAGGAAAAAGTGGTTAGCCACTACCTGTTTTCTCAGGAAAGGTCCATCTTCAGAGCTCTCCTGGCATTTGGCCATCCTCACATCATTAGGTACCAAGAAAACTGACTCTGTCCTTGGTAAATCCAAACAAGTGAGCCCACTGGGCCTGGGACTGGGACTGCCTCTGGGTGCCTGGCTTCTTGGATACCAAGTTCAGAGAGTTCCATCACCAAGGAAATGAGGTATGTCACATTCTTTGAAACTGAATGAGGTCACTGCATTGGCAACCACTTTGTCCTAACAGTTGCTTCCAAGGGTTACATAAGATGGAGGTTTCCCCTACTTCCTGTGACACTTTCATAAGGTAGAATGTATATCAACCATTGGCACCCAGGAACAGCTCTCCACTCAGGCCTGGATTGTTCCACCTTGTCTACAATAAGAAGAGATAGGCAGATTCAGACACATCCCTTCATCCTGACCAGGTTGTTTGCCATGGAAGATGGCTTTTGCTCTCTCAGGAGCTTCATACCTGCCTACAACTTCTCCAGGTATCATTTGTGCATGGACATTTGAGGTTCTCATCTGGTGGAAGATCCCCAACTTTCCTGTATTGTAAGAACCCCTCTGTCCCTGCTCTTCTGTAAAATGATTGAGGGAACAGTGTATACTTGGGGTTAAAAACAGGTTTGATTTGGTGACGAAAGATTCTGTGCGATGAATAATGGGATTGGGAACCTGCAATATTTACTAGAATATATAGGTGAAATATAAGTATGAAAAAAGAAATCTAGGTATGCTTTGAAGCCCAGAAGGGTTTTGCCCTTGATTGGGATACTTAGCTTTGTATTATGTTCTGCAAAGATGTCTCAGATAATTTGATATACAATGGCATAGGACCTTGTACATTGGATGATTGAATTTAGAAGAGAACATCCAGTCAAAAAGGGATATTCAGTAGGATTAGGAAGATAGTCGGTAGGTTTAGGAAGACGAGTGAGTATAGGATTTGGACCAAAAGTTCTTTAGCAATAGACTTTTGGTTATAGAGTGAATGTAAATGTCAGCACATATGAAGAGTCAGACACTTTGTTGAACTGGGGAAAATATGTAGAAAAGCAGATATCAATGGAAACATTACGAAATGAGGCAAAGTATAAAGTGAGGGATAGAATTAGACATTTTCAACAGGGTTGAGTTTCAATATATAAATTAGGAAAAAACAAATATGTAGTCACCAATAGGAGTGACAATTGACAGCATTAGGCAACCTGGACATGGATGTTTTTAGAAATCCATGTTCACTTTCCATTTAGGCTTTGGTACAATCATAAGTGTGACCTTTCCATTTTTTGTCCAGAATATTACTGTGATAATGAGGTGACATGAGTATTTCTTTCACCATTTCTGGGAGTAATATATTGAAGATGTCAAATGAGAATCGGGGGTACAAATAGGTGTAACCTGTTTCTATGAACATAGAGAAAAAACACGAACAGACCATACTTGAATAAATAATATAACTTTTTTGAACTTTAAATAATGAATTGAACTGATATCTGAAAAATAAAAGGAAATTGTATATTGATATATAATAATTCATTCCAACCAGATATATATCTAATGGAAATATTAGTGTTTTGGTTTATCATGAATAGTGTGTGAGTTTTGCTTCAAAATGATTATGGAAATTCAAAATAATGTGTTTGGAAAGAAGTCTCATGAAAAGACCAGTCAAGAAAACCTGACAATACATGTGTTCTGAAGCAAGAAGTGATTAATGTTGAAACAAATGCCTATTAATTTGTGAACTTGTGGATGAAATGTATATCCTATGATGTGCAAAAACTGAAGAAACCATAATGCACCAGTGTCGAATACAAATGAATGACAAATTACATATCATGTCCCATAGGAGTCTACTTGCATTGATGTTAGACTGGGTCAGATACTGTGGAATAATTAGGATTTGTATGCACCCTTCACTGAAGTTAGTAGTCAGTACTAGGAAACAAATATGTATTTCAGGTGGATGAATATTTCTGATTATAATCTTCTGAAAAGTGGATTATAAATCAACATAAATGAACATGAATGAATTTAGAGAGTGTATACTAGACACATATATTTCATATTTGGAAAACTTTGGAGAGTATATCTATATCTATATCTATACACACACACACACACACACACACACACACACACACAACACTCACAGACATTAAAAAGTACCAATATAAATGCCAATCGAAATTCATCAGTAAATATATATCATCCACAGATGCAAAAATATTTATGTTACTGAACATGAGTTTATGTATAATGTTGTTCTTCTAGGACGCTCTCTTATAGGTTGAATTTTCATTTCCAACAGCATTTAGGAGGAGTGAACACTTCTCACAATTTGTATCTGCCAAGACATCCACCTTACAAAAATGTACCTGTGATACCTGGTAGGATTCTATATATGCATATAAATATACATGTGTGAATAGGCTACAGAAATTGGAAACAAGTATTCACATATTTGTTAAGTTTAAAAACACATGGAGAATATTTCAAATAAAATTTGACTAGATGTATAACTCCTACATTATATAATGCAAATGTCAAGTCCAACTATAGAACATGTCTCCTCTGAAGTGCTTGTATTTCTATTGTGTTGGGTTAATTTTCCCCATTATATTAGGATGAATAGTCTGAGTCTACTAGGTATGGGTTAGTGTCAGGGATTCAGTACTTCGAATGAAAAATTGGAAAATGAATCCAATGTGTATGTAAATATATGCTGCACACATATACTCCCGCTCTCATCCAAAACAATGCCTTGACATTACCTTCACCCCAAGTAAGACACAATTAGAGAAGAAGAGTTACACAATCAGTGAATACATATCTAGAATGGAAAATGCTCAGGAGTTCACAACCTTGGAGGTGGTTTAGGAGTTTCCAAAAGTAAGGGACATGGTAAACACTCCACAAACATGTAACTCTGCTGGCCTAAAAACTGTTTGAGAAACTGCCTCTGAGCTTCCGCACTTTAAATATATGTTGTTTTCATGAGATTTGGCTTCCTTTGTAGTGAGACCATCAAAGCTGGGTCTGCATCTATGTGACCTGGAGGACATGGTTTCTTATTTTCCAATGAACAAGATGAAGCAGTGCTGAATCCTCTCTTTATAGGTAAACTGAGGCCACTGGGGACTAAGTGTCTCCCCGTCTCCCCGTGTGGACTGTGAAGCCATTTGGTCCTCCTCCACTTTTTGTGGTTTTTAGGCTGCTGCACTGTGAGTTTGGTATTTGTTTCACAAAATACTAGCAGCTAAACTGGGACACAGTGCTGGAGGGAGTTCTGTCACGTGTGGTGGGTCAGGGTCTGCAAGAGAATGCACCAACTAGGCTACTATCTCTCACAGCTTGCCCCATTGCCCCCTTGTCCATATCAACCTGATTCTTAATTTTCCTCTTAAAACTCTCCATATAACAAGATGCCTTTACATATAAGTGTCTGCTGGCAGCACCATGTCAGTTACAAGCCATTTGGAATCCAATGGTAGATCCACATGGCCCTACCACGGATGTTTTATCAAACACCTCCCCAGCACTGCTCTAGACCCACTACTCAGCAGGCTCCAACTTACTGGCATCTCTGTTCTACACCATTTTCATGAAACTCAGTAAATCAAGGCACTGTCTGGTATACTCATGATCAGCAATAGGACATCCAATGTTTCTCCATTGCCACCTGGTCATAGGAATTTCAAAAATTTCATGGTATTTATCTAGCCATTTTTCAAGCATGAAGTTGGAGGCACTGTGGGTTTCAATTCATTCAGCAAAGATTAAATGGTGAGGAAGCTCAATTCAATGAAATCTCTGGAGAAATCTCACAGGCAAGGCTTCCCAAAGAATGGACAAAAGGTCACATTAGGCCAGGCCCATTGAGGTCTACAATGTGAGGTGCATGTGTGTTTTGACTCTCAACTATGGCTGCCATTTCTTTAAGAATAAAATCATGTGATATCCTTGCTGAGATTCCCAGGCCTCTGTGGAAATCTACCCGGGGCCTAGGTCTCAGTTTCCAAGAGTGACTTTCATGCGTGGCCTCTTAAAATCCCAACAAAATTCATAGCAATGCTTCTCTGAGTTCAGTTCCAAAACCCAGTGTTTAAGGGGAATCACACCAGAGTTCAAGCCCACGTGGAACCAGTCATTTTTTCCAATGCCACACAAATGACCAACATTAAAACCAAAACACTCCCACATGGGCCTCACCTTATTCCATATAGTCAATCATCTTAAACTCTGGCTGGAGGTTTCCATGAGGGGTGCAGCCCAAGACAGTGTCCAAAATCAGCTCGTTTGCCCCTCATTTGCCTAAAGTCAGGGTAGCCTGGACACCGTTGCTGTGAACCAGGAGTGAACAAATAAGCCTGCCGTTAATACTTCTATGTTTCTCCAATTTGAGGGCTACTGATTTTAGGTATCGATTCTTTAGGTGATTTAGAGTCATGCGAAAACACAAGCACCTCTGCAGGGCTTTGAAGAACTCATTTGACTCACAGAATCCCTATTCATATTTGTTGGAGTGCAGGAACCTAACAGAGGAAGGCAAGAGTCTTCATCCACAATGAATGATATTTTTTGCCATTCTGGTTTTGGAAGCTCACATGGGATCATTCTTAAGATCCATCAGGTGCTGAGAATCTATGCTACAGCCACACACAGGTCCAAGAGGCTGATAAAGACACATCCCTTTCCAAAGCAATTAAGCTAAGAGCCACAGGTGAGGCCCATTCATTTCCATTTGAAAACTGTTTTCTTCAGGCTTCACAAAGGGGTGGCCTGAGGCAAAGAACTTCCTGACATTCAGTGCAACACAACAATAAGTAAGCAAAAAGCCCAAAGCAGTGTTTCTGCACTGAGACTTTCCTGGTCACACTGATATCTGAGTTTTCTGAGATGCTCGCCATTCTCTTCAACTATCCTTTACATGGCCATGTCACAGAGCTTGGAGTTGATACATATTTTGGACACAAATCCCTGAGCCCATTCTGGAGAGTGGCCAGAATTCAGGAAGAAAACAACAACTTAGAAAGATAGCAGGTGTGGCACATCGATAAGACAAGCTGCAGTCCATTCATATATTGGGCAGGATGAATTATAGGGAAGATTTATAGTAGACAGGACACATCCATTAATGCATTCTCTTTTCTAATGTCTACAACAACGGACACAGTGGGATACACATAAACAGAAACACTCGCCTTGTCAAATGACTTACTAGAAACTGTCTGCTCCAAACCAAACAAACCGCCTTTTCGATCTATTCTCAGAACATGAGACAATACAACAAACCCACACCCACTCCCACAAAGGCACCTCCTTCCCCCAAGTAGGTCTGTGACTATTCAGAGTGTCCTCTGACTGGTGGGCCATACTATGTTCCCCCAAAATGGCCTGTCTTCTCTCAGATCTTGTTTCCTTGACCAACTCTGTGAAGATGTCAGGAAAAAGTGGTTAGCCACTACCTGTTTTCTCAGGAAAGGTCCATCTTCAGAGCTCTCCTGGCATTTGGCCATCCTCACATCATTAGGTACCAAGAAAACTGACTCTGTCCTTGGTAAATCCAAACAAGTGAGCCCACTGGGCCTGGGACTGGGACTGCCTCTGGGTGCCTGGCTTCTTGGATACCAAGTTCAGAGAGTTCCATCACCAAGGAAATGAGGTATGTCACATTCTTTGGAACTGAATGAGGTCACTGCCTTGGCAACCACTTTGTCCTAACAGTTGCTTCCAAGGGTTACATAAGATGGAGGTTTCCCCTACTTCCTGTGACACTTTCATAAGGTAGAATGTATATCAACCATTGGCACCCGGGAACAGCTCTCCACTCAGGCCTGGATTGTTCCACCTTGTCTACAATAAGAAGAGAGAGGCAGATTCAGACACATCCCTTCATCCTGACCAGGTTGTTTGCCATGGAAGTTGACTTTTGCTCTCTCAGTTGCTTCATACGTGCCTACAACTTCTCCAGGTATCATTTGTGCATGGACATTTGAGGTTCTCATCTGGTGGAAGATCCCCAACTTTCCTGTATTGTAAGAACCCCTCTGTCCCTGCTCTTCTGTAAAATGATTGAGGGAACAGTGTATACTTGGGGTTAAAAACAGGTTTGATTTGGTGACGAATGATTCTGTGCGATGAATAATGGGATTGGGAACCTGCAATATTTACAAGAATATAGAGGTGAAATATCAGTATGAAAAAAGAAATCTAGGTATGCTTTGAAGCCCAGAAGGGTTTTGCCCTTGATTGGGATACTTCGCTTTGAATTATGTTCTGCAAAGATGTCTCAGATAATTTGATATACAATGGCATAGGACCTTGTACATTGGATGATTGAATATAGAAGAGAACATCCAGTCAAAAAGGGATATTCAGTAGGATTAGGAAGATAGTCGGTAGGTTTAGGAAGACGAGTGAGTATAGGATTTGGACCAAAAGTTCTTTAGCAATAGACTTTTGGTTATAGAGTGAATGTAAATGTCAGCACATATGAAGAGTCAGACACTATGTTGAACTGGGGAAAATATGTAGAAAATCAGATATCAATGGAAACATTACGAAAGCAGGCAAAGTATAAAGTGAGGGATAGAATTAGACATTTTCAACAGGGTTGAGTTTCAATATATAAATTAGGAAAAAACAAATATGTAGTCACCAATAGGAGTGACAATTGACAGCATTAGGCAACCTGGACATGGATGTTTTTAGAAATCCATGTTCACTTTCCATTTCGGCTTTGGTACAATCATAAGTGTGACCTTTCCATTTTTTGTCCAGAATATTACTGTGATAATGAGGTGACATGAGTATTTCTTTCACCATTTCTGGGAGCAATATATTGAAGATGTAAAATTAGAATCGGGGGTGCAAATAGGTGTACCCTGTTTCTATGAACATAGAGAAAAACCACAAATAGACCATACTGTGAATAAATAATATAACTTTTTTGAACTTTAAATAATGAATTGAACTGATATCTGAAAAATAAAAGGAAATTGTATATTGATATACAATCATTCATTCCAACCAGTTATATATCTAATGGAAATATTAGTGTTTTGGTTTATCATGAAGAGTGTGTGAGTTTTGCTTCAAAATGATTTTGGAAATTCAAAATAATGTGTTTGGAAAGAAGTCTCATGAAAAGACCAGTCAAGAAACCCTGACAATACATGTGTTCTGAAGCAAGAAGTGATTAATGTTGAAACAAATGCCTATTAATTTGTGAACTTGTGGATGAAATGTATATCCTATGATGTGCAAAAACTGAAGAAACAATAATGTACCAGTGTCGAATACAAATGAATGACAAATTACATATCATGTCCCATAGGAGTCTACTTGCATTGATGTTAGACTGGGTCAGATACTGTAGAATAATTAGGATTTGTATGCACCCTTCACTGAAGTTAGTAGTCAGTACTAGGAAACAAATATGTATTTCAGGTGGATGAATATTTCTGATTATAATCATGTGAAAAGTTGATTATAAATCAACATACATGAACATGAATGAATTTATAGAGTGTGTACTAGACACATATATTTCATATTTGGAAAACTTTGGAGAGTATATCTATATCTATATCTATACACACACACACACACACACGCACACACACACACACAACACTCACAGACATTAAAAAGTACCAATATAAATGCCAATCGAAATTCATCAGTAAATATATATCATCCACAGATGCAAAAATATTTATGTTACTGAACATGAGTTTATGTATAATGTTGTTCTTCTAGGACGCTCTCTTACAGGTTGAATTTTCATTTCCAACAGCATTTAGGAGGAGTGAACACTTCTCACAATTTGTATCTGCCAAGACATCCACCTTACAAAAATGTACGTGTGATACCTGGTAGGATTCTATATATGCATATAAATATACATGTGTGAATAGGCTACAGAAATTGGAAACAAGTATTCACATATTTGTTAAGTTTAAAAACACATGGAGAATATTTCAATTAAAATTTGACTAGATGTATAACTCCTACCTTATATAATGCAAATGTCAAGTCCAACTATAGAACATGTCTCCTCTGAAGTGCTTGTATTTCTATTGTGTTGGGTTAATTTTCCCCATTATATTAGGATGAATAGTCTGAGTCTACTAGGTATGGGTTAGCGTCAGGGATTCAGTACTTCGAATGAAAAATTGGAAAAAGAATCCAATGTGTATGTAAATATATGCTGCACAAATATCCTCCCGCTCTCATCCAAAACAATGCCTTGACATTACCTTCACCCCAAGTAAGACACAATTAGAGGAGAAGAGTTACACAATCAGTGAATACATATCTGGAATGGAAAATGCTCAGGAGTTCACAACCTTGGAGGTGGTTTAGGAGTTTCCAAAAGTAAGGGACATGGTAAACACTCCACAAACATGTAACTCTGCTGGCCTAAAAACTTTTTGAGAAACTGCCTCTGAGCTTCCGCACTTGAAATATATGTTGTTTTCATGAGATTTGGCTTCCTTTGTAGTGAGACCATCAAAGCTGGGTCTTCATCTATGTGACCTGGAGGACATGGTTTCTTATTTTCCAATGAACAAGATGAAGCAGTGCTGAATCCTCTCTTTATAGGTAAACTGAGGCCACTGGGGACTAAGTGTCTCCCCGTCTCCCCGTGTGGACTGTGAAGCCATTTGGTCCTCCTCCACTTTTTTTGGTTTTTAGGCTGCTGCACTGTGAGTTTGGTATTTGTTTCACGAAATACTAGCAGCTAAACTGGGACACAGTGCTGGAGGGAGTTCTGTCACGTGTGGTGCGTCAGGGTCTGCAAGAGAATGCACCAACTAGGCTTCTATCTCGCACAGCTTGCCCCATTGCCCCCTTGTCCATATCAACCTGATTCTTAATTTTCCTCTTAAAACTCTCCATATAACAAGAAGCCTTTACATATAAGGGTCTGCTGGCAGCACCATGTCAGTTACAAGCCATTTGGAATCCAATGGTAGATCCACATGGCCCTACCACGGATGTTTTATCAAACACCTCCCCAGCACTGCTCTAGACCCACGACTCAGCAGGCTCCAACTTACTGGCATCTCTGTTCTACACCATTTTCATGAAACTCAGTAAATCAAGGCACTGTCTGGTATACTCATGATCAGCAATAGGACATCCAATGTTTCTCCAGTGCCACCTGGTCATAGGAATTTCAAAAATTTCATGGTATTTATCTAGCCATTTTTCAAGATTGAAGTTGGAGGCACTGTGGGTTTCAATTCAATCAGCAAAGATTAAATGGTGAGGAAGCTCATTTCAATGAAATCTCTGGAGAAATCTCACAGGCAAGGCTTCCCAAAGAATGGACAAAAGGTCATATTAGGCTAGGCCCATTGAGGTCTACAATGTGAGGAGCATGTGTGTTTTGACTCTCAACTACGGCTGCCATTTCTTTAAGAATAAAATCATGTGATATCCTTGCTGAGATTCCCAGGCCTCTGTGGAAATCTACCTGGGGCCTAGGTCTCAGTTTCCAAGAGCGACATTCATGCGTGACCTCTTAAAATCCCAACAAAATTCATAGCAATGCTTCCTTGACTTTCAGTTCCAAAACCCAGTGTTTAAGGGAAATCACACCAGAGTTCAAGCCCACGTGGAACCAGTCATTTTTTCCAATGCCACACAAATGACCAACATTAAAACCAAAACACTCCCACATGGCCCTCACCTTATTCCATATAGTCAATCATCTTAAACTCTGGCTGGAGGTTTCCATGAGGGGTGCAGCCCAAGACAGTGTCCAAAATCAGCTCGTTTGCCCCTCATTTGCCTAAAGTCAGGGTAGCCTGGACACCGTTGCTGTGAACCAGGAGTGAACAAATAAGCCTGCCGTTAATACTTCTATGTTTCTCCAATTTGAGGGCTACTGATTTTAGGTATCGATTCTTTAGGTGATTTAGAGTCATGGGAAAACACAAGCACCTCTGCAGGGCTTTGAAGAACTCATTTGACTCACAGAATCCCTATTCATATTTGTTGGAGTGCAGGAACCTAACAGAGGAAGGCAAGAGTTTTCATCTACAATGAATGATATTTTTTTTGCCATTTAGTTTTGGAAGCTCACATGGGATCATTCTTAAGATCCATCAGGTGCTGAGAATCTAAGTCACAGCCACACACAGGACCAAGAGGCTGATAAAGACACATCCCTTTCCGAAGCAATTAAGCAAAGAACCACAGGTGAGGCCCATTCATTTCCATTTGAAAACTGTTTTCTTCAGGCTTCACAAAGGGGTGGCCTGAGGCAAAGACCTTCCTGACATTCAGTGCAACACAACAATAAGTAAGCAAAAAGCCCAAAGCAGTGTTTCTGCACTAAGACTTTCCTGGTCACACTGATATCTGAGTTTTCTGAGATGCTCGCCATTCTCTTCAACTATCCTTTACATGGCCATGTCACAGAGCTTGGAGGTGGTACATATTTTGGACACAAATCCCTGAGCCCATTCTGGAGAGTGGCCAGAATTCAGGAAGAAAACAACAACTTAGAAAGATAGCAGGTGTTGCACATCGATAAGACAAGCTACAGTCCATTCATATATTGGGCAGGATGAATTATAGGGAAGATTTATACTAGACAGGACACATCCATTAATGCATTCTCTTTTCTAATGTCTACAACAACGGACACAGTGGGATACACATAAACAGAAACACTCGCCTTGTCAAATGACTTACTAGAAACTGTCTGCTCCAAACCAAACAAACCGCCTTTTCGATCTATCCTCAGAACATGAGACAAAACAACAAACCCACACCCACTCCCACAAAGGCACCTCCTTCCCCCAAGTAGGTCTGTGACTATCCGGAGTGTCCTCTGACTGGTGGGCCATACTATGTTCCCCCAAAATGGCCTGTCTTCTCTCAGATCTTGTTTCCTTGACCAGCTCTGTGAAGATGTCAGGAAAAAGTGGTTAGCCACTACCTGTTTTCTCAGGAAAGGTCCATCTTCAGAGCTCTCCTGGCAATTGGCCATCCTCACATCATTAGGTACCAAGAAAACTGACTCTGTCCTTGGTAAATCCAAACAAGTGAGCCCACTGGGCCTGGGACTGGGACTGCCTCTGGGTGCCTGGCTTCTTGGATACCAAGTTCAGAGAGTTCCATCACCAAGGAAATGAGGTATGTCACATTCTTTGGAACTGAATGAGGTCACTGCCTTGGCAACCACTTTGTCCTAACAGTTGCTTCTAAGGGTTACATAAGATGGAGGTTTCCCCTACTTCTTGTGACACTTTCATAAGGTAGAATGTATATCAACCATTGACACCCGGGAACAGCTCTCCACTCAGGCCTGGATTGTTCCACCTTGTCTACAGTAAGAAGAGAGAGGCAGATTCAGACACATCCCTTCATCCTGACCAGGTTGTTTGCCATGGAAGATGACTTTTGCTCTCTCAGGTGCTTCATACCTGCCTACAACTTCTCCAGGTATCATTTCTGCATGGACATTTGAGGTTCTCATCTGGTGGAAGATCCCCAACTTTCCTGTATTGTAAGAACCCCTCTGTCCCTGCTCTTCTGTAAAGTGATTGAGGGAACTGTGTATACTTGGGGTTAAAAACAGGTTTGATTTGGTGACGAATGATTCTGTGCAATGAATAATGGGATTGGGAACCTGCAATATTTACAAGAATATAGAGGTGAAATATAAGTATGAAAAAAGAAATCTAGGTATGCTTTGAAGCCCAGAAGGGTTTTGCCCTTGATTGGGATACTTCGCTTTGAATTATGTTCTGCAAAGATGTCTCAGATAATTTGATATACAATGGCATAGGACCTTGTACATTGGATGATTGAATTTAGAAGAGAACATCCAGTCAAAAAGGGATATTCAGTAGGATTAGGAAGATAGTCGGTAGGTTTAGGAAGACGAGTGAGTATAGGATTTGGACCAAAAGTTCTTTAGCAATAGATTTGGTTATAGAGTGAATGTAAATGTCAGCACATATGAAGAGTCAGACACTATGTTGAACTGGGGAAAATATGTAGAAAAGCAGATATCAATGGAAACATTACGAAATGAGGCAAAGTATAAAGTGAGGGATAGAATTAGACATTTTCAACAGGGTTGAGTTTCAATATATAAATTAGGAAAAAACAAATATGTAGTCACCAATAGGATTGACAATTGACAGCATTAGGCAACCTGGACATGGATGTTTTTAGAAATCCATGTTCACTTTCCATTTAGGCTTTGGTACAATCATAAGTGTGACCTTTCCATTTTTTGTCCAGAATATTACTGTGATAATGAGGTGACATGAGTATTTCTTTCACCATTTCTGGGAGCAATATATTGAAGATGTAAAATGAGAATCGGGGGTGCAAATAGGTGTACCCTGTTTCTATGAACATAGAGAAAAACCACAAATAGACCATACTGTGAATAAATAATATAACTTTTTTGAACTTTAAATAATGAATTGAACTGATATCTGAAAAATAAAAGGAAATTGTATATTGATATACAATCATTCATTCCAACCAGTTATATATCTAATGGAAATATTAGTGTTTTGGTTTATCTTGAAGAGTGTGTGAGTTTTGCTTCAAAATGATTTTGGAAATTCAAAATAATGTGTTTGGAAAGAAGTCTCATGAAAAGACCAGTCAAGAAACCCTGACAATACATGTGTTCTGAAGCAAGAAGTGATTAATGTTGAAACAAATGCCTATTAATTTGTGAACTTGTGGATGAAATGTATATCCTATGATGTGCAAAAACTGAAGAAACAATAATGTACCAGTGTCGAATACAAATGAATGACAAATTACATATCATGTCCCATAGGAGTCTACTTGCATTGATGTTAGACTGGGTCAGATACTGTAGAATAATTAGGATTTGTATGCACCCTTCACTGAAGTTAGTAGTCAGTACTAGGAAACAAATATGTATTTCAGGTGGATGAATATTTCTGATTATAATCATGTGAAAAGTTGATTATAAATCAACATACATGAACATGAATGAATTTATAGAGTGTGTACTAGACACATATATTTCATATTTGGAAAACTTTGGAGAGTATATCTATATCTATATCTATACACACACACACACACACACGCACACACACACACACAACACTCACAGACATTAAAAAGTACCAATATAAATGCCAATCGAAATTCATCAGTAAATATATATCATCCACAGATGCAAAAATATTTATGTTACTGAACATGAGTTTATGTATAATGTTGTTCTTCTAGGACGCTCTCTTACAGGTTGAATTTTCATTTCCAACAGCATTTAGGAGGAGTGAACACTTCTCACAATTTGTATCTGCCAAGACATCCACCTTACAAAAATGTACGTGTGATACCTGGTAGGATTCTATATATGCATATAAATATACATGTGTGAATAGGCTACAGAAATTGGAAACAAGTATTCACATATTTGTTAAGTTTAAAAACACATGGAGAATATTTCAATTAAAATTTGACTAGATGTATAACTCCTACCTTATATAATGCAAATGTCAAGTCCAACTATAGAACATGTCTCCTCTGAAGTGCTTGTATTTCTATTGTGTTGGGTTAATTTTCCCCATTATATTAGGATGAATAGTCTGAGTCTACTAGGTATGGGTTAGCGTCAGGGATTCAGTACTTCGAATGAAAAATTGGAAAAAGAATCCAATGTGTATGTAAATATATGCTGCACAAATATCCTCCCGCTCTCATCCAAAACAATGCCTTGACATTACCTTCACCCCAAGTAAGACACAATTAGAGGAGAAGAGTTACACAATCAGTGAATACATATCTGGAATGGAAAATGCTCAGGAGTTCACAACCTTGGAGGTGGTTTAGGAGTTTCCAAAAGTAAGGGACATGGTAAACACTCCACAAACATGTAACTCTGCTGGCCTAAAAACTTTTTGAGAAACTGCCTCTGAGCTTCCGCACTTGAAATATATGTTGTTTTCATGAGATTTGGCTTCCTTTGTAGTGAGACCATCAAAGCTGGGTCTTCATCTATGTGACCTGGAGGACATGGTTTCTTATTTTCCAATGAACAAGATGAAGCAGTGCTGAATCCTCTCTTTATAGGTAAACTGAGGCCACTGGGGACTAAGTGTCTCCCCGTCTCCCCGTGTGGACTGTGAAGCCATTTGGTCCTCCTCCACTTTTTTTGGTTTTTAGGCTGCTGCACTGTGAGTTTGGTATTTGTTTCACGAAATACTAGCAGCTAAACTGGGACACAGTGCTGGAGGGAGTTCTGTCACGTGTGGTGCGTCAGGGTCTGCAAGAGAATGCACCAACTAGGCTTCTATCTCGCACAGCTTGCCCCATTGCCCCCTTGTCCATATCAACCTGATTCTTAATTTTCCTCTTAAAACTCTCCATATAACAAGATGCCTTTACATATAAGGGTCTGCTGGCAGCACCATGTCAGTTACAAGCCATTTGGAATCCAATGGTAGATAAACATGGCCCTACCACGGATGTTTTATCAAACACCTCCCCAGCACTGCTCTAGACCCACGACTCAGCAGGCTCCAACTTACTGGCATCTCTGTTCTACACCATTTTCATGAAACTCAGTAAATCAAGGCACTGTCTGGTATACTCATGATCAGCAATAGGACATCCAATGTTTCTCCAGTGCCACCTGGTCATAGGAATTTCAAAAATTTCATGGTATTTATCTAGCCATTTTTCAAGCATGAAGTTGGAGGCACTGTGGGTTTCAATTCATTCAGCAAAGATTAAATGGTGAGGAAGCTCATTTCAATGAAATCTCTGGAGAAATCTCACAGGCAAGGCTTCCCAAAGAATGGACAAAAGGTCACATTAGGCCAGGCCCATTGAGGTCTACAATGTGAGGTGCATGTGTGTTTTGACTCTCAACTATGGCTGCCATTTCTTTAAGAATAAAATCATGTGATATCCTTGCTGAGATTCCCAGGCCTCTGTGGAAATCTACCCGGGGCCTAGGTCTCAGTTTCCAAGAGCGACTTTCATGCGTGGCCTCTTAAAATCCCAACAAAATTCATAGCGATGCTTCTTTGAGTTCAGTTCCAAAACCCAGTGTTTAAGGGAAATCACACCAGAGTTCAAGCCCACGTGGAACCAGTCATTTTTTCCAATGCCACACAAATGACCAACATTAAAACCAAAACACTCCCACGTGGCCCTCACCTTATTCCATATAGTCAATCATCTTAAACTCTGGCTGGAGGTTTCCATGAGGGGTGCAGCCCAAGACAGTGTCCAAAATCAGCTCGTTTGCCCCTCATTTGCCTAAAGTCAGGGTAGCCTGGACACCGTTGCTGTGAACCAGGAGTGAACAAATAAGCCTGCCGTTAATACTTCTAGGTTTCTCCAATTTGAGGGCTACTGATTTTAGGTATCGATTCTTTAGGTGATTTAGAGTCATGCGAAAACACAAGCACCTCTGCAGGGCTTTGAAGAACTCATTTGACTCACAGAATCCCTATTCATATTTGTTGGAGTGCAGGAACCTAACAGAGGAAGGCAAGAGTCTTCATCAACAATGAATGATATTTTTTGCCATTTAGTTTTGGAAGCTCACATGGGATCATTCTTAAGATCCATCAGGTGCTGAGAATCTAAGTCACAGCCACACACAGGACCCAGAGGCTGATAAAGACACATCCCTTTCCAAAGCAATTAAGCAAAGAACCACAGGTGAGGCCCATTCATTTACATTTGAAAACTGTTTTCTTCAGGCTTCACAAAGGGGTGGCCTGAGGCAAAGACCTTCCTGACATTCAGTGCAACACAACAATAAGTAAGCAAAAAGCCCAAAGCAGTGTTTCTGCACTAAGACTTTCCTGGTCACACTAATATCTGAGTTTTCTGAGATGCTCGCCATTCTCTTCAACTATCCTTTACATGGCCATGTCACAGAGCTTGAAGGTGGTACATATTTTGGACACAAATGCCTGAGCCCATTCTGGAGAGTTCCCAGAATTCAGGAAGAAAACAACAACTTAGAAAGATAGCAGGTGTTGCACATCGATAAGACAAGCTGCAGTCCATTCATATATTGGGCAGGATGAATTATAGGGAAGATTTATACTAGACAGGACACATCCATTAATGCATTCTCTTTTCTAATGTCTACAACAACGAACACAGTGGGATACACATAAACAGAAACACTCGCCTTGTCAAATGACTTACTAGAATCTGTCTACTCCAAACCAAACAAACCGCCTTTTCGATCTATTCTCAGAACATGAGACAAAACAACAAACCCACACCCACTCCCACAAAGGCACCTCCTTCCCCCAAGTAGGTCTGTGACTATCCGGAGTGTCCTCTGACTGGTGGGCCATACTATGTTCCCCCGAAATGGCCTGTCTTCTCTCAGATCTTGTTTCCTTGACCAACTCTGTGAAGATGTCAGGAAAAAGTGGTTATCCACTACCTGTTTTCTCAGGAAAGGTCCATCTTCAGAGCTCTCCTGGCATTTGGCCATCCTCACATCATTAGGTACCAAGAAAACTGACTCTGTCCTTGGTAAATCCAAACAAGTGAGCCCACTGGGCCTGGGACTGGGACTGCCTCTGGGTGCCTGGCTTCTTGGATACCAAGTTCAGAGAGTTCCATCACCAAGGAAATGAGGTATGTCACATTCCTTGGAACTGAATGAGGTCACTGCCTTGGCAACCACTTTGTCCTGACAGTTGCTTCCAAGGGTTACATAAGATGGAGGTTTCCCCTACTTCCTGTGACACTTTCATAATGTAGAATGTATATCAACTATTGGCACCCGGGAACAGCTCTCCACTCAGGCCTGGATTGTTCCACCTTGTCTACAATAAGAAGAGAGTGGCAGATTCAGACACATCCCATGGTTGTTTGCCATGGAAGATGACTTTTGCTCTCTCAGGTGCTTCATACCTGCCTACAACTTCTCCAGGTATCATTTGTGCATGGACATTTGAGGTTCTCATCTGGTGGAAGATCCCCAACTTTCCTGTATTGTAAGAACACCTCTGTCCCTGCTCTTCTGTAAAATGATTGAGGGAACAGTGTATACTTGGGGTTAAAAACAGGTTTGATTTGGTGACGAATGATTCTGTGCGATGAATAATGGGATTGGGAACCTGCAATATTTACAAGAATATAGAGGTGAAATATAAGTATGAAAAAAGAAATCTAGGTATGCTTTGAAGCCCAGAAGGGTTTTGCCCTTGATTGGGATACTTCGCTTTGAATTATGTTCTGCAAAGATGTCTCAGATAATTTGATATACAATGGCATAGGACCTTGTACATTGGATGATTGAATTTAGAAGAGAACATCCAGTCAAAAAGGGATATTCAGTAGGTTTAGGAAGATAGTCGGTAGGTTTAGGAAGACGAGTGAGTATAGGATTTGGACCAAAAGTTCTTTAGCAATAGACTTTTGGTTATAGAGTGAATGTAAATGTCAGCACATATGAAGAGTCAGACACTATGTTGAACTGGGGAAAATATGTAGAAAAGCAGATATCAATGGAAACATTACGAAATCAGGCAAAGTATAAAGTGAGGGATAGAATTAGACATTTTCAACAGGGGAGAGTTTCAATATATAAATTAGGAAAAAACAAATATGTAGTCACCAATAGGAGTGACAATTGACAGCATTAGGCAACCTGGACATGGATGTTTTTAGAAATCCATGTTCACTTTCCATTTAGGCTTTGGTACAATCATAAGTGTGACCTTTCCATTTTTTGTCCAGAATATTACTGTGATAATGAGGTGACATGAGTATTTCTTTCACCATTTCTGAGAGCAATATATTGAAGATGTAAAATTAGAATCGGGGGTGCAAAGAGGTGTACCCTGTTTCTATGAACATAGAGAAAAACCACAAATAGACCATACTGTGAATAAATAATATGACTTTTTTGAACTTTGAATAATGAATTGAACTGATATCTGAAAAATAAAAGGAAATTGTATATTGATATACAATCATTCATTCCAACCAGTTATATATCTAATGGAAATATTAGTGTTTTGGTTTATCATGAAGAGTGTGTGAGTTTTGCTTCAAAATGATTATGGAAATTCAAAATAATGTGTTTGGAAAGAAGTCTCATGAAAAGACAAGTCAAGAAACCCTGACAATACATGTGTTCTGAAGCAAGAAGTGATTAATGTTGAAACAAATGCCTATTAATTTGTGAACTTGTGGATGAAATGTATATCCTATGATGTGCAAAAACTGAAGAAATAATAATGTACCAGTGTCGAATACAAATGAATGACAAATTACATATCATGTCCCATAGGAGTCTACTTGCATTGATGTTAGACTGGGTCAGATACTGTAGAATAATTAGGATTTGTATGCACCCTTCACTGAAGTTAGTAGTCAGTACTAGGAAACAAATATGTATTTCAGGTGGATGAATATTTCTGATTATAATCTTGTGAAAAGTTGATTATTAATCCACATACATGAACATGAATGAATTTAGAGAGTGTATACTAGACACATATATTTCATATTTGGAAAACTTTGGAGAGTATATCTATATCTATATCTATACACACACACACACACACACACACACACAACACTCACAGACATTAAAAAGTACCAATATAAATGCCAATCGAAATTCATCAGTAAATATATATCATCCACAGATGCAAAAATATTTATTTTACTGAACATGAGTTTATGTATAATGTTGTTCTTCTAGGACGCTCTCTTATAGGTTGAATTTTCATTTCCAACAGCATTTAGGAGGAGTGAACACTTCTCACAATTTGTATCTGCCAAGACATCCACATTACAAAAATGTACGTGTGATACCTGGTAGGATTCTATATATGCATATAAATATACATGTGTGAATAGGCTACAGAAATTGGAAACAAGTATTCACATATTTGTTAAGTTTAAAAACACATGGAGAATATTTCAATTAAAATTTGACTAGATGTATAACTCCTACCTTATATAATGCAAATGTCAAGTCCAACTATAGAACATGTCTCCTCTGAAGTGCTTGTATTTCTATTGTGTTGGGTTAATTTTCCCCATTATATTAGGATGAATAGTCTGAGTCTACTAGGTATGGGTTAGTGTCAGGGATTCAGTACTTCGAATGAAAAATTGGAAAATGAATCCAATGTGTATGTAAATATATGCTGCACAAATATCCTCCCGCTCTCATCCAAAACAATGCCTTGACATTACCTTCACCCCAAGTAAGACACAATTAGAGGAGAAGAGTTACACAATCAGTGAATACATATCTAGAATGGAAAATGCTCAGGAGTTCACAACCTTGGAGGTGGTTTAGGAGTTTCCAAAAGTAAGGGACATGGTAAACACTCCACAAACATGTAACTCTGCTGGCCTAAAAACTTTTTGAGAAACTGCCTCTGAGCTTCCGCACTTGAAATATATGTTGTTTTCATGAGATTTGGCTTCCTTTGTAGTGAGACCATCAAAGCTGGGTCTGCATCTATGTTACCTGGAGGACATGGTTTCTTATTTTCCAATGAACAAGATGAAGCAGTGCTGAATCCTCTCTTTATAGGTAAACTGAGGCCACTGGGGACTAAGTGTCTCCCCGTCTCCCCGTGTGGACTGTGAAGCCATGTGGTCCTCCTCCACTTTTTTTGGTTTTTAGGCTGCTGCACTGTGAGTTTGGTATTTGTTTCATGAAATACTAGCAGCTAAACTGGGACACAGTGCTGGAGGGAGTTCTGTCACGTGTGGTGGGTCAGGGTCTGCAAGAGAATGCACCAACTAGGCTTCTATCTCTCACAGCTTGCCCCATTGCCCCCTTGTCCATATCAACCTGATTCTTAATTTTCCTCTTAAAACTCTCCATATAACAAGATGCCTTTACATATAAGGGTCTGCTGGCAGCACCATGTCAGTTACAAGCCATTTGGAATCCAATGGTAGATCCACATGGCCCTACCACGGATGTTTTATCAAACACCTCCCCAGCACTGCTCTAGACCCACTACTCAGCAGGCTCCAACTTACTGGCATCTCTGTTCTACACCATTTTCATGAAACTCAGTAAATCAAGGCACTGTCTGGTATACTCATGATCAGCAATAGGACATCCAATGTTTCTCCAGTGCCACCTGGTCATAGGAATTTCAAAAATTTCATGGTATTTATCTAGCCATTTTTCAAGCATGAAGTTGGAGGCACTGTGGGTTTCAATTCATTCAGCAAAGATTAAATGGTGAGGAAGCTCATTTCAATGAAATCTCTGGAGAAATCTCACAGGCAAGGCTTCCCAAAGAATGGACAAAAGGTCACATTAGGCCAGGCCCGTTGAGGTCTACAATGTGAGGTGCATGTGTGTTTTGACTCTCAACTATGGCTGCCATTTCTTTTAGAATAAAATCATGTG